>NW_026585894.1:23296737-23406861 GCF_907164565.1 Psammomys obesus | reverse complement strand
ACACACACACACACACACACACACACACACACACACACACACACACAAATTAAAAACATACACACACACAAAGAGAGAGCAGAGACACAGAGAGAGAGTAGGGTGTTCTTTTTTTTCAGATTTCTGTCTTCCTGAAAATCCTGTAGGTTTTCTTGAAAATCTTACTTTTATTTATTTTATTAAAATCTGCTTTTAACACAAAATGTAACTTCATCTGTAATGTGTAAACACAGGGTACATATGTGGGCATGTTTGTCTGTGTGTGTATATGTGTTCCTCTATGTGTGTGTGTACATGCATGTGAGAGAGAGTGACTAAAAACAGAGTAAGAGAATAAGAGAAGACATCTATTGTTTCTAATTTGTTTTTGAAGAACTGCAATACAAACTCATTTAAAAATAATGTAGTTAGGATGTATTGTATAAAAGAAGAATAAAGAAGAAAAAAGAAAAAAACATATTCTTGGTACATTTCTATGCCTTTTTGATCTGTGAATTATGCATCTTCAGGCTCTGATCCAGATTTCCATAGTTCAATAACAAAAATACACTATCATAAGAAGTTTACCTGAGTGTTCCTCAAAAGTGAGGGAAGATGAATCTAATGGTGTTTCCTGAGAAGAGATGTCTTTCTTAGTATCTGTACCTTCCCGAGAACCTTCCTTATCTCTGCTATTAACAGAAAATGTAATTTCACCTGTAACACATGGGTACAGGATGGGAGGAAACCAGTGAGGAATTTCAGAAATGTTTAGTCTCAAGCATCAAATTAACTATGACTTACACATGAAATATAAACTCTAAATGGCAGTACCAGAGTTAAACATGATGTGGCTATAGAACAATTTAATGGAAATTTCAAGGACATAGTATCAAATTCTTAATAGTTGTTTTTCAACAGATTTCCTGTAACAAGAAATATTGATCAATAACTACTCTGTTAGATTTCAGTAACTTAGTGATCTTCGATGATCATGCCTGCCTATTTTCTTTCTTTTTTAAATTCTTTTTATTATTATTATAATTTCTTACAATTTATTCAATTTGTATCCCGATGTGTCTCCCTCCCTGTCTCCTCTCTATCCCACTGTCCCTCGTCTCACCCTCTTCTCTCCCTATGCCCCTCCCTAGTCCACTGATATGTGAGGTCTTCCTCCTCTTCTGTTTGACCATAGTCTATCAGGTCTCATCAGTACTGGTTCCATTGTCTTTTTCTATGGCCTGGCAAGGATGCCTCTCCCCAGGGGGAGATGATCAGAGAGCTTGTCACTGAGTTCATGCCAGAGAAAGCCCCTGCTCCCCTTATTAGGGAACCCACTTGGAGACTGAGTCTATGGGCTACATCTGAGCCGGGGTTCATTCTTACTTATTGTCTCATTTAAAAATTATTATTTTATATAATTGCAAGTTACATAGTATTCCAAGTTTAATCTTTCCACTACATATGAAAAAAACACATGCCTAGTATTTGAAATCTGGCTTAGAATCTGTGGTTGGGAAGCTCACAAGACCCAGCAGTGAACCTACTACTATTATTATGCTAAATTGACATAATACCTTCTAAATATGTATTTCTCTACCCGTAGATTAGTGCTGTTCTAAGACGTGATCAGTTAAGTTTATTTGTATAGTGAGCAGTGATTATTACAGAAATATACACCTGGTCAAAGTGCAGAGAGTGAGTAGAGTTCTTAGCCACAATATGGGATATCTCCACAGGAACTACTGTGGAGGAGAGGTGGATGAACTGTATAAAGCTGGAGGTCAGGGAGGATCAGAGGAAAACTGTCTTCTAGACACAGCACAAGTGTTGCACTTTTTTTTTTTTTTTTTTTTTTTTTTTTTTTTGCTGTGGCTGCCAGCAAAAGCCCTGCATGAGATCAAGCCAACATTTTAGCACAGGTTTAGAAGGTGTTTTTGAGCACTCCTCATCCATAATTAATGAGCTATGGACTGTTGTGGGCTTCTGGAGTGAAAGGAATTCATCTTCTTTAATGGTATGGCCTCTGCTAGCTTATGCATAATGCACTACCAAAACTGAACATCATTAGCCACTTGCCTTTCATAACCACTGGATTACTAAGATAATAAGAGTGAATTTTATCTTATACTGTAAAGAGCGCTTGTGTCACAAACTAAATCAACTATTAAGACAAGTAACCATCATAAAATCTGTCTTCCAAATTTACTTTTATTAAAAAAGTTAGAGCATTATTACAATACAGCTGTATAAGTCCTTAATTTTATATCTTTAATCTAAAGTCTTGTACAACGTTATTGTATCTATACAGTGTCTACTATATCTCTACTGTATCTCTCTGCTTGTATATACTGTCTCTACCCAATCTATCTAACCAATCTAAGTATATGGAGTAAAAAACATATAAATATATCATTGTACATTATTTTAAAGATATTTTTATGCCATGAGACCAAAAAAGGACAAATTACATTTTTATTTATTTAGTTTTATTTATTACAATTTATTCATTTTGTATCCTGGCTATAGCCCATTCCCTCTTTTTCTTTCCATCCTACCCTCTCTCTCTCTTCTTCCCCTGTGCTTCTCCCCTAATCCATTGATTGGGGAGTTCTTCTTCCCGTACTATTTGACCTTAGCCTATAAGGTCTCATCAGGACTAGCTGCATCATCTTCCTCTGTGTAATGGGTAGGCTGCAACAGCAAGGGGGAGATGGTCAAAGTGCTGGCCACAGAGTTAATGTCCCCTTACTAGGGAACCCATTGGAGACTGTGTTGCCTATGAGCTACATCTGAGGAGAGGGTCTAGGTCCTCTCATTCATGGTCTGTGGTTGGAGTACTGGTCTCTGCAGGACCTACTGGGGCCCGGGCTTTTTAGCTGTGTTGGTCGCCATGTGGAGCTTTTATCACCACCACGTCTTTCTATAGACCCTTCTTGCATATGAATCCCTGCACTCTTCCCAAAGATTGGCAATGAGTCTCCGTCTTCTCATCTTCTTCAATACCCTTCTGGGAAAAGTCTTTCAGAGAGGGCCTCTGTGATAGGCTCCTGTCCTGTTTCCTGTCTTCTGCTGCTTCCAAAGTCTAACCCCTTTGCCATTCTGAATGAGGATTGAGCATCTTCCCTAAGGTCCTTGTTGCTGTTTAGTTTCTTCAGGACTACAGATTTTAGTATGTTTATCCTACATTCTATGATTAATATCCACCTATAAGTGCATATATACTATGCATGTATTTATGCTTCTGGGTTACCTCATTCAAGATAATCTTTTCAAGTTCCATCCATTTGCCTGCAAATTTCAGGATTGCTTTGTTTTTAAATGCTGAGTAGTATTCCATTGTGTAAATGTACCACAATTTCTGTATCCATTCCTCAGATGAGGGACATCTAGGATGTTTCCACATTCTGGCTATTACAAATAAAGCTGCTACATATATGGTTGAGCAAATGGCCTTACTGTATACTTGAGCATATTTTGGATATGTGCCTAGGAGTGGTATAGCTCTATCCTGAGGTAGGAATTTTCTTAATTTTCTGAGAAAGAGACAGACTGATTTCCTAAGTGGCTGTATATGTTTACATTCCCATCAGTAGTGGAAGAGTGTTCCCCTTTCTCCAAATCCTCTCCAGCATGTGTGGTCAATTGAGATTTTGATCTTAGTCATTCAGGTGGGTGTAAAGATAAAATATCAGGGTCATTTTGATTTGTATTTTCCTGATGACTAAGGATTTTGAGCATTTCTTTAAGTGTTTCTCTGCAGTTCTATTTTCCTCTATTAAGAATTCTCTGTTTAGCTCTGTATCATATTTTTTTAGTATTTTTTATTTATTTTTATTATTAGTTACATTTTATTAACTCTGTATCCCAGCTGTATCCCACTCCATCATTCCCTCCCAATCCCACCCCCCCTCCCTCATTTCTTCCCTGCCCCTTTCCAAGTCCACTGATAGGGGAGGACCTCCTCCCCTTTCATCTGACCCTGCTTTATCAGGTATCTACAGGACTGGCTTCAAAGTCCTCCTATGTGGCCTAGCAAGGCTGCTCCTCCCTTGAGGGAGGGAGGTCAAAGAGCCTGCCATTGAGTTCATGTCAAAAATAGTCCGTGTTCCCCTTACTAGGGAAAAACCAATTGGTTGCTTACCTACCACAGGCTACATCTGAGCAGAGGTTCTAGGTTATATCCATACATGGCCATTGGTTGGAGAAACAGTCTCATATAAGACCCCTGTGCCCAGATATATTTGGTTCTTGTGAAGCAACAATCCTCTCTAGGTCATATTAACTCCCCTTTCTTTCATATAACTCCCTGCACTCTGCTGAAGGTTTGGTTATAAGTCTCAGGATCGGCTTTGATGCACTGCTTGGTAGAGTCTTTCAGAGGCCCTCTGTGGTAGGCTCCTGTCCTGTTACTTGTTTTCTCCTACATCCAATGCCCATCCCATTTGTCTTTCTAAGTGAGGATTGATCATCTTACCCTGGGTCTTCTTTCTTGTTTATCTTCTTTAGGTGTATAGATTTCATTGTGTTAATCATATCTTATACGTCTAAATAAGTGAGTATATACCATGTGTGTCTTTCTCCTTCTGGGATACTTCACTCAGAATTGATCTTTTCTTGATTCCACCATTTGCCTGCAAAATTTCATGATTTCCTCATTTTTAATTGCTGCGTAATATTCCATTGTGTAAAACACCACAATTTCTGTATCCATTCCTCTGTTGATGGGCATCTGGGTTGTTTCCATGTTCTGGCTATTACAAATAAAGCTGCTACAAACATGGTTGAACAAATATCCTTGTTGTGTACTTGAGCAACTTTTGGATATATTTCTAAGAGTGGTATAGCTGCATCTTGGGGAAGTGCTATTCCTAATTGTCTGAGAAAGCACCAGATTGATTTGGTTGTACAAGTTTGCATTCCCACTAGCAATGGAGAAGGGTTCCCCTTTCTCCATAACCTCTCCAGCATGTGTTGTCATTTGAGTTTTTTTTTTTTTTATTTTAGCCATTTTCATGGTTGTAAGGTGATTACTTGGTTTGTTGGTGTTTAACTTCTTTATATAGAGAGAGTTCTTTATATATACTGGATATTAGCCCTGTGTCAGATCTAGGGTTGGTGAAGATCTTTTCCCAGTCTGTAGGCTGTCGTTTTTTTTTTTTTTTTCTATTGACAGTATCCTTTGGTTTACAGAAGCTTTCCAGATTCATGGCTTCCCATTTATTTATTTTTGATCTTAGAGCTGTGCTTTTGTTTTGTTCAGGAAGTTGTCTCCTGTGCCAATGAGGTCAAGTCTTTTCCCCAAATTTTCTTCTTAGTATGTTTAGTGTGTCTGGCTTTACTTTGAAATATTTGACTCACTTGGAGTTTAGGTTGGTGCAGGGTGATAAACATGGTTTCATTTTATTGAGACCATAGTGGCATCTGGAGTTACCACCAGAAACTCTGCTATTGTACAGGATTATTTTAACAATTCTTCTTTTTTTCTTTTTAAATATGAAATAGAGAACCGTTCTTTCAAGGTGTATACAATTGTGGTGTTATTTTGATGGGAACTGCACTGAATCTGTAGAATGATTTTGGTAGGATGGCCATATTCACTACCTTAATCTTACTGATCCATGAGCATGGGAGTTCTGTTCATCTTCTGATTTCTTCTTCAGTTTGTTTCTTCAGAGACTTGAAGTTTTATTCATACAGGTTTTTCACTTGCTTGGTTAGAGTCACACCAAGGTACTTATGTAATTTGTGGCTATTGTGAAGGGTGTTGTTTCCCTAATTTTTTTCTCAGCCTTTTTGCCTTTTGTACACAGGAGGGCTTCAGATTTTGGAGATTAATTTTTATCCAGCCACTTTGCTAAATATGTTTATCAGCTGAAGTGGTTGTCTGGTAGAATTTTTGGCTCCACTCATGTATACTGTCTTATTGCCTGTAAATCTTGACACTTTGACTTTTTCCTTTCCAATTTTTATCCTCTTCATATTCTTTAGTTATCATATTGCTCTAGCTAGGACTTCAAGTTCTATGTTGAAGAGATAAGGAGAGAATGGGCAACTTTGTCGTGTCCTTGATTTCAGTGAAATTGATTTAAGTTTCTCTCTGTTTAATTTGATGTTGGCTTATAGGCTTGCTGTATTTTGCTTTTATTATGTTTAGGTATGTGCCTTGTATCCCTTATCTCTCCAAAGCTTAACAGGAATGGGTGTTGGAATATGTCAAATGCTTTTTTGGCATCTAAGGAGATGATTGTGTGTGTGTGTGTGTGTGTGTGTGTGTGTGTGTGTGTGTGTTTTCTTTCCGTTTGTTTATGTGGTGGATTACATTGATAGATTTCCATATAATGAACCACCCGTGAATGCTTAGGATGAAGCCTATTTGGTAATGCTGGATGATATATTTTATGTGTTCTTGGACGCTGTTTACAAGTATTTTTGCATTATATTTATAAGAGATATTTCTGCAGTTCTCTTTTTGGTTGGGTCTTTGTGTGGTTTTGGTATCAAGGTTACTGTGGCCTCATATCAAGGTTACTGTGCGCCCCTTTCATTTCTGATTTTACTGATTTAGATAGTTTCTCTCTGCCTTTTAGTTAGTTTTGCTAAGGGTTTGTCTGTCTTGATGATTTTCTCAAAGAATAAGTTCTTGGTTTCATTGATTTTTCTAATTATTTTTTTGTTTCTAATTCATTGATTTCAGCCCTGAGTTTGATTATTTCCAGCCTTCTATTCTTCTTGGATGTGTCAGTTTCCCCCCCCCCCCTTGGGCTTTCAGGTATGCTTTAAGTTGCTTATATGAAATGTCTCAAACTTCTTTCTAAAGGCACTTAGTGCAATGAACTTTCCTCTTAACACTGCTTTCATTGTGTCCCATAAGTTTAAGTAAGTTGTGCATTCATTTTCATTGTATTTTAGGAAGTCTCTAATTTATTTTTTTATTTATTTCCTTACCCAGCTATCATTGAGTAAAGAACTGTTTAGTTTCCATGTGTGTGAGTATGCTTTTTGTTATTTCTGTTGTTTTTGAGATCTAATTTTAGACGATGGTGGTCTGATAGGATACAAGGGATTATTTCTATCTTCTTGTATCTGTTGAGGCTTGCTTTGTGTCCGAATATATAGTCAATTTTGGAGAAGGTTCCATGAGGTACTGACGAGAAAGTATACTCTTTTGTGTTTGAGTGAAAAGTTCTATTGGGTCCACATGGTTCAGACTTCTGTAGGTGTCATTATATCTCTATTTAGCTTCTGTCTCAATGATCTGTCCCTTAGTAAAAGTGGAGTTTTGAAGTCTCCCACTATTAAGGAGTTGGAATCAATGTGTGATTTAAGTTTAATGATGTTTCATTTACGAATGCAGATGTTCTTTTATTTGGGGTACAAATGTTCAGGATTGTGATTTCCTCATGGTGGAGTTTTCCTTTGATGAGAATGAAATGTTCCTTCTCATATTTTTTGATTAATTTTGGTTGAAAATTATTTCATTAGGTATTAGTATGTATTTCATTAGTACTAATGAAATACTCCAGCTTGCTTCTTATCTTTGTTTGCCTGGGAAAACCTTTCTCCAGCCCTTTACTCTGAGGTATTCCCAGCCCTTTGCTCTGAGCTAGTGTTTAACATTGTTGCAGATATGTGTTTCTTGAGTCCAGCAGAATATTGGATCCTGTTTCCACAGACAATCTGTTAGTCTGAGTTCATGTCAGAGGGAGTCCTTGTTCTCCTTACTAGGGACCCACTTGGATACTGAGCTGCTATGGGATACAACTGAGCAGAAGATCTGGGTTATATCCATGAATGGTTCGTGGTTTGAGTTTGAGTCTCAGAAAAGAACCCTGTGCCCAGATATTCTGGTTCTGTTGCTTTGCCTTGCGGAGTCCCTGTCCTTTTCATGTCTTACTATCTCTGCTTCTTTCCTAAGATTCACTACACTCTGCCCAAAGTTTGGTTATAAGTCTCAGCATCTGCTTTGATACAGTACTGGGTAGAGTCTTGCAGAGGCCCTCTGTGGTAGGTTCCTGTCCTGTTACTTGTTTTCTCCTTCTTTCAATGTCCATCCCATTTGTTTTCTGAGTGAAGATTGTTCATCTAACCCAGTGTCCTCCTTCTTGTTAACTTTTTTAGATGCATAGATTTTAGGACCTTTATCCTATATTATAGATCTAATATCCACGTAAAAGTGTGTATATATCTTGTGTGTATTTCTGATTCTGGGATAACCCACTCAGGATGATCTTTTCTACATCCCACCATTTGCCTGCAGATTTCATAATTTCCTTATCTTTTATTCCTGAGTAGTATTCCATTATGCAAATTTACCACATTTTCTGTATCCATTCCTCCATTGAAGGACATCTGGGTTTTTTTTTTTCCAGATTCTGGCTATTTCAAATAAAGCTGCTTCAAACATGGTTGAACAAATGTCTTTATTGTGAACTTAAGCATATTTTGGATATATGCCAAAGAGTGTTATAGCTGAAGAAGCCCTGTTCCTAATTGTCTGAGAAAGTGCTGGATTGATTTCCAAAATGGTTGTACAAGTTTATATTATATTTATATATGGAGAAAGAGGAGGGTTCCCCTTTCTCCATATCCTCTCCAGCATGTATTTTCACTTGAGTTTTTTAATCTTAGCCATTCTGATGGGTATAAGGTGAAATCTCAGGGTCATTTTGATTTGCATTTCCCTGATGACTAAGGATTTTGAGCATTTCTTCAAGTGTTTCTATGCCATTCTATATTCCTTTACAGAGAATTCTCTGTTTAGCTCTTTACCCCATTTTTAATTGAATTATTGATTTGTTGCCTTTTTTAAAGTTCTTTATATATTCTGGATATTAGTCTTATGTCAGATACAGGGTTGGTGAAGATCCTTTCCCTGTCTGCAGGCTGTTGGTGTGTTCTGATGACAGTGTCCTTTGCTTTACATAAGCCTTTCAGTTTCATGCGGTCCCATTTATTGATTGTTAATCTTAGAGCCTGTGCTGATGATGTTCTGTTCAGGAAGTTGTCTCCTGTGCCAATGAGTTCTAGGTTTTCCCCCACCTTTTCTTCTAACCAATTTAGTGTTATTTAGTGTTTTGATTATGATGTGATGTGAGGAGTTTCTTTTCTGGGCTAGTCTATTTGGTGACATGTAAGACTCATGTACATTTAGGGATACCTCTTTTTTTAAGTTGGGAAAATTTTCTTCTTTGGGTTTCCTGAAAATATTTTCTAGACCATAGAGCCTGTAATCTTCTTTTTCGTCTATTCCTATTATTCTTTTTTTTATGTTTTCATTTTTTAATTTTTTTTTTATTAGTTACACTTTATTTACTTTGTATCCCCCCTGTAGTTTCCTCCCTCCTCCTCTCCCAATCCCTCCCTTCTTCCTCATTCTGCCCCTGCCCAAGTCCACTGGTAGGGGAGGTCTTCTTTCCTTCCTTCTGATCCTAGTCTGTTAGGTCTCATCAGGAGTGGCTGCATTGTCTTCCTCTGTGGTCTGGTAAGGCTGCTCTCTCTTCAGGGGGAGGTGATCAAACAGCAGGCCAATCAGTTCATGTCAGAGGCAGTCCCTGTTCCCACTATTATGGAACCCACTTGGACACTGAACTGTCATGGACTACCTCTGTGCAGGGGTTCTAGGTTATCTCCATGCATGGTACTTGCTTGGAGTATGAGTCTCAGGAAAGACCACTGTGCTCATATTTTTTTTTTTTTGTTTCTGTTGCTCTCCTTGTGGAGTCCCTGTCCTCTCCAGATCTTACTATTTCCCACTTTTTTCATAAGATTCGATGCACTCTGTCCAACAGTTGGCCCCTAACTCTCAGCATCTGCTTTGATAGTCTGCAGGGCAGAGCCTTTCAGAGGCCCTCTGTGGGAGGCTCCTAACTAGTCTCCTGTTTTTTTCTTCTGATGTCCATCCTCTTTGCCTTTCAGGATGGGGATTGAGCATTTTAGTCAGGGTCCTCTCTCTTGATTAGTAGTTTCTTTAGGTATACAGATTTTAGTAGGTTTATCCTATATTATATGCCTATATGAGTGAGTATATACCGTGTGAGTCTTTCTGCTTCTGGGACAGCTCACTCAGGATGATCCTTTCCAGTCCCCACCATTTACCTGCAAATTTCATCATTTCCTTGTTTTTCATTGCTGAGTAATATTCCATTGTATAGATGTACCACAATTTCTGTATCCATTTTTCAGTTGAGGGGCATCTGGGCTGTTTCCAGCTTCTGGCTATTACAAATAAAGCTGCTACAAACATGGTTGAGCAAATGTCCTTTTTGTGTACTTGAGCCTCTTTTGGATATATGCCTAGTAGTGGCATCGTTGGATCTTGAGGAAGGGCTTTTCCTAGTTGTCTGAGAAAGCGCCAGATTGATTTCCAGAGTTGTTGTACAAGTTTACATTCCCACCAGCAGTGGAGGAGGGTTCCCCTTTCTCCACAACCTTTCCAGCATGTGTTGGCACTTGTGTTTTTCATCTTGGCCATTCTGATGGGTGTAAGGTGAAATCTCAGGGTCGTTTTGATTTGCATTTTTCTAGTAGCTAATGATGTTAAGCATTTCTTTAAGTGTTTCTCTGCCATTCGATATTCCTCTATCAAGAATTCTCTGTTTAGCTCTGTTCCCCATTTTTTAATTGGATTACTTGGTTTGTTGCTTTTCAGCTTCTTTAATTCTTTATATATACTGGATATTAGCCCTCTGTCAGATAAAGGGTTAGTGAAGATTCTTTCCCAATCTGTAGGCATTAGTTTTGTTTTGATGACGGTGTCCTTTGCTTTACAGAAGCTTTTCAGTTTCATGAGGTTCCATTTATTGATTGTTGCTCTTAGAGCCTGTGCTGTTGGTGTTCTGTTAAGGAAGTTGTCTCTTGTACCAATGAGTTCTAGGGTCTTCCCCACTTTTTCTTCTAACCGATTTAATGTGTCTGTTTTTATGTTGAGGGTTTTTGATCCACTTAGACTTTAGTTTTGTGTAGGGTGATAATTATGGATATCTTTGCATTTTTCTACATGTAGATATCCAGTTAGATTAGCACCATTTGTTGAAGATGCTATCTTTTTTTCCATTGTATGGTTTTGGCATTTTTGTCAAAGATCATGTGTCCATAACTGTGTGTGTTTATTTCTGGGTCTTCTGTTCAGCTCCATTGATCCACCATTCTGTTTCTAACTTTGCATACTTTTTAAACCTTGTGTACTTTTCAGGAAAGTGTCCTGGCCTTCTGAGAAGCTCCAGCATCCATGCCAAGGTGCCTCTGGGATATCCTATTCATCTTTCCCTGGGCACCCCCTCTTCAGTTCTTCAGCTCCCCTGGATGCCACACCCTGTGGTCCTTGAAAAGGGTGCCCAGATCTTCAACTTGTGATGCTGGCCTCTCCACACCTCCAAAAACAACATCTCAGGTCTCCAGTTGATTGAGGCTAAATCTCCACAACTCAGGACCTGAGAACAGACCCCTGGAGAAACTGAGAAGCTGAAGCCACAGAGAAAGCATCATCATCTGAGGCCCAGTTATGGCTGCTGCTGGCAGGGAGCTAGTCTGTAAGCTCTGGAGCCATCTTTTTAGTAACAATTTATAATCAGAGGCAGGTAGCTTTCCATGATGTGTCGCTGCTACACTAGAAATCTGAGCTCTTAGTATAAATTCATAGTTACCTTCCCAACCTCCAAGGGAAGAGTAGTCCTGCTAGGCCACAGAGGAGGACTTTGCAGCAAGTCCTAAAGATACCTGATAAAACAGGGTCAGATGAAAGGGGAGGAGGTCCTTCACAATCAGTGGACTTGGAAAGGTGCAGGGAGGAGATGAGGGAGGGAGGGTGGTATTGGGAGGGAATGAGGGAACGGGATGCAGCTGGGATACAGAGTTAATAAAATGTAACTAATAATAAAAAAATAAATTAAATTAAAAAAATAAAATAAATTCATAGTTTTAGCTAAGGAAAGTTGTTTTGTTTAGTTTAGAGTCTTTGTAAACCCCTTAGGGCATGAGTTAATAGTCCCCTCCCCAGCAGCTCTCTGTAAAAATGGCTGTTCTGGCCTCTAACTGTAACAAATGCCATCATCTCCAGCCCATTAATGAGATCCCTCCAGGATCTATTTCTAACAGGATCTCAAGGGCAGGCTGTTTGACACCCCCCCCCCAGGGGAGGAGCAGTCTGTTAGGCCACAGAGGAGGACTTTGCAGCCAGCCCTGAAGATACCTGATAAAACAGGGTCAAATGAAAGGGGAGGAGGTCCTCCCCTATCAGGGGACTTGGAAAGGGGCAGGGAGGAGACCAGGGAGGGAGTGTGGGGTTGGGGAGGGAATGAGGGAGCCGGATACAGCTGGGACACAGAGTTAACAAAATGTAACTAAAAAGAAAAATAAAATTAAAAAAAAATTGAACAAAAATGCGCCAATCCCTAAGCTTCCTCCAAGCTCAGGACTTAAAACCCAACCAATCCTCATTCTGGAAATCTCTGCTCTAGAAAGCACTTCCTCCAAAAACTGGTTTATAAAGTCTGTTTCCTCAGTTCTTTGCTTTTATTCCTGGGAGCAGGGGCAGCCACTCCTGTTTCCTCCCTCCAATAAATGTCTTTTAAGAGATTTACTGCCTGGTGTGACTTTTTCATCTGAAGAAGCAAAGAAGCCCAGAGGAGAAGAAGCACAGAAGGAGCAGAGTGTAGGTTCAGGAGCTCCTCAGCTCCTCAGAGGTTGTAGTAACTCTCCCCTGCTACCTGCAATGTCTCTACTGAGGAGGGGTCCTCTTAGAGCTCAGTAGTTCCTGGGTTTCTCTGTCTCAGAATACTGGTCCCTTGGGACACTGTCCCACCTCAGAGCTGAAATACCTTCCCAGGCCTCAGAGTTGTAGGTTTCCTAACCTTATCAGGAAGGCCAACACCTGTCAATTCATACCTTCTGGTTCATCTGCAACACTGAAATAAATTACTTCATTGATATGCTTGCAATAAATAGGGTCACAGTTTCAAATTTTATGATGTTATAATAGACCGTTTGTAGATTCTTTAGCAAGGCAAACAGGGTTGAGATCTTCTAGAGACCACAAGATGACTATAAGTGATCTGCTTAATACACTTCTAAAATTATGTCCAGTGAGTGTATCTTCTCAGTAGGATATGTCCATGAATGGGGCATTTAATTATCTTCTAATTTGAAAAAATATAATTTGATGAATCATAGTAATTTAGTACTAGCTATTAACTATTTTGTAACATGAAAGGATTTTACTGTGTAACTGAAGCTGTCCAGGAATTCAATATTTTCTTTTTATTCTATGTTCAATCATTACAAGAATGAATCACCATGATCTCTGGCTAATTACTAAGTCCTTCCACTTTCACCGTCCTTCCTCTCATTCCCTATCAAATAACACTCCTCAAGTATAAATGGTAGCTTTTCTATAAACACTTAGTTAGAGATAAATAATACTTTTCTTCTATTAATTGTGTACACATAAGTTTTATAATAGTCATTCTTTTAGTTATTTAAATATATCTATTAAATTTCAAATAAAAACACCTTTAACTAAGTATTGCAACTCTTAAACTTTCTTCTAGAGATATATTTGAAGTCTCAAAGACAAAGTAGTACTTGGTATAACATACCGCAAAGCTATACTTATTTGGAAAGCTAGAATGAATTGACACACTATGATTTCTCCAATATCACTTATCCAAAAAGAAAAGAAAAAAATTATAGTTGTATTTATTATTTTCATATTTCTTTCCAGGCAATCTAATTCACAAAAATATTTTATTAACGACTTAATACCTCTGAATTCTCCACGTTTCCAAGGACATACATGGAGAATGTACGGAGTTGAGTTGTCAGGTTCTATGGTGATACAGGGATTTCCCCAAACTATTGAGAGATCTGAAGTTACCTAGGAAAGCAGATTAGAAAATTAGAATTATGTAATGTCAATACGAAAAGGTTTTCTTTGTTTTATCATGCTATTATATTACATATGAGTTTGTCATAAGCTACTGCATAAAATGTATACTAATTCAATTACTTTCATTAAATCTGTAGACTTTTCATCGAAAATAAAGTCAGAAAACTGTCTTAGACTAGAAAAGAAAAATCTGAGAAGAGATATGGAAAATCAGAAAAAGGAAAATAATTTTTACAGAAAAGCAATTTAACTTTTTTGTTGCTACTTGAATATTGATCATAAAATATTATTATCTTTTACAGATAACAAGTAATTTTTAGGGAAATTTGATGTACAAGAAATATAACTATTTCAGTGAGTTTGTAAGTAATAACACAGTATGTGAAGAATATTTAAACAAATGATTAGTACAATCTTGCTTAAAGTTTCAGCTAGTCATATTTCTATATATATGTCCATTATAGTCAATTCCTAGAAATTAAATCAGACATCTTAAAACAGTTTTAAGATTTACATTTTAATTTTTATTAGTGCATATATGTGTGTCTATGTGTGTATGCTATTCATGAAGATCAGAAGAAGGACTTGAATGTCATGGAGCTGTAATTATAGGTGGTTACAACCTGATTGATGTGGGTACTAAGATTTGAATTTTCAACAGAGGAAACTCGAAAGGCTGAGAAGCACTTAAAAAAATGCTGAATTTCATCAGGGAAATGCAAATCAAAACAACTTTGAGATTCCATTTTAGCTATTCCATCAGCATATGAAGATAAAAATGAAGGATCCAATGAAGATAAAAAATGAGGATCCAAGGGAGGATGCATAAATCTCACTTGGAAGGGGAGATAGAACAGAGAGAGGTAGTGGCTGAAGAGAGAGAACACGGTAGGAGAGGGGGCACAGAGAGTTTAGATGGTGGAGAACAGACCTGGGGAGAGCAAAAGCAAGAGGACAGAAAACTGGAAACTGATGGTGGGGGTATCTCTGTAACAACTTGGAGACATAAATCAAGGTAGGCTTCTGGGAGGACATGAGCGGGTTTCTAGTAGAGACTCCTAGTAGTAGAGGAAATAGAGACTGAAGAGGACAACTTCTAAGCAGATTAGCATAATATAGGGAGGAGAACTCCAACCTATCCACATAAAATGTCAACCAAAAATTTAGCCTGCCTACAAGATGTCCAGGGATAAAGGTAAAGCAGATAGAGCAGATTGAGGGAATGTCCAGCAATGCCTGACCCAACAAAACCTACCCTATGGGAGAGGGCAAACCCCTGACGCTATGAAAGATACTCTGCTAAGTTTGCAGACAGGAGCCTGACAGAACTGTCCTCTGAGAGAATGTACACAGCAGGAGAGGAGTGGAGAGGAGGTATACTAAGTTAAGAGGGTGGAGATCAGACTTGTGGAGAGCCAGGGCAAGAGGACAGAAGGCCTATAAAGAAAAGAGAAACTGGGTGTGGGGTTATATCTGTGACAAGTTGGAACCATAAGTCAGGGTAGGGTCCTGGGAAGATATGGCAGAGACTCCTAATCGCAGAGGCAATAGAGACTGATGAAGACACCCTCTAATTAGACCACTCTTCTAGATGAGAAAGGGGAACAACATCTCACCCACAAAAACTTTGACCAAAAATTTACCTTGCTTACAAGATGTGCAGGGATAAAGATAGAACAGTGACTGAGGGGATGCTCAACCAAAGCCTGGCTCAACCAAAGACTCATCCTGTGTGAGAGGGCCAACCACTTACACTAACAACAATGCTCTGCTAACCTTGCAGAAAGAGGCTGGTCACAGTTGTCCTGAGAGGCTCTATCAAGCAAAAATTCAAAACTGATGCTTAGTCTCACAGCCAAATATTGGGCGATGCATAGAGAGGCCTTTGGACAAATGGGAAGAAAGAGAAAAAGACCTGGAGGTAACAGGAACTACAGGAACTCCACAAGAAGACAAACAGAGCCAACTAACCAGGGTGCAGAGGGGCTTTCTGGGACTGAAGCATCAACCAAGGACCATGCATGAACTGGCCCTAGCCTTCCTACAAAGATGTAGCAGATGGGCAGCTTAGGCTTCATGTGGGTCCTCTAACAAAGGAAGTGGGAACTGCATTGGACATAGACTCACTTGCCAGCTTTTTTATCACTCCCCCATGGCTGGACTGCATTGCCAGGCTACAGGGCATGCAACTCGATGAGCTGGGGTGGATGGGAAAGAGAGCTCCCTTTACCTGAGGAAAAAGTAAGGGTGAAGGGGAGACAGATGGAGGGTGGGACTTGGAGGTGAGGAAGGATGTGGCTACAAAAAGGTTATAAACTAAATTGAAAAAGGAATTGTACGTCTGTTCTCTAGAAGAGCTACAATGTGCTTAACCATTGAGCCAAAACTTCAACTCCCACATAGATATTTTGTAACTATGGTTTTCATTTATAACAGAAATTTCTTTTGTAAAAATGTTTTTTTTACTCTTAGACCAAATAGATTTTTAATGAAGACAATAATATGTTTTTGATAAATTTATTTGAACAGCAAAACATATCAATTATGATCAATATTTTGAACATGAGCATTCTTTCCATATCACAAATGAAGACAGAGACACTAAGTGGCATTTTCCTGGGCTGGCAGTGTTAGGTTCAACTGCAGAATTCTAAAAGATTTTAAGTTATGGTGTGAAAGGAGTCAAGAAATGCATTTTCACGAGCTTGTTTTTCTTTTTTTTTTTTTTTCTTCACAGTTCCTACAATGAAAGTATTTGGAATATTCTTAAAATGAGCTCTTTTATGTCATAAGTGTCCCATCAGGTAAAAATTCTTTTTAAGTTGACAAAAATGATATTTCTTATGTATGAAATTTAATTGTCAGGTATAAATTTCCCCACATTATGAAGCAATGATGATACCTTAAAAACTGAACTATAAATAAGAATCTCTGTTTTCACATTATACTGAACATAATACACACACACACACACACACACTCCACACACACACACAGAAAACACTCACTATATGAACACCCATACAATTCATACATCTTTTGGTGATCAGAATCATAGTTGTTCCAAAATTTTAACTATTTTGGATTCCACTTGTGAGTAGTATCACTGTCTTTGTTGTCTTTCCTTACATCTTATTTAGACACATCCATGTTATAAGTAAAGAAATATTCTTTTTGAAGACTGCATAATATTTTATTGTACAGACATATCAACAGATTTATACATATATATATTTATATACATATCCATTAACCCATCCATTATCTATCTACCTGTCTCCCTCCTCCTCTACTTCTTCTTCCTCTTCCTTGTCCCCTTCTTTTCTTCTTTCCTGTTTCTTACTTTTTGAGACATGACTTCATTCTGTAACTCATGCTGACCTGGATTTCACTGAACTCACTATATAAAAAGAGATAGCCCATGGCAGTTCAGTGTCCAAGTAGGTTACCTAGTAATGGGAAGAGGGACTGCCTCTGACATAATCTGATTGGCCTGCTCTTTGATCACCTCCCCCTGAGGGGGGAGCAGCCTTACCAGGCCACAGAAGAGGACAATGCAGCCACTTTTGATGAGAACAGATAGACTAAGATCAGAAAGGAGAGGAGAACCTCCCCTATCAGTCGACTTGGGGAGGGGCATGCATGCAGAAAGGGGAGGGAGGGTGGGATCAGGAGGGGAAGAGGGAGGGGCTTATGGGGGGATTCAAAATGAATAAAGTGTAATTAATAAAAAATTAAAAAAAAAGAGGGCCTTGAAATTAAAACAATTTTAAAATCCTAGCCTTCCAAGTGATATATTAGCATTACAGAGAATCTACTGTATGTTTGTTACTGGCCTTTTTCTACTGCTACATTAACAATTCACTTTTTTTCTTTTCTTTCAAATGTTTGAAAAATCAAATGGAGTGCCCGGTGTAGATCATTTTATTCTTGTCCATTTTAAGTTGGATGGGCTTTTTGGATATGAAGATTAATGTAATTTTTAATTTCTGGAACTAATCCTTTCCTTTAGATTTTTAATTACTCTTTTGTCTTTCTCTTCTTCTCAAGTACGATTATTAGGGACATGCTGATATGTTTCATGGTGATATACAGATATCTGCGTTTTGGTGAATTTTCTTTATATTTTCTCTTCCTGAGACTGGGAAACCTACATTGACCTATAATCAAGCTTGCTGATATTGTCTTCTTCTCATAATTTAAATCTACTCCTGAGATTATTGCCAGAGCCAGCCAGCAGAGTCGAACGGTTCTTGAGTCAGAAGTGAAGATTAAAATTAATAAAATAAACACACAGCACACAGGAAACTTTTTAAAGGTCCAGACTCGACAGCCACAGAAAAAGGCAGGCTGCTGCAGCAAGCACCGCAAGCAGCAAGTTGCCAGTCTCTGCCTCCTCCTCTGCCTCCAGCCCTCTGACCTCTTTGTGAGGAGTTACTTTTAGCCAGTAAAACATCTCAGAACAATGGGTTAATTTGCACAAGGAGCCTGAGGAAGAGGTGTGACCCTCACAAGCTATCCCACCTGCTGTCACAAACAAAAGGAGATGGACTTGCAAGTTCTTCTCTGCCATTAGTAAAGGCCTGCTAAAAGCCATCTCTCCGCCGAGATTTAAATATCAAAGCAGGCCACTGGAGTCCCGGCTCCGGACAGATTATGTGGTGAACACTTTGTTTAATTTACCTTATTTAATTATGAATTATATTTATTGTTATTTATTATTTATTATTACTTATTATTATTCCTCAGAGTAATAATTAATGTCAGCATGACTATCTGTGTGACATGCACCTTGTGTTTGTAGAGGGTAGAAGAAAGCAACAGATCCCAGAAACTAGATGGTTGTGATCTGCCATGTGAGTTGTGGGAACTGAATCAGTGTCCTATGAAAAAGCAGCAGTCAATGCTCTTAACAACTAAGCCATCTCTCCAGGCTCCTATTTCTATATCTTGATTGTTATCTATTTATTGAAAAATCAGTATGGTATTTTCGTTAATAATGCTGGCAAGATCTCTATTTCATTAATTTCTTAAAATAATAATCTGAAAGTTTAAGTCTATTAATCTTTTTTATTAATTATGGTTTATTCACTTTGTAATCCAACTGTAGTCCCCTTCTTCCTCCCCCTCTGAAACCCACCCTCCCTCCCTCATCTCCCCCTATGCCCCTCTCCAAGTCCACTGATAGGGGAGGTCCTCCTCTCCTTCCATCTGACCTTAGCATATCCAGTCTCATCAGAGCTGGCCTGGCAAGGCTGCTCCCCTATCCAAAGGAGGTGGTCAAAGAGCTAGCCACTGAGTTCATGTCAGAGATAGTCCTTGTTTCCCAGATCGGGGAACCCACTTGGATATTGAGCTGCCATGGGCTACATCTGAGCAGGGGTTCTAGGTTATACCCATGAATGGTCCTTGGTTGGAGTATCAGTCTCAGAAAAGACCCCTGTGCCCAGATATTTTGGTTCTGTTGCTATCCTTGTGAGCGCCTGTCCTCTCCAGGTCTTACTGTCCTCCCCCTTCTTTCCTAAGATTCCCTGCACTCTGCCCAAAGTTTGTTTATGACTCTCAGTATATGCTTTGATACAATGTTAGGTTAGAGTCTTTCAAATGCCCTCTGTTGTAGGCTCCTGTCCCGTTTCCTGTTTTCTCTTTTTTCCAATGTCTGTGCAGTTTGCCTTTCTGAGTGAGTATTGATCATCTTACCCAGGGTCTTACTTCTAGCTCACCTTCTTTAGGTGTATAGATTTTTGTAGGTTTATTCTATATTATGTCTAGTATCCACTTATATGTGAGTATATACAGTGTGTGTCTTTCTATTTCTGGGATACTTCACTCATGATGATCTTTTCTACATTCCTCCATTTGCCTGCAAATTTCATGTTTTCCTTGTTTTTAATTGCTGAGTGGTATTTCATTGTGTAAATGTACCACAAATTCTATATCCATTCCTCCATTGAGGGACATCTGGTTTGTTTCCAGGTTCTGGCTATTATGAATAAAGCTGCAAAGAACACAGTTGAACAAATGTCCTTGTTGTGTACTTGAACATATTTTGGATATATGCCCAAGAGTGTTATAGCTGGATCTTGAGGAAGCGCTCTTCCTAGTTGTCTGAGAAAGCACCAGATTGCTTTCCAGAGTGGTTGTACAAGTTTACATTCCTACTAACAATGGAGGAGTTTTCCCCTTTCTCCACATCCTCTCCAGCATGTGTTGTTACTTTTGTTTTAGATCTTAGCCATTCTGATGGGTGTGAGGTGAAATCTCAGGGTCATTTTGATTTGCATTTCCCTGATGACTAAGAAGGTTGAGCATTTCTTTAAGTGTTTCTCTGCCATTCTATATTCTTCTACAGAGAATTCTCTGTTTAGGTCTGCAATCTTATATAAATACCTTCTAAGAACACCATCTTCTATATTAGCCATATTTTCTTTGCCTTTCTCTCATAATTTTTGGTATAATAAGTACATGCTATGTATGGAATATCAGATCCCTACATATCCCCTTTTTTGTTTTTTTTTCATGTTTTTTCCCTATTGTCTTTTCTTGTTTAGTGACTTCTATGGATTAAGTGTATAAAGACTGAATTCACTATAATTAATATGTGACAAATGAAATTCCTAGTTAGATACTGGTGAAGATTTCAGCAATGATCTAGCACATGATATATGAATATCTTGTATCAAAAATTCAGCCTTCTGCCTAGGATCACTACATAAGCATATCTCCAGTACTCAGGTAGCTTAAAATTGTGCTTTATTGAGACAAGGCTTAAATGTAAGCCTTAGATGAAATAGTCAAGCCTGTTACTTATTTCTTTGGCAAGTCAAAACCTCTTCATAAAAACATGATTTATTTGTTCCCAAAGGATATATAAGATTTTTTAATATCTCTTTGGAGCATTCATATTCCAGACATTCTTATGGTTACAATAAAATTTTTGTTGATTATTACTTGTATTGCGTGCCCTAGCAGAGGCAATGTTAAACAAATATTGAGTGCTTTTGACATATGTGCTCAGAAAGGGATCTTTCTGTCAAAACAAAACTTTTAGACAAGTTAAATAACAAGAAAACTTGCTAGTGGATATTGCTAGAATAACTCAAAAAAGGTCAAATAAAGATCCAAACCAAATATGTCTATCCCCTTGTTTGAAAAGCTTCCATTATTTGCATGCAATGCTGATGCAAAATTGCAGAGATGTGCAGAACAAAATAGGAATAGGCCAGGTTCTCAAATGAAATCAGACCTTACTCTTAATAGTACTTAGAGTTTTGCTCAAATATGTACTCCTTTTGTCCAGACTTTTGAATATTTTCATACACACACACACACACACACACACACACACACACACACACACACATACATCATTACAGTTTTTAGGGAATAATGGATTAACAAAATTATTTAAATAGAGGATAAAGACACTAATAAAAATGGAATTATTTTTGATTGTGGGAATTTTATGAATATGTATGGACTAAAGAAAATAAACCAAATGACTTGGAGAGGGGTAAGGAAAATGAAACAAAAGGTGGTAGTAAAGGATGGAATGAGAAGAGGAGAAAGAAACAGAGAATTGAAGGAAGACAAAAAGAAAGTAAGGGAAGAAGAGTAGAGAGAAGAAAGAAGGAGAGAAAGAGGAAGAGGAAACATACTGACTACATTGAATTAAATTACAATTTGCAAATCAAAAAAAGGAAAGAATGAAAATGGATAACAAAAGTCTTGAAAAAGACACAATGTAAATACAATATATAACCTAAATAGCAGTATTATTTCTCTCAATATAAGAAATAATTTTCACCTGCAAGCAGATGTGAATCAGCTAGATAGTTTGGTTCTTGTTCACTTTTGCTCCTACTTTTGTGGTATAATTGATAATTGAAGCCTGATGTAGATGTGCATTGCCATGATGGTTGTAAGTTAGTTCTTGATTATGATGATTTGGGTGTTGCCATTGAAAACAGAAAATAAAGAGGGGCCAAGATGGCGGTGCCAGGAGAACACTGTGTCTGAGAAGCGGGACAAGAGTCTAGGGGCAGCGACCAGGAGACTGAACTCTGGGCCCTAAAACAACAGCTATCGTGTTTCCCAGGTGAGGGGAGGCTCCCACAGCGTGGGAATCAGTCGGGTCCACTCAGAAGAGAACCCAGAAGAGATCCCGGGTAACATGGGCTTTGGGTCTCCAGGCTGGAGCCACAAGCCTGCGTGTCCCGATCACTTTCCCAGGCTGATTGGTGGGCACAAGGGTGCCAGAGACTGAGAGTCCCAGTCACAAGAAAACCCCATGGAAAAGGAAAGTTGCAAGACTGATCACGGGTCACCCAGTCTTTCCCTGGAAGGTCTCGCTGACCATGGGTACCTGCCGCCATCACAACTGAGCTCCCGCCGCATGGAGAGTGGCTGCGCGCCCAGCTCAAAATCCCTACTCCCTCTTAAGAGGAGGCAGGAGGTGTCCAGCAGAATCTGCCACAGACCACATTGTACCCCAACCCGAGATCGGGGCTGAGAAAACCTAATCCTTTCGGGCACTCCCCCAAATGCCCCCATAACGCTGCCGCGGCAGAGCAGAAGGATAAAGAGGTGCATAGCGGCTTCACAGTGCCGGGACCCCACTGCTGCCAGCTGCTCCTAGCAAACAAACTTCAGCTCGGGATCTGGGACTGTGGTCATTCTACACGTCCTGAGATTCTCCTGGGTCCAGCACAATAAGGT
Source organism: Psammomys obesus (assembly GCF_907164565.1). NCBI lineage: Eukaryota > Metazoa > Chordata > Mammalia > Rodentia > Muridae > Psammomys > Psammomys obesus. Next base: position 23,384,279 of record NW_026585894.1, on the reverse strand, counting down.
CTAGCACCAAGTCCTATCACCGGCGCCCCTCCCCCACCACTGGAAGAGAAACCCTGGCTCAGGATTGGACTGAGAAGTCCCAATCCCTTCTGGCACTCCCCCGACAGCACAGCCATAAGCTTGCCCTAGCGGAGGGGAAGGTCAGAGGGGAAGGACAGAAAGGCAGCCTGCCACAGGACACAGCACCCCCTCTCCAGCTCACCCAGCGGTCCCTGGCAGAGAAACCCAAGCTCTGGATCTGAGGACACTCAACCCTACCTGGTACTCTCTCAGAATCAGCAAAAATAGGTTCTACCGCCAGACTGCTTCTGGCAGAGGGATCTGGGCCCAGGCTCTGGGATTAAGAACACTCAACCTAACTCTTTCCCACGCTAACCCAGGACAAGTCAACATAACCACTTCTGGCAGAGGGAAAGGAGAGAGAGGCAGCACACAGGAAAAGTGGACACCGAGTCCTGCGGCCACAGTGTCACAGAGCTTTCAGCCTACCCGCGCATTCTCTGCAGCAGGACCAAATCAGAGAGTAGAGAGCAAGGGGAACCCCTGTGCATTCCAACTGGTCCTGCAAGAGAGTGTGTGAGCCTCCTAGGGAGAGTTTACCCAGACCCAGGGCCTCTCCACAGAAGCAACCAGACGAGATCCCTGCCACTCACACCCCTAGTGTGGGCATCATAGGGATTATTGGGATAGCAACCCCAATGTTGAAGCCCCTTCCTTGTGGGACCACCAGTGTAATCCAGGCAAACAATCCCTGGATCTCAGACAGAACTGCAAAATAGTGGCCTGCAGGCCACTGCAATAGTCAGAGAATCCGCGCATGCACACTGCGCCCGCTAAAAGCGCATGTGAATAGCGCCAGCGTCACATTCCTTACTTATGCAAAACTGAAACCACAGTGCACACTCCCAAACCAGTGAACCTCTCTCATCTTCCTGAAAAAAAGTCCAGAAAACAGAAAGAGACGATCATAGCCCGAACTACAAACTTGAGGAACAAACAGTGAGGGTTATAAATAACCAGATGGCTAGAGGCAGATGTAAGAACATACCCAACAAAAATCAGGACATAATGACCTCACCAGCAACCCCACAAACCAATGGACACTTCATTTCACTAGATATACAAGAAAACGACCTCAAAACTATGTTTCTCCAGCTATTAGAGGCCCATAAAGATGAAATGAACAAAGCCCTCAGAGAAATAGCCAAAGAAATCGAGACAAACCAAGAGGAAACAAATCGAGCTCTCAGAGAAATGACCACGAAAATTGAGGCAAAGAAGAAATGAACAAAGCTCTCAAAGAAATGTCCACACAAATGAAGGCAAATAAAGAAGAAATAAACAAAGCTCTCATAGAAATACAGGCAATTAAGCCAACGAATGTGAGACACAATTAGTGATACATAGAAAGGAAAAAGACAAAAAATAGAAGCTGTCATTGAAAAGCAGGAGTCCACATTCAAACAGATGAAGGAAATGGTGCAAGACATGAAAACAGAATTAGAATCAATAAAGAAAACACAAATAGAAAAAAACCAAGAGCTGGAGAACATAGAGAAAAGATCGGGAACTACAAAGGTAAGCATCACCAACAGAATACAAGAGATGTAAGAAAGAATCTCAGGAGCTGAAGATACACTTGCGGAAATTGACACATCTCTCAAAGAAAAAAATAAAATCAGAAAAGTTCCAAACACAAAACATCCAAGAAATCAAGGACACCGTGAAAAGACAAAATCTAAGAATAACAGGAGTAAGAGAAAAAGAAGACATCAGGCTCAAAGGTCCAGAATATATTTTCAAGAAAATTATAGAAGAAAACTTTCCCAACTTAAAGAAAGAGATGGCCATAAACATACAAGAGGCCTACAGAACACCAAGTAGACTAGACCAGAAAGGAAATTCCTCATGTCACATCATAGTCAAAACACTGAACCTACAAAACAAAGAAAAAATTCTAAAAGCAGCAAGGGAAAAAGGCCAAGTAACATATGAAGGTAGACCTATCAGAATCACACCAGATTTCTCAACAGAAACTATGAAAGCCAGAAGGGCCTGGACAGAAACCATACAGTCCTTAAGGGACCACAGATTCCAACCCAGACTAGAATACCCAGCAAAACTTTCAATCAACATAGACGGAGAATTAAAAATATTCCATGACAAAAACAAATTTAAGCAATATCTACATAGTAACCAGGCTCTACAGAAGCTACTAGAAGGGAAACTCCAAACCAAAGAAAACAACTACATCGAAGGAAACAGAGGAAATAGATAACTACACAACAAAAAACCCAAAAGAATACAAGCAATGAAACTCAGTGACACCACCAACACCACATCAAAAGTAAGTAACAATTGTTGGTCACTAGTTTCTATAAACATCAACGGAATCAACTCCCCAATTAAAAGACACAGACTAACAGAATGGTTGCGGAAACAGGATCCATCATTCTGTTGCATCCAAGAAACACACCTATGCAACAAAGATAAACACTACCTCAGAGTAAAGGGCTGGAAAAATGTTTTTCAAGCAAATGGTTCCAGAAAACAAGCAGGAGTAGCCATCCTAATATCTAATAAAATAGACTTCAACCCAACTTAATCAAAAAAGATAAGGAGGGTCACTATATTCTCATCAAAGGAAAAATCCACCGAGAGGACATCACAATTTTGAATATCTATGCCCCAAATACAAGAGCACCTACATTCGTAAATGAAACAATATTAAAGCTTAAATTACACATTGATCCTAATAGCATAATAGTGGGAGACTTCAACACTCCACTCTCACCAAGGGACAGATCAACTAGACAGAAAACAAATAGGGAAATAAGAACATTTACAGAGTCCCTAAATCAAATGGACCTAATAGTCGTCTACAGATCTTTTCATCCAAACTCAAAAGAGTATACCTTCTTTTCAGCACCGCATGGAACCTTCTCCAAAATAGACAATATAGTTGGTCATAAAGCAAGCCTCAACAGATACAAAAAGATTGAAATAATCCCTGTATTCTATCTGACCACCATGGACTAAAGCTGGACCTCAACAACAACAGAAATAACAAAAAGCCGACACGCACATGGAAACTGAACAACTTGTTATTCAATGACAGCTGGGTTAAGGAAGAAATAAAGAAAGAAATTAAAGACTCCCTAGAATTCAATGAAAATGAAGGCACAACATACCCAAATTTATGGGACACATTGAAAGCAGTGCTCAGAGGAAAATTTATAGCCCTAAGTGCCTGCAAGAAGAAATTCATAACATCACATACAAACAACTTAATGGCCCAACTGAAAACCCTAGAAAAAAAAGAAGCAGATACAGCCAAGAGGAGCAGAAGGCTGGAAATAATCAAACTCAGGGCTGAAATCAATCAATTAGAAACAAATAAAACTATTCAAAGAATCAATGAAACAAAAAGCTGGTTCTTTGAGAAAATCAACAAGATAGACAAACCCTTAACCGAACTAACTAAAAAGCAGAGAGAATCTATCCAAATCAACAAAATTAGAGATGAAAAGGGTGACATAACTACAGACGCTAAGGAATTTCAAACAAGCATTAGGTCATATTACAAAAGCCTATATGCCACAAAATTTGAAAACCTAAATGAAATGGACACTTTTCTTGATAGATTCCATCTTCCAACATTAAGTCAAGATCAGGTAGAAAGACTGAATATCCCTATATCCTCCAAGGAAAATGAAGCAGTCATTCACAGTCTCCCCTCCAAAAAAAAGCCCTGGGCCTGATGGTTTCAGTGCGGAATTCTACCAGACCTTCATAGAAGGGCTAACACCAATTCTCCTCAAACTATTCCACTAAATAGAAACAGAAGGTTCATTACCAAACTCATTCTATGAAGCGAGAGTCATCCTGATACCTAAACCACACAAAGACCCAACAAAAAAAGAGAACTTCAGACCTATCTCTCTTATGAACATTGATGCAAAAATACTCAATAAAATACTGGCAAACCGAATCCAAAAACACATTAAAGATATCATCCACCACGACCAAGTAGGCTTCATCCCAGTCATGCAAGGGTGGTTAAACATACAGCAATCTATCAGTGTAATCCACCACATAAACAAACTGAAGGAAAAAAAACCACATGATCATCTCCTTAGATGCTGAAAAGCATTTGACAAAGTTTAACACACATTTATGTTTAAAGTCTTGGAGAGATCAGGGATACAAGGCACATATCTAAACATAGTAAAGGCAATATACAGCAAGCCTATAGCCAACATCAAATGGAGAGAAACTTAAATCAATCCCACTGAAATCAGGGAAAGACACGGCTGCCCACTCTCTCCATATCTCTTCAACATAGTACTTGAAGTCCTAGCCAGAGCAATAAGACAACTAATGGAGATCAACGGGATACAAATCGGAAAGGAAGAGTTCCAAGTGTCACTGTTCACAGATGATATGACAGTATATATGAGCGACCCCAAAAATTCAACCACAGAACTCCTCCACCTGATAAACACCTTCAGCAAAGTGGCAGGATACAAAATCAACTTTAAAAAAAATCAGAAGCCCTCCTGTATACCAAAGACAAAAGGGCCAAGAAAGAAATTAGGGAAACAACACCCTTCACAATAGCCACTAATAACATAAAGTACCTTAGGTTGACACTAACAAGCAAGTGAAAGACCTGTTTGAGAAAAACTTCAAGTCTCTGAAGAAAGAAATTGAAGAAGACTTCAGAAGATGGAAAGATCTCCCGTGCTCATGGATTGGTAGGATTAACAATGTGAAAATGGCCATCCTGCTAAAAGCAGTCTACAGATTCTACGCAATTCCCATCAGATGCTGAGCCTGATTGCCAACTGATGGGCAGAGTGAATGGAATTCTATGTAAGAAGTGGGAAATAGTAAGAGCTGTAGGGGATGGGAACTCCACAAGGAGAGCAACAGAACAAGATAATTTGAACACAAGGAACTTCCCAGAAACTCATACTCCAACCAAGGACTATTCATGGAGATGACCTGAAACCCCTGCACAGGTGTAGCCCATGGCAGTTCAGTGTCCAAGTGGGTTACATAGTAATGGGAAGAGGGACTGCCTCTGACATAATCTGATTGGCCTGCTCGTTGATCACTTCCCCCTGAGGGGGGAGCAGCCTTATCAGGCCACAGTAGAGGACAATGCAGCCACTTTTGATGAGAACTGATAGACTAAGATCAGAAAGAAGAGGAGAACATCCCCTATCAGTGGAGTTGGGGAGTGGCATGCATGCAGAAAGGGGAGGGAGGGTGGGATCGGGAGGGGAGGAGGGAGGGGCTTATGGGGGGATACAAAATGAATAAAGTGTAATTAATAAAAAAATTTAAAAAAATACCAACTCAATTCTTTACAGACCTTGAAAAAAAGATTCTCAGCTTCATATAGAGAAATAAAAAACCCAGAATCTCCAAAACAATTCTGTACAACAACAGATCATCTGGAGGTATCTTTATCCCCGATCTCAAGCTGTACTACAGAGCAATAGTAATAAAAACTGCATGGTATTGGCATAAAAACAGAAAGGAGGATCAATGGAACCGCATAGAAGACCCAGAAATAAACCCGCACACCTATGAATACTCGATTTTTGACAAAGAAGCCAAAACCATTCAATGGAAAAAAGACAACATCTTCAACAAATGGTGCAGGTCCAACTGGATGTCTACATGCAGAAAAATGAACATAGATCCATATTTATCACCCTGCACAAAACTAAAGTCCAAGTGGATCAAAGACCTCAACATAAAACCAGATACTCTAAATCTGTTAGAAGGAAAAGTGGGGAACAGCCTAGAACTCATTGGCACAGGAGACAACTTCCTGAACAGAACACCAACAGCACAGGCTCTAAGAGCAATGATCAATAAATGGGACCTCATGAAACTGAAGAGCTTCTGTAAAGCAAAGGACACCGTCATCAAAACAAAACGACTGCCTACAGATTGGAAAAGAATCTTCACTAACCCTTTACCTGACAGAGGACTAATATCCAGTATATACAAAGAACTAAAGAAGCTGAAGAGCAACAAACCAAGTAATTCAATTAAAAAATGGGGAACAGAGGTAAACAGAGAATTCTCGACAGAGGAATATCGAATGGCAGAGAAACACTTAAAGAAATGCTCAACCTCATTAGCCATCAGAGAAATGCAAATCAAAACGACCCTGAGATTTCACCTCTCACCCATCAGAATGGCCAAGATGAAAAACTCAATTGACAACACATGCTGGATAGGTTGTGGAGAAAGGGGAACCCTCCTCCACTGCTGGTGGGAATGTAACTGGTACAACCACTTTGGAAATCTATCTGGCGCTTTCTAAGACAATTAGGACTAGTGTTTCCTCAAGACCCAGCTATACCACTGCTAGTCATATACCCAAACTTTGCTCAAGTACACAAAAGGGATACTTGCTCAACCATGTTTATAGCAGCTTTATTTGTAATAGCCAGAACCTGGAAACAACCCAGATGTCAATCAACGGAGTAATGGATACAGAAATTGTGGTATTTTTACACAATGGAATACTATTCAGCAATCAAAAAGGAGGAAATCATGAAATTTGCAGGCTAATGGTGGGATCTAGAAATGATCATTATGAGTGAAATATCCCAGAAGGAGAAAGACAAACACAGTATATCCCTTATATAGACCTATAAGATATGATAAACATAATGAAATCTATACACCTAAAAAAGATAATCAAGAGAGCAGACATGGGGTAAGATGATCAATCCTCATTTAGAATGACAGATGGGATGTGCGTTGAACGTATGACAGGAATCTACTGAGCGCATCTGAAAGACTCTACCTAGCAGTGTTTTCAAAGCAGATACAAAGACCAAACCTTCGGCAGAGTACAGGGAATCATATGAAAGAAGGGGAGTTAGTATGATGGGGAAAGGATAGGAGCTCCACAAGGACCAAATATATCTGGGCACAGGGTCTTTTCTGAGACTGACATTCAACCAAGGACCATGTATGGATATAACCTAGAACCTCTGCTAGGATGTAGCCTGTGGTAGCTCAATAACCAATTGGTTTCCCATAGTGAGGGGAACAAGGACTATTTCTAATAGGAACTCATTGGCTGGCTCTTTGACCTCCCACCCCCCAAGGGAGGAGCAATCCTGTTAGGCCACAGAAGAAGGCTTTGCAGCCAGTCCTGAAGATAGCTGATAAAACAGGATCAGATGAATGGGGAGGAGGTCCCCCCCATCAGTGGACTTGGAAAGGGGCACGGTGGAGATGAGGAAGGGAGGGTGGGATTGGGAGGGAATGAGGGAGCGGGATACAGCTGGGATACAGAGTTAATGTAAATGATAAGAAAACACTAAAATTATAAAAATAAAAACAGAAAATAAGTTTAGTTAAACTGAGTAAATGTGTCTTTTTAAAAAAAATAGTTACAACTATTAAAATTAAAAAAAAAAACGGAAGTACAAATAATCTACCATTCCAATTTCTGGATATGTATTAAGTTTGTTTTAGATATTGTTTGTGTGATAAAATGTTACGAATATAGTCATCCATTTTGCTTACATGTGAAAATAATTTTTCTTTAATTACATAAACATAATTACTATAGTAAATTATTGATTTTAATTGCTTTCCATTTTTAAAATGCATTTCTTCGGTAAAGTAAAAATTTAAATAATAACATAGACATAATTTCTGTTATGGTAATAAAATGAAGTAAATAAATAATGTAAAATAATTGGAGTTCTTTAAATATGTTTTTAATAAACCCTCGACAGGTTTCCCCATTTGGTAATAAATTCTGAAATTGGAGGAGTGCTACAAAAAATTTATCTGCTTCCATATCTACTTACCTTCATTTTCTCCATTCTTGTTTTAAAGCCACCATTTTTTGTTTTCATTTGTTTCTAAATAAAAATTTTTTAAGCACTATTATGTTCTCAAATGTTATGCTTTATATTATGAACTAAAGCATGGTAATAAAACATTGTCCCTGAGGTGAGAAGGTACATCTGCCTAGAATACACAAATCTTGGATGTGAGAAAGGAGAATTAAGGGAGATAGATAGAAATTAAAGGATGTTGAAGGAAAGGGGGTAAGGAAAGAAGAGAGAGAAAAAAATGAATATTATATTCATATAATGAAAAATAATACACAGGACAATGACATATGGTAAGTAAATGCCACCTCAGGGACTACAGATTCCACCCTGAAGTTAAGAGATGATATTTAAGCATCTCAGTTTGTAACAGCAAGAGAAGAGTTTAACTTATAATATTTACTGCAAAGAATATTCTTTGAAATCTAGTAAGAAGTAAACTTAGGCATATATCTTTGAGATTTAAAAGAAGCAGAGGAGTCTTAGATGCTGAGGCTCATGGCCAAACTTTAGACAGAGTGCAGGGAATTTCATGAAGAAAGAGGGAGATAGAAAGACATGGAAGGGACAGGAGCTCCACAAGGAGAGCAACAGAACAAAGAAATCTGAACCCAGGGGTCTTTTCTGAGCCTGATACTCCAAACAAGGAACAAGAATGAAGATAACCAGGGGGACAAGATGGCGGCACCAGGAAAACACTGTGTCTGAGGAGCAGGACAACTTTTTTCATACAGCGACCAAGAGACTGAACTCTGGACCCTAAAACAACAGCGATCGTGTTTCCCAGGTGAGAGGAAAATCAAACGGTGTGGGAATCAGTCTGGTCCACTCTCAGGTCACCCAGCCAGAACCTGGAAGAGATCCCAGGTCATGCAGGCACTAGGTCGCTGGACCAGAGCCACACGCCTGCGTGTCCTGATCACTTTCCCAGGCTGAACTGCGGGCATAATAACACCAGATACTGAGAGTCCCAGTCGTGAGAAAAACCCATGGGGAAGGAAGACAGCAGGACTGGCCACAGGTCACCCAGTCTTTACCTAGAAAAGGTCTCACAGACCAGCTGGTATGAGCCGCCATCACTGAATTGGGCTCAAGTGGTGAGCACCGACAGTTGCATGCCCATCTTTCTGGCACAGACGGAGCTGTGCGCCCCAGTGCAACAGAGACTGGGAGTCCCTGTGGAGAGAGGGCCCCACAGGGAAGGAAGGAAACGGTGCTGACTTTGGTCACCCAGTCTTTACCTGAAAAATGTCTAGCAGACCAGTGGGTATGAGCCACAATCATTGAACTGGGTTCAAGCCTTGAGCACAGAGAATTGTTGCACGCCCAGCTCTCAGGCACAGACAGAGCTGTGCACCCCAGGGCAACAGAGAATTGGAGTCCCTGTCGGGACTTAACCCCACAGGGAAGGAAGGAAATGGGGACCTGATTTTGGTCATCCAGCATACTCCTGTTAAAGGTCCCACAGACTGGCCCAACCCAGGGACCTGCTGTGCACCAGATAACCTGCTGCTACCAGGAGAGCAGTACTCACCTGCCACAGATTACCACTTGGGTACTGGGGCACAGAACTCCAAACTCAGACCTACAAAAGTCCGGGATCCCTGAGATCAACCCCCAGACACTGCTCCAAGGGGCAACCAGTTATCCCTAACAAAACTGACCAAACCAAGGGACACACAGGTTACAGCAGCAGCTCACTAAATTTACAGCAAGAAACCCAGAAGCAGGGCAGCTGTCTCCAGGACTTCTATGGGTAAGAGGAGAGCCCTCTCGACTACAAAGGACCACAGTTACCACTCAGGTCTCTATGCCAGACGTGAGCTGTGGCAAATCCTGAAAAACACCGGCCATACAATGACTATAACCAAAAAGCTGAGGAAGCTTCCTTCAGGAAAAACCATCTTCATGCCAAAGGGATTCTCTCCACCACAGGATGCCAGGAACCACCAGAAACTAACTCCAAACACATAAGAGAGCCCAATGGGTAGAGGCCAGCATAAAAGGTCAACCAACAAAACACAGAGCAATATGGCATCTCCAGAACCCAGTTATCCAGGGGCAAGTAGCCTTGGACACCCCAGCATAATTGAAATTCAAGAAGATAACCTAACATCTGTGCTCATGAAGAGGATAACAGAGGAAACAAATAAAATGCGTAAAGACCTAGAGGAAGATAAACTCAAACAGATTATGGCCATCCATAAAGAAATAGAAGAAGATAAAAAAACAGATTATGGCTATCCGTGAAGAAATACAGGAAGTTGCAGCCAAACAGTTTGTGGCCTTTAGAGAGGAAATACTTAAATCACTGAAAGAAATAAAAGAAACAGAGGATTGTTCAAACAAACAGCTGAAGGAATTGAAGGAAAAAGAGGAAAATACAGTCAGACAGGTGAAGGAAATCAACAAAATGGCTCAAGACCTGAAGATAGAAATGGAAAAATCAAAGAAAACACAAATGGAGGAAATTATAGAGAGAAAGAACTTAGGGAAGAAAACAAGAACTACAGAGGTAAGCATAACCAAAAGACTACAAGAGATGGAAGAAAGAATCTCAGGTGTGGAAGGATACAATGGAAGAAATCAATGTATCTGTCAAAGAAAATGTTAAATCTAAAAAATTCCTGACACAGACCGTCCAAGAAATTCAAGACAACATAAAAAGACAAAACCTTCCCTGCTCCAAGGCCCAGAAAATATTTTCAACAAAATCATCGAAGAAAATTTATCCAACTTACAGGAGAGGCCAATAAGAATACAAGAGGCCTAAAGAACACCCCATAAATTAGACCAGAAAAGAAAATCCTCCCACCACATAATAATCAAAAGAGTAATATACAGAACAAAGAAAAAAATACTTAAAGCTGCAAGGGGAAAAAGGCAAAGTAACATATAATTGCAACCCATCAGAATCACACCTGACTTCTCAACAGGGACTATGAAAGCCAGAAAGGCCTGGACAGATATCATGCAGACCCTAAGAGAACATAGATTTCAGCCAAGGATACTATACTCAGCAAAACTCTCAGTCCTCACAGACAAAGAAAACTAGATATTCAATGACAAAAAAATTTCAACAATACCTACATACAAATACAGCGTTAAAGAAGACACTAGAAGGGAAAATACAGCACAAGAAAACTAGCTACTTTCAAGGAAACACAGGAAATAACCTCACTACAGTAAAACAAAAAGCAACCAAGAACACAAACTTATGACCACAGCCAACATCAAAATCAAAAGATCTAACAGCCACTGTTCATTAATCTCTCTCAACATCAATGAACTCAATTCTCCAATAAAAAGACACAGACTAATAGAATGGATGCATAAACAAGACCCAGCAATCTGTTGCATACAAGAAACACACCTAAGTCACAAAGATAGACACTACCTGAGGATAAAGGGTTGTAAGACAGCTTTCCAAGCAAATGGACCCAAGATGCAAGCAGGAGTAGCCATTCTAATATTTGATAAAATAGATTTTCAACCAAAATTAATCAAAAGAGATGGGGAAGTTCACTTCCTACTCATCAAGGGAAAATTCCACCAGGAAGACATCACAATCCTGAACATCTATGCCCCAAATACAAGGGCACCCACATTTGTAAGAGAAACTTTGATAAAACTTAAACCACATTAGATCCCTACACATTAATAGTGGGAGACTTCAACACCCCACTCTCAACAAAGGACAGTTTCACAAAACAGAAATTAAACAAAGAAACAATGTCTGTAACAGAGGTCATAAATCAAATGGACCTAATAAACATTTACAGAACCTTACACCCAAACACAAAAGAATTTACCTTTTTCTCAGCACCTTATGAAACCTCCAAAACAGACTATATATTTGGTCATAATGCAAGACTCAACAGATACAGGAAGGTTGAAATAACCCCTTGTATCCTATCTGATCACCATGGAATAATGCTAGACCTCAACAACAACAGAAATACCAAATGCCTACACACACATGGAAACTGAACAACTTGCTACTAAATGACAGCTGGGTCAGGGAAGAAATAAAGAAAGAAATTATATTTTTCCTAGAATTCAATGAAAATGAAGGCAAAACATACCCAAACTTGTGGGACACAATGAAAGCAGTGCTAAGAGGAAAGTTCATAGCACTAAGTGCCTTCAAGAAGAAATTTGAGACAGCTCATTCAAGCAACTTAATGGCTCACCTAAAAAAACCTAGGAAAAGAAGAAGCACACACACCAAAAGGAGTAGACAGCTGGTAATGATCAAACTCAGGGCTGAAATCAATCAATTAGAAACAAATAAAACAATTTAAAAAATCTCTGAAACCAAGAGATGGTTCTGTGAGAAAATCAACAAGATAGACAAACCCTTAGCCAATCTATCTAAAGGCAGAGATACACCATCCAAATCAACAAAATCAGAAATGAAAAGGGGAACATAACTACAGACACTGAGCAAATCCATACAGTCATTAGGACTTACTTCAAAAGTCTATATGCCACAAAATTTGAAAATCTAAATGAAATGGACAATTTTCTTTATTGATTCCCCTTACCAAAACTGAATCAAGACCAGGTAAATCAATTAAATAGTCCGATATCCCCCAAGGAAAGAGAAGCAGTCATCAACAGTCTCCCATCCAAAACAAAGCCCAGGACCAGATGGTTTCAGCGCAGAATTCTACCAGATCTTCAAAACAGAGCTAACTCCAATGCTCTTCAAACTGTTCCACAAAATAGAAACAGAAGGAACACTACCAAACTCATTCTATGAAGCCAGAGTCACCATGGTACCTAAATCTCACAAAGACCCAACAAAGAAAGAGAATTTCAGGCCAATCTCTTTTATGAACATTGATGCAAAAATACTCAACAAAATACTTGCAAACCGAATACAAGAACACATCAATGATATCATCCACTATGAACAAGTAGGCTTCATCCCAGGTATGTAGGAGTGGTTCAATATATGGAAATCCATCAATGTGATCCACCATATTAACAAACTGAAAGAAAAAAAAAACACATGACAATCTCCTTAGATGTTAAAAAAAAAAGCATTCGATAAAATCCAACATCCATTCATGTTTAAAATATTGGAGAGATCGGGGATCCAAAGTACATATCTAAACATAGTAAAGGCAATATACAGCAAGCCTATAGCCAACATCAAATTAATGGAGAGAAACTTAAAGCAATCCCACTGAAATCAGGGACAAGGCAAGGCTGCCCATTCTCTCCATAGCTCTTCAACATAGTTCTGAAAGTCCTTGCTAGAGCAATAAGACAGTTGAAGGAGATCAAGGGGATACAGATGGGAAAGGAAGAAGTCAAATTATCACTATTTTCATATGATATGATAGTATACCTGAGTGACCCCAAAAATTCTACCAGGGAACTCCTACAGCTGATAAACACTTTCAGCAAATTGGTTGGATACAAAATTAACTCAAAAAAATCAGCAGCCCTCCTCTATACAAAAGACAAAAGGGCTGAGAAAGAAAGTAGAGAAATAACACCCTTCACAATAGCCAAAAAGGATACAAGTACCTTGGTGAGAACCTAACCAAGCAAGTCAAAGACTTGTATGAAAAAAATTTCAAGTCTCTGAAGAAACAATTAGAGGAAGATATCAGAAGATGGAAAGATCTTTCATGCTCATGGCTTGGAAGGATTAACATAGTAAAAACGGCCATCTTACCAAAAGCAATCTACAGATTGAATGCAATTCCCATCACATTACTAACACAATTATTTACAGACCTGGAAAGAAGAATTCTCAACTTCATTTGGAATAACAAGAAACCCAGAATTGCTAAAAACAATCTTCTACAATAAAAGATCTTTGGGAGGTATCTCCATCCCTGATCTTAAGCTGTACTATAGAGCAACAGTAATTAAAACTGCATGGAAACAGAATGGTGGATCAGTGGAACCGAACAGAAGGCCCAGAAATAAACCCACAAACTTATGGACACCTGATCTTTGCCAAAACCATACAATGGAAAAAAGATAGCATCTTCAATAAATGGTGCTGGTCTAACTGGATGTTTACATGTAGAAAAATGCAAATTGATCCATACTCATCACCCTGCACAAAACTAAAGTCCAAGTGGATCAAAGACCTCAACATAAAACTCGACACATTAAATTGGTTAGAAGAAAAAGTGGGGAAGACCCTAGAACTCATTGGTACAGGAGACAACTTCCTGAACAGAACAACAACAGCACAGGCTCCAAGATCAACAAGCAATGAATGGTTCCTTATGAAACTGAAAAGCTTTTGTAAAAGAAAGGACACTGTCGTCAAAACAAAACGACTGCGTACAGACTGGGAAAGAATCTTCACCAGCCCTTTATCTGACAGAGGGCTAATTAATATCCAGAATATAAAATGAAGTAAAGAGGCTGAAAAGTAGCAAACCAAGTAATCTAATTAAAAAATGGGGAACAGAGCTAAACAGAGAATTCTTTGTAGAGGAATATCGAATGGCAGAGAAAAACTTAAAAAAATGCTCAATGTCATTAACCATCAGGGAAATGCAAATCAAAACCACCCTGAAATTTCACGTTACACCCATCAGAATGACAAAGATGAAAAACTTTGGTGACAATACATGCTGGAGAGGCTGTGAAGAAAGGGGAACCCTTCTCCACTGCTGGTGCGAATGTAAAGTTGTACAACCACTCTGGAAAACAATCCGGCACTTGCTCAGATAACTAGGAATAATGTTTCCTCAAGCTCCAGCCATACCAATCCTAGGCATATATACAAAAGAGGCTCAAGTACACAATAAGGACATTTGCAAAACCATGTTCGTAGCAGCTTTATTTGTAATAGCCAGAAGCTGGAAACAGCCCAGATGCCCCTCAACTGAAGAATGTATGCAGAAATTGTGGTACATCTACACAATGGAGTATTACTCTGCAATGAAAAATAAGGAAATGATGAAATTTGCAGGTAAATGGTGGAAACTGGAAAGGATCATCCTGAGTGAGCTGTCCCAGAAGCAGAAAGACACACACAGTATATACTTACTCATATAGACATATAATATAGGATGAACCTACTGAAATCTGTACATCTAAAGAAACTAGTCATGAGAGAAGACCCTGACTAAAATGCTCAATTCTCATCCCAACTGGAAAAGAAGAAGGACATCAGAAGAGGAATAAAAAGGAAACAGGCTGGGAATCTGCCACAGAGGGCCTCTGAAAGGCTCTGCCCTGCAGACTATCAAGGCAGGTGCTGAGACTTATGGCTAACTGTTGGGCAGAGTGTATGGAATCTTATGTAAGAAATTGGAAATGGTAAGATCTGGAGAGGACAGGAACTCCAAAAGGAGAACTACAGAACCAGAAATTTGAACATAGGGGTCTTCCCAGAGACTCATACTCCAACCAAGTACCATGCATGGAGATAACCTACAATCCCTGCACAGATGTAGCCCATGGCAATTTAGTGTCCAAGTGGGTTCCATAGTAATGGGAAGAGGGATTGGCTCTGACATAATCTGATTGGCCTGTTCTTTAATCACCTGCCCCTGAGTGGGAAGCAGCCTTACCAGGCCACAGAAGACGACGATGCAACCACTCCTCATGAGATCTGATTGACTATGATCAGAAGGAAGAAGAGGAAGACCTCCCCTATCAGTGGACTTGGGGAGGGGCATGTGTGAAGAAGCGGAAAGGAAGGTGGGCTCAGGAGGGTAGGAGGGAGGGGCTTATGGGGGACACTAAGTGAATAAAGTGTAATTAATAAAAAAAAGAATGGAGATAACCTAGAACTCCTGCACAGATGTAGCTATGGCAGATCAGTATACAAGTGTGTACTCTAGTAAGGGGAACAGGGACTGTCTCTGACATGAACTCAGTGGGTGGCTCTTTGATCATCTTCCCCTGAGTGGGGAGCAGCCTTGCTAGACAATAGAGGAAGACACTGCAGCCAGGCCTGATGAGACGTGATAGGTTAGGGTCAGAGCGAATGGGAGGAGGACCTCCTCTATCAGTGGGCTAGGAGAGGGGCATGGGAGAAGATAAGGGAGGAATGGTGGCATTGGGAGGAAATGATTGAGTTGGTCTATAGCTGTGATACAAAGTGAATAAACTGTAATTAATATAAAAAATAAAAATTAAAAAAGAAAACCTAAAAAAAGGAAGCAGAGTATAAACTGAAGAGAGTTTCCACTTTTCTCTCATGTGCTCTGAAGATAAATGTATGTTCCTATGGTTGATGGATGAATTTTCTTTTGAGGAACACTTTGAGCACATAACAATTTATGGCAAGGGGTGGGGATGGATGGATGAAGAAGAGAGTATTGGGAGAGACAAATGGTTTGGGGAGACATTTTGGGGGCAATGTGGAAACCCGGTGCAATGAAACACCCTGGAATCTGCTAGAGTAATCCTACAGAAGACTCCTAGTCACGGGGAATACAGAGCCTGTACCAACCATCTTCTGTAACCAGTCTTCTGGTAGTGGAAGTAGGACAGCAACCCAGCCACAAAACAGTCAACCAATAATTTGTCCTGCCTATAAGATGTGCTTGGGAAATGATGTTACATAACATGTGGATTGGCCAACCTATGACCAGTTCAGCTTGAGGCCCATGCCTTGAGAAGGCACCCAGCCCTGTTTTTACCTGGATGGCCAGAAACAGGAGGCTGCATAGTCCAAAAAGTTAGGATAGAAACAAGCATGACTGGAAAAAAATAAGTCAATGAACTGAATCTTCATGATATTATACTACACTCATGGATACCTAGTCCCATTTTCTTTAAAGATGTTTCATTCAGTAATTAATGGGAACAGATGAAGAAACCTACAACCCCAACATTAGCCAGAGCTCAGAGACCTCAGAAAATGAGGGAGAAATGTTGTGGGATCTAGAAGGGCCAAGGGCACCAAGAGAACACATCTGACAGAATCCACAGGGGCTCACAGAGACCAAAGTCTGCATGGGTCTTCATTCTGTTCTTTACATATATATTATGACTTGTGTAGACTGGTGTTCTTGTGGGACTCCTAACACAAAGAGTTGGGATTGCCTGTTACTCTTTTGCTTCTTCTTCTGACCCCTCTCCTTCTACTCGGTTGTTTTGTCCAGTCTTGATATGAGGATCTATGCTTAGACTGATTGCATTTTGTTCTGCAGCATTCAGTTGATAACCCTGGGAGGCCCTGTTCTTTTCTCAGGGGAAAAAGAGGAGGACAGACCTGTGGAACTGAAAAGGTCTGGGAGGAACTGGGAAAGGTAGAGAGATTGGAAACTGGTTGGGATTAATACATGAGAGAATATTATTTTAAAATTGAAAAAACAAAACAAAACAACAACAATAATAAAAAGAACAAAAACAATTATATTGATCCCTACCAAATTTGTATACAAAATTGAGAAAGTTCCAGAAATCTGTCTATGGTGGCAATCACTTACAACACCAACATTTGGGAAACTGAGAAATGAGCATTGCTCTGAGATCAAGGTTAGGCAGGGATACAAAGAAACAACATCCATCACAATAGCCACTAATAATGTAAATAACCTTGGTGTGACTCTAACCAAGCAAGTGAAAGCCCTGTTTGAAAAACAAAGAAACAAAAAACAAAACTTCAAGTCTCTGAAGAAAGAAATTGAAGAAGATATCAGAAAATGGAAAGATCTCCCATGCTCATAAATCAGTAGGATTAACATAGAGAAAATGGCCATCCTGCCAAAAGCAATCTACAGATTCAATACAATTCCTATCAAAATATCAACACAGTTCTTTTTAGACTTAGAAAAAACAATTCTCTATTTCATATGGAAAACCAAAAAAACCCAGAATTGCCAAAACAATCCTGTACAACAACAGATCTTCTGGAAATATCTCCATCCTTCATCTCAAGTTGTACTACAAAAAAATAGTACTAAAAACCCTGTGCTACTGGCATAGAAAGAGAATGGAGGACCAGTGGAATCAAATAGAAGACGCAGAAATAAACCCACAAACCTATGGATACTTGATTTTTAACAAAGATGCCAAAACCATACAATTGAAAGAGATAGCATCTTCAACAAATGGTGCTGGTCTATCTGGAGGTCTACATGTAGAAAAATGCTAGTATATCCATATTTATCTCCCTGCACAAAAGTAAAGTCCAAGTGGATCAAAGACCTCAACATAAAACCAGACACATGAAACTTGTAAAAAGAAAAAGTAGGGAAGAGCCTTGAACTCATTGGCACAGGAGACAACTTCCTGAACAGAACACCAACAGCACAAACTCTGAGATCAACAGTCAATAAATGGGACCTCATGAAGCTGAAAATCTTCTATATACCAAAGGACACTGTCAACAGAACCAAAGGTGAGCCTACAGTCCTGATGAGACATGATAGGCTAAGCTCAGAGTGAAAGTGAGGAGGACATCCCCTATCAGTGGACTTGAAGAGGGACATAAGAGGAGATGAGGGTGGGAATGGGAGGGAATAAGTATGGGGGCTATAACTGTGATGAAAAGTGAATAAACTCTAATTTATAAAAAATAAATATATTTAAGAAAATTTAATTTTGTAGCTGTGGGAAGAATAAACAATAGAAGTATAATCATTTCTGTATGTGTTTCACCTCTTTAGGTAAAATTATTTTATATTTTTCACACGATTAACACGTTTCATATAATTTAAAGTACATTCAGAAGGAAGCATTTTCTTTCTAAAATTTACTTACCTTACATGTCAGGAGACGTTTTGTATAATTAGGCACTATTATGGATTTATCTGTCACTTTTCCCACGGTGCAGTTTATAACAATGTGGTCCAAGGCCAAGGGTGTTGTCCCAATCCCATCTGTTTTAATTATGTGTTCTGTACCATCTACTTCATTTTGTATAGTAAGTTTACCCTATGACAAATAAGACACTGTTAAGCTCTACAGCAGTCAGCATTCTCATCCTATTCAACTTGAGTGTCATCAACAAAAGGAACTTGTAATACAGTGTTAACCATTGAAATTTCTAGTTCACATAAAAATGATTTTACTGAAGAATATACTAATGAAGTGCTCTTTATTTCTATCTTTCTGGAAATTATACATTTTACATAAGCAATCTCAAGCCTAGCAATTCTATGTATATTTACCACCTTGTTGGAGAAATATTGCTGAGAGAATTTTCAGATGTAGCAATGACTAGAAGCAATGATTTTATACCATTGAGCATGCTTTCTGAAAATAACTTGGATATAAATATTCAAAGACAACAGCATTGTAAGTGACATGATAAATATTGGTCCTTCAAAGTTAAACACGTTAAGCAAAACTATCAAGTTTATAGAATATGTAAAATGTTACTTAACATTTTATAATTAACTACATTGATTATTATCTACACATTTTGATTTACATATTAGTAATATAAGGAAGAATACATGATTTATACCGTAACTTCACATTCCATCATGGGTTTAAATGTCAAAGGATATTGTATAGTTTCACCAGGGGCAACACGTAAAATTTGAGGTCCATAAAACCACTCTCCTTCTACTTTAACTTGAAATTTCGAAGGTTTCTTTGTTTCATTTTTCTAAAACATGGAAACAGTTACACATGTGTCAGAAGGATGATGCTGATAAAATTGAATTACATACTAATTCTTATTTTTAAGACATTAAAAATACAATTAGGCTGGGCATGGTTACACAGCTTATAACTCAAGTACCTGGAACCCTTATGTATGTGCATCCTGGAGTTCAAAAGCAGGCTAGGATCTAATGTTGAGTTCAAGGCCAGCCTGAGCTGCATAGTGAGACCTGGTTGCAAATGTGCAAGGGTTGGAATAGAGTTCGGGAGTAGAGCAGTTGCCTACCATGCACAAGAATTACAAAGGTTCCAGTAGAAAAAGGGGAAAGAAAGAGATGAGATGAGATAAGGAGAGGTGTAGAATTAACAAAATTAAATATAACCTCTGCTCAGATGTAGCCTGTGGTAGCTCAGTAACAAATTGGTTCCCCATAGTGAGGGGAACAAAGACTATTTCTAACAGGAACTCAATGACTGGCTCTTTGGCCTCCCCACCCCCCAAGGGAAGAGCAGTCCTGTTAGGCCACAGAGGAGAGCTTTGCAGCCAGTCCTGAAGATACCTGATAAAACAGGATCAGATGAATGGGGAGGAGGTCCCCCCTATCAGTGGACTTGGAAAGGGGCACGGTGGAGATGAGGGAGGGAGGGAGGGACTGGGAGGGAATGAGGGATCGGGACACAGCTGGGATACAGAGTTAATAAAATGTAACTGATAAAAAAAATTAAATTCAAAAAAATAATAATAAAATAAATTTAAAAAATTAAATATAAAGAAAATAATCACATGGAAAAATACAATAAAATCATCCATGTATGTGCAGGCCAATTTAATTTTTTAAAATAATAATCATAACAGTGCTTAGAATTAGTATTTGATAAAATACTTTAATTATTATGAATTATTCCATGAGTTATAAAAATTTTTAGAATGTGACAATTAAAAAAATCTTGTGAAGAACAACTCTTACTCAAGATCCAGCTATACCACTCCTAGGCATATATCCAAAACATTCTCAAGTACACAATAAGGACATTTGCAAAACCATGTTTGTAGCACCCGTATTTGTAATAGCCAGAAGCTGGAAACAGCCCAGATACCCCTCAGTGGAGGAATGGATGCACAAATTGTGGTATATCTACACAATGGAATATTACTCAACAATGACAAACAAGAAAATCATGAAATTTGCAGGTAAATGGTGGGATCTCGAAAAGATCATCCTGAGTGAGCTATCCCAGAAGCAGGAAGATACACACGGTATATACTCACTCATATAGACATATAATATAAGATAAACCTACTAAAATCTGTACACCTAAAGAAACTAATCAAGAGGGAGGACTCTTGCTAAAATGCTCAATTTCTATCCAGAAGGCTGGACATCAGAAGAAGGAGAAAAGAGGGAACAAGTCAGGAGCCTGACACAGAGGCCCTCTGAAAAGCTCTGCCCTGCAGACTATCAATGTAGATGCTTAGACTTATGGGTAACCTTTTGGCAGAGTGCAGGGAATTTTAGGAAAGAAGTGGGAAACGGTAAGATCTGGAGAGGACAGGAACTCCACAAGGAGAGGAACAGCACCAAAAAATCTGAGCACAGGGGTCTTTCCTGGGACTGATATTCCAACCAAGGACTATGCACGGAAATAACCTAAGACCCCTGCACAGATATAGCCCATGGCAGTTCAGTATCCAAGTGGATTCTATTGTAATAGGAACAGGGACTGTCTCTGACATGAACTGATTGGCCTGCTCTTTAATTATCTCCCCCTGAGGGAGAAGCAGCATTACCAGGCCACAGAAGAAGACAATGCAGACACTCCTGATGAGACTTAATTGACTAGGATCAGAAGGAAGGAAAAGAAGACCTCCCCTATCAGTGGACTTGGGGAGGGGCATGCATGCAGAGGGCGGAGGAAGGGAGGGATTGGGACGGGAGGAGGGAAAGAACCACAGGGGGGATACAATGTGAATAAAGTGTAATTAATAAAGAAAAAATAGCATGAAAAAAATAAAATAAACAAGTATTTGTATAGCAAAAAAAAAAAAAAAAAAGTGAACAAATGCCAGGTATAGTCTTGCACTCTTGCACGGTAGAGACAGGTGGATCTCTGTGAGTTCAAGGCCAGTCTGGTCTACTAAGCAAGTCAAGGAAAACCAAGGCTACACAGAGAAAACAGGTCTCAAAAAACAAAACAAAACAACACAAAAAAATTGAACAAGCATAACAGAACCACTGCCTGATAAGTCTATTTGAGCGTTATTTAATAGCTAGAGAAATTAAATGTTTGGTTTACTGAAGATCAATTTATGATAATTTATGACAAATGGCCAATTAAACAGAGGTAATATGATCCTGGATGATAGCATTTATTACTGACCAAAAATAATAAAAGGTGTTCAACAGAGGTTCTATCTATCATTATAACAAATTTTGGTGCATCAGTCTGACTGGGCTATATCTTTAGTAATTAATTATCACTAATTATTAATTATTCTAAGTTACAGAAATTTTCCCAAAATTAATTACCTACTTATAAGCTGTATTATTACTTTGTCCAATAGGGGACAAAGGCTTTTCTTAGAACCCATGAACCTATCTTCTTCATATGTTTAAATCTAAAGAATTTGTAGAAGTGATCTGAGCATCCATATTTCAGGATGGTGATTCCAAGATAAGTAACTTTTCTTAGGTATTTGATGAGAGGTTAAGGATATTACACATTTTTAAGCAAATAGATTCAACCAAAATGATACTTGTGTTGTAGCTGAGCTTATATTCAGGAAGAAACCTGAGATAATAAGAAAAAAATAATTTTTAGTCTAAAATACAATTATACATTTACAGCTCTCAAGTTGAGATGTTAGGAGGAGTTTGAGACAGTAGAAGTGGGTGTGGATCCCCGAAACACACCATCCTGAAATTTAATTCTCAAACATTTAAAAATGAATATTCAGAGACAATGGAAAGAGAATTATGTCTGAAAATTTGACCATTTGTGAAATAAACCATCATATTATAAGGGACATCTGCATTAGTGAACAGTACATACACGCAGAGGCTTTTCTATGGTCCTATGTCATTCTGGCTGGGAAAAATCTTTACACAGGAAGAAGAGCTAGTGTGATGATTGCCCTTGTTAGGGATTATCTTAGATTGTTGTACCTTGGGAGACATTATCTAACTAGTAAGATAAACTTTGCTTCCTCCGCAGAGTCTCCCCTCAAACTTTCTAGCCAGTTGCAACCTCCCTTCTCTAGATATCCACAATCCAATCATTTCTTTCTTCTTCTATATCAACTGCGGGTATGTTGTTCCTCTGGTGAGCTTGTCTATGGTTTCCACGTTTCTGAATGGCAATACATTTGTATTTTTCTCCCTGCTAATATGTTCAATAATACACACACACACACACACACACACACACACACACACACACACACACACATATTTAAACGTAGATTAAAAGTATAAATATTTAGACATATCAATCTGAGTGTACTAAAAAGAAAATCTCCTGATCTATGCAATGACCTCTAAATATTTGGATATTTTTACACTGTTTTTGTCAGTCGTAACTTTCTACAGAACACATGAAACTGGAGGAGAAATTGTTCACCTCTACAAGTCCTGGCCTCTGATACTAGAAGAAATGCTTCTTCACTTCAGGACAAGTAACAGGAGTCCACAGTTAAATATACAAATGTTTATTTCCTGGCTGTTAGTAAATCTTTATTATAAATATGAAATTCTGCACAGGCAAGGTAGAAACAGCCTAAGAATGGTTCCAGTTTGTGCCAAAACTAAAACAAAATTCATTTTCTCAAATATATATGTAATATAATTTTTTCTTTATGTTGGTCAGTATTCATACAGAACCATATATTATGGCCAGGTTCTCCACTAGTATATGAAAATAAAGTCACAACAAAAAAGTTTTCACTCACTATTGGGATATGCTGTATAAGTGGCTCAAATACTGGTGTTTTAAAGAAAAATTCAGCCTCTGGTTCTTCTTCATTTACTATACCTTCAAGTACATACACACGTACATCATATTTTGATTCCAACAAAAGTTTACAAGGGTATCTTCCAGGCCCAAGAGGAGCAAATCGTAGAGGAATTGAAGCAGGTCCTTCTAAAGGTAGGAAAATATTTTAAAGGCAGTAGTCATTTTAAATTTAAGACCTAAAATCATCTTTGGTAATATATATTTAACATTATTCTGTGAAATTGTATCTACAAATAATATACTAGGTATCTTTAACATTTCATATTCTGTCTACATCTTATCACACAGACACATTTTTGAATGGGAGAAGATGTCTTTCATAATTTTGTGGAAGAGATATTCCATCCTAAAAAGTCAATAGGACCTCCATGTTTTAAAAGATATCCCTATGTTGCTTTTACTTTACATTTTGGATAACAAGTCAGGGGAAGAGAAATGGGTATTTCAAGTGACTTTCAGTGTTTAATATTAAATTAACATAAAATATTTGATTGGTCAGAGACAGCCAAATGGCTCCATTTAACTCACAATGAGAGAATAAATGAAGAATTTACATGGATGATCCAGTATTACCTTGATGTTCTCTTCCATAAATAACCCATATACTTTTCAATTTGAGAACCTGATATAAATACCCAGGAACTAATGTTTGACATTAAAGAGAAAGCCAAGGGTATTCTTATGTCTATATTAGAATCCAAATATTAATCGCAAAACTCTAAAATATAAAGTTAGGCTCCTTTCTGTCCAAATTAAAATAAAAATCATTGTGTTAGAATTTATAAAAATATTCGTTTTATATTTTAGATGATGATGATGATGATGATGATGATGATGATGATTACTAATTACAATTTATTCACTTTGTATCCTGACTGCAGCATAGCCCACTCCCTCATCTCCTCGCAGTGGCACCTTCCCTCCCTTTTTCTCCCCTATATCCCTCCCCTAGTCCACTGATAAGAGAGGTCCTTCTCCCCTCCTATTTGACCCTACCCTATCAGGTTTCATCAGGACTATGTGGATCCTCTCTGTGGCTTAGTTAGGTTACCTTGCCAGGGGGAGGTGGTCAGAGAGCAATCAAAATGATCTCTCCAGCATGTGTTGTCACTTGAATTTTTGATATTAGCCATTCTGATGGTTGTAAGGTGAAATTTCAGGATCGTTTTGACTTGCATTTCCTTGATGACTAGGGGTGTTGTCTGCTTTTTGATCACCTCACCCTGGCAAGGTGGCCTAACTAGGCTACAGAGAAAGAGGATCCAGACAGTTCCGATGAGACCTGATAGTTTAAGGTCAAATAGTAGGGGCGCAGAACCGCCTCTAGCAGTGGACTAGTGGGCATGGGGAGGAAGAAGAAGGGAGAATGGGAAATGGAGGAGATGAGGGAGGGGGCTAGAATCAGGATACAAAGTGAATAAATTGTAATAAATAATATTAAACATTTTAAATTTTATTTTCATTCTGATTGACTGTAAGTATTGTAGAGTAAATAAGAAGTTACTAGTATAAGGGAGAAAGAATAAGCTGAGGTATACATATTCCTGAACATGACAGCCATTCAGATTAGTGTTGAAGGAAAGAGGAAACCAGGTTAGGACTCAAATATCTTGTGCTATTATTTTCTCTTACACAAATCCGAGTCGAAAAATTCTAAAATTAACTGCATTTACTAAGTGGTCTATTTGTTAACATAAAATGGCAGTGTGTATTCTATATAAAATGTGTTAATTTTGTTTGCCAATTTTAAGTTTTAGAAAAAGGAATATGGGATGGTATTACTAATTTTGAACTGACAAAAGTTGCAGAATGGACCAATGATGACTTATTTTAGAGTCTGAGTGTATTTGGAGAATTATATGCCATACCTAGACTTCTCATATCAAAGTTACATGAGAGTCAGTACTGTTTTATTCAAGATACTTTGTGCAATATCTAAAATAAACCCCATAAAAATTTGAAGCATGAGGATAATAGTTTGATCTACATAAAATTTGATGTGCTTATTCACATTTATATTCTTGCTATGGAAAAATAAAATGAGAAAAATTCAGAATTTTAAAATCCCAAATAAATTATAAAGTATGACTTAATAAACTAGTTTATTTAATTTCCATCATATAAAATAGTGCAACAAACATGGAAGTAAAGAAGTAATATATTATGTTACTTACAACTTTCTAATTAATTTTTATCTGTATTACTACAAAACAATAAACAGATTTAAAAAAACAATAAACAGAATCTCTTCGTTTGATAATGAGCTACTGAATGTGAAAACTATACTTATATACTAATTTGTATGCATGTGTCTGTCAAAATACTTTTGTTGAAAATTATTCTATGATAATTATATGGACAGAAAACAGATGACCAATTTATTAACCATATTTCCAACTACACATGGAAAGTTCTTTACCAAAAGCACAAGTCATACATGCTAATGTCAGTTTTGTTCTTTGTAATTATTTTATGTTTTTATAACTAAATTTTATGAAATGAAATTTGAATATGTATTCCATGTATAATGATAGTTTTCTTGATAAAATAGATTAATATTATTCAAGAAAAATGTTTTTTTCTTTCTGAATGGATTGGCTGAAATTAATTTGATGATTTAATACCAAACATATTGTAATACTCAGTAAAATAACATTAATATCACTGACCTATATAAATTACATAATAATTATTAAAATGTGAGCTTTCAGCTTGCAGATTACCTTCCATGTTTGCCTGCTGTGAGCTAGTCATTATTCTTATTTCTATAGACAGTTTTCAAGAGATTTATCAATGATTACCAATTACTTTACTATTGCACATGATTTTAAGATATGTGTATGTATATATATAAATTCAGTTTTCTTAGCCCACAATTAAACATTTCTTTAGTTTCATTAACAGTTACTTGTTTTTTAAGCTGTCTCAACTTCATTGTTAGGTTCATGTGTTTTGAATCATCCATATTCTTAAATATTAGCTTACTAGGATAAAAATTTCTAGACCATTCATTTGTTTCTTTCAATTTCCTCTTTTGCTTCTAAATATTATACAGTGAATACAAAATCAGAAGACCAACAAGTGAAAGTTTACTTAAATAAGTTTTGCCAAAAATATAATACATCATATATAAAACTAAAGGTCGCTCTAGTTAAGAAATTACAGTCTTAGGATTACCCGGAAAATTGACAGAAACTAAAATAGATAAAATGTAAATAAATTTCAGCAAAATATGTAGTCACATGTTTACTATCTTATTAATATTTTACAGTACATATATATCAATATTCATATTAACCTGAGCACAATTATAATAAAAGCTTGCATCAGCATACCAGTACTAAATACATTATATAAATTATAAAGAACATGGTTATATCAAAGATACATTACCCATGAATAAATAAGTTTTTCTTCTAGTATGATCCTGCCTTTAAATACCTGTAATACTGCTAGATATTATAATCAAAAAAGTTTTGAATACCTGTTTTTATTTGAGGTTTAATTTCAAGAGATTGATTATGGAGAGCTGGAGGTTCTGTAATCTGAGGGATGTAAATTTTCCTGGGTATATTAAAATGTTCAGGAAGGCTCAATTCGGAGGTATATAAAATGGATTTAGGCTTCTTCAAATATGACATATTAAAGAGCAAAAGGCACTGTAAGGGAACATTGAAATTTTATTGTAATTCTCATAAATTTTACCTCCAATACACATTACATGCTCAGATAAATCTATTGGAGGAAAATACAGAAGATGCATGAACAAGATTATGTCTTTAGAATTGTTATCATACAACTGAATCACTTACCCGTACAAGTTATCAGTTATGTCATCTTCTTTCCTTTTTTAAATTTTTTTATTATTATTAGTTACATTTTATTAACTGTATCCCAGCTGTATCCCGCTCCCTTATCCCCTCCCAACCCCACCCCCCCTCCTTCAGCTCCTCCCTGCCTCTTTCCAAGTCCACGGATTGCAGAGGACCTCTTCCCCTTTCATCTGGCCCTGTTTTATCAGGTATCTTCAGGACTGGCTGCAAAGTCATCTTTAACAGTGGCTCATGCCCCCCTTTTTTCAGTGCTTACAGTGACTGACAACTTGTCTTGCTAGGAAAATATTCAATTAATGAGCAACCTTGAAATACAGCTTCATTTCTTCAGTAGAAGCCTACATGCCTTCACGTCTATACACCCAACAATAACATAATTTGCAGGATCTACCAAGCTACTACTCTCTTCACAATTGACATTTTTTATTATATAAAACCAATTAGGTTTCAGGCCTTTTTGGATGCCCAGATCAAATTCAAAAGCAAAGATTCACTCAGGATTTAAACTAGAATTCCTGAAATAATTCAGGGATTGGTTCTATGCCACCATGAAAAAGACAACTGGGGAAATTCAAGGGCCAGAGGGACCTACATATGTCTAGCATACTAGGATTTAAAAAAAAGAAAGAAAGAAAAAGCAAGAAAGACTGCTCTGAGAAATTCTGTGAGTAAACAGACTCTAATGGAAAAGCAGAGATTATGGAATAAGTTGGTACTGATCAGGAAGTTCATTCCTAGAGCATCCTGAGAACATTGGCTTTTATCTAGCAAAAACTAGAATGGGCACAGAAGAGCATATGAGCATGTTTACCTTTTAAAGAATCATTTTGTCTGCTTACTGAGAAGAAATTTTACATTATTTCAAGCCATAATAATAGTCTATGCTAATATATTTCTTCTGATAACATCATAACACTAATCACAGCAACTATGCATGAACAGAACATTCATTATTTAACAGTTATCTTACAAACTTATCTCAGTTTTCATAAATTACCATTATCATGATATTAAAAATATAAAAACAGCAACTTGTACAAGTTTAAGTAACCATCCTATAATCATATAGCTGGACATAGTTAGAGTATCTGTACTTAGCTTGGTCATTTGATCCCAGGCAGCATCTTGGGGAACTTGTACCCAATCAGTCATTTCATAAGATTTAAATTTAGTTGTTCTAGAGAGGTCTGTTTGATGGAGTTACTTTAACTTTCTAAGAACATTCTAATGTTCAGCCAGAATTGACAATTAGTGTAAATTCAAGACTACACTACAATGATTAAAATCATACAGTAGAATACTTTAGTTCAGATGCCCTTATATTTACTACAGTAACAACTCCACTGAACTACTAGAAAAAGAGAGTATTCATCACTCTCAATGAACACAATATTATAATTATACAATAACTGAACTACAAAGTTTTAAGGGTAATTAGAGCCATTGAGACAGCTTATCAGGTAGAAGAACTGGCTACCATGACTGATGACCTGAATAGATCCCTGGAACCCACATGATAAAAGGAGAGCACAAATTTCTGCAAACTGTCCTATGCTATCCCTCTGATATATGCTAACCTGGCACCATGTGTAGGTTCAAATGTGTGTAAGCACACATGTCCATACAAATGCACAAACACACACACACACACAAAATGAAGGAATGAGTACATAAATAAACAATTTTTTTTCCAAAAGAAACTGAATGTCATCATTTCTCTATCCTTACCTCAATCTTGGTTAGTCCGAGGAGGGCAATGGCCACACGAATGGTACTGCTCTCCAGAGTGTCAGTGATAGCCCTTCGTTCATACTCAAGAGTTGACATCTGTTGCTGAGCTGCAAAAACCAAAGCCTTTTCCTTAGCTTCATTAGTCACTGATACTTTAAGGTCCAAATTAAGGATTTGATGTGGTTTGCAGTTCAAATATAGAACTGGATCTTCCTTATTATACTCTGGGGAAAGTAAACATATTTATTAATGTAATGGACATTTATTACCTTAGCATTGTTATCTAGCATGAACTGTGAGGTTAGAAAAATTTAAAAAGTAAAGTTAGTTGTTATGTTCATTAATCAGAGGAAAAATAAACTGATAATATATTTCTACTAATTCTAAATAACTGACTAAAGAATAAGACTTCAAAAATTAAAAAAAATACTATACTGTTATTTTCTAAGAGAAGCTTTACTCCAACAGCACTTTATTAAAACTATCAATATGATCAAAAATTTAGTACACTGTGACCCTAGTAAGGTTCAAATGGTAATTCTCATGAGGACAAAGTAGGACAGATTTTCACATACCTAATCTACTAAAGCCTGATAGCTAATGAAGTCACTTTCTTTTATTGTTAATCATGAGTAGAATGTGCATTATCCCTTATCCTATCACAAGAGAACAAAGAGAGCAAAATTCACCAGATACAGGATAATACCAGGATGTCTTCACGGACAAATTTGATCTCCATGTAAAATAGCCTAACCAACCAACCTACCAAACAAACAATGTAACAACAACAACAAAAACAGATTTCTATCTTACACAGGAAAATCTTCTTAACCATGGGGAAGAGATTTCTTTGAAAATGTTATCATAAACTAACAAAAATCATAATTTCCTCACCAAATTGTTAAAACAAAATACTCATCCTATTTTTTTTGGTTTAATAGATCATGTATTCTCAAGCACATATAAGATACTTCAACATAAGCTATAATTCCAACCATAAAACAATTCTTACTGACACCTAAAAGGTATGCTTTAGAATTACAATGAAAATAAAATAAATTATTAACCAATTAAAAAATACAAAATACTCATTCTTGTACTGTTGGTAATTTCCTTGATTTTTCAAAATCACTATATACCCATTTCGTTCAACTCCTTTTCTTTCCAGTCAAAACTTATGTCTGAGGTTTCATATTCAGTCTCAGTTTTTATTTTTCCAATCTCTGGAATGAGTTCGCACACTCATTAAGGATAATATAGGGGAAATGGAAACAGGATAAAAATGATACCCTTTAAGGACAAGCAAAAATTAAAACTTTGTTTCATAAACAAATTCTTTAAGTGCTAGTAATCAGAGTTAGACATAAGAATAGAAGTCTAGATTATAAATGAAATTTTATAATGAAATTATATAATTTTATAAATATAAATATAAAATACAAATTTTATAAATAAAATTTATAAATGAAATTTTGAGAATGTAATGATTTCCAAACAGAAATGGCTAGGTTTAGTCAGTAATATTTGGTATAATAACTTCTTGTATTATCTGAAACTTAAAAAACAAAACAGCAACTGTGTTTTTAATTGGTAAATAAATGCTATTTCATAAATACAAACATAATAAAGTTAGAAGGAGGCTTTCTAAAATATGGTTGCATATTGGAGAAAACTGCTATAAAAATGGTTTCATGACCATACAAGGAATAATCTGATTTGTTACCTTATCAAATGAAACAAAACATGTGTAATATACCTTCTAGAGAGCTGCTGTAGTCAATTGGACTTTGAGGCTTTGTTGAAAGAAAGCTGGAAGGCAAGGGTAGCAAACCATTTCCTTCTATAATATATATCAAATCTCCAATCTAAAACATAAACACATAATAATACTAAATTTAAGCACTCATAAAAGTATAAAGCATAGCCATGTCACAGTAAAACCTATATTCTTTCGAGGAAATTTCTTGCATAGTTTTCTGAGCAACCTATGTACTAATTATATAGGCAAAATTGAAGCACAGCCTTGTCAGCTCCCCTGAAAGCACAGACAAGAGTGGTAAACAGCACTTCAACCCCCATGCTCCATTTTAGACCCAGAACTCTGCGTGGTTTCCTGCAGGGACCCAGGTCCTTGTCCACCAACTTGCCTAATAGCACACCCTATACTGATAAACTGCACCCCGTACCCTGCACTCAATTTCCTGTCCCACTACTCTGCTGGCTTTCCAAAGGCTTGCGTGCAACAGGAACCCCAGGTAAGTCCCTCCCTTCCCTTAGGCCTGGCCTGCCAACTCTCCTGAAAACAAATCTAACAGAGGTAAACTGCATCCCAAAGACTGTGCTCCACTTCTGATCCCACAACTCTGCCTGCTTTCTTGGAGGACTGCTGATCTCAGAAACAACCAGGTAAGACTCTGGTAAAACCCTTGCTTGACATATACTCCCCTCGCCCCCAAAAAAGCCTAAAGCCTTGGACTGCACCACAGCTCCTGGAGTCCATCTTCAAGCCCACAACTCCTCCTCCTTTCTTGGAGGCCTTAATCATTAGAGACACAAACAATGTTGGAACCAATGACCACAGAAAACTGGTTGAATAAGGATACCCTTGAAATTTTTTGCAAATATTCTTAGAGGCAATCTTTTTTTTTAATTTTTAATTCTTTATTTATTACACTTTATTTACTTCGTATTCCCCCTGTGGTTCCCTCCCTCCTCCAGTCCCAATCCCTCCATTCCTCCACCCTCTGCATGCATGCCCCTCCCCAAGTCCACTGATAGGGGAGGACTTCTTTTCCTTCCTTCTGATCCTAGTCAATTAGGTCTCATTAGGAGTGGCTGCATTGTCTTCTTCTGTGGCCTGGTAATGATGCTTCCCCCTTAGGGGGAGGTAATTAAAGAGCAGGCCAATCAGTTCATGTCAGAGACAGTCCCTGTTCCTACTACAATGGAACCCACTTGGATACTGAACTGCCATTGGCTACATCTGTGCAGGGGTCTTAGGTTATCTCCATGCATAGTCCTTGGTTGGAGTATGAGTCTCAGGAAAGACCCCTTGTGCTCAGATTTTTTGGTTCTGTTGCTTTCCTTGTGGAGTTCCTGTCTTGGTGGGATCTGGAAAAGATCATCCTGCGTGAGCTATCCCAGAAGCAGAAAGACATACATGGTATATAGGCACTCATATAGACATATAATATAGGATAAACCTACTAAAATCTGTACACCTAAAGAAACTAATCAAGAGGGAGGACTCTTGCTAAAATGTTCAATTCCTATCCAGAAAGGCAAAGAGGATGGGCATCAGAAGAAGGAGAAAAGAGGGAACAAGTCAGGAGCCTGACACAGAGGACCTCTGAAAGTCTCTGCCCTGCAGACTATCAGTGCAAATGCTGAGACTTATGGGCAACCTTTGGGCAGAGTGCAGGGAATCTTATGAAAGAAGTGGGAAACAGTAAGATCTAGGAGGCAATCTTAAATTGAGTATGCCAACATGAGAGAAACTTTGTCACAATACTGTAACAGCACAATAACAATAAGTTTCTTATACTTATTTTATACCATATGAATCTATGAGTCTATTTTTAAAATGTATATTTTAAAAATGAGCAGACGATGAGCACCTGAAATATTTTAGGACACACTATTAGATTAGAAAATACTGTTAAATATGTAAAGCTAAAATAAAGGTGAGAACCATGCACGGCCACCAACAGGATACACTGAGAAATCAAAAAGTGGTGAGCATGCTTGCTTTATTTGGTTAGTAGCTATTCAGTCTCAGGAAAGTTTTCTAGGTCTCTGAGTTCCATTTTCCTTCTCTGTACAATTGGTGTGTTTAGAGGCCTAGAACATAAATGAAAACAATTTGAAGAGCTTCCACTAAAGACATACCAGAAAATCACACTGGAGAGGTATTATTAGATCCTGATTCAACAAAGAATAATAAATTAAGGAATAAACATAGAATCATGAGGCAATTAGGAAATTTCAACACTGACTAGATATTGAAATTTTTGACATTAAAGAGCAAATGACACTGTAAACAGAACAAACAACAGCCTAAAGACAGGGAAAAGTTCTTCACCAACCCTACATCTGACAGAGGGCGAATATCCAGAATATATAAAGAACTCAAGAAGTTAAACACCAACAAACAATGTAATCCAATTAAAAAATGGGGTACAGAGATAAACAGAGATTTCTCAACAGAGGAATGTTGAATGGCAGAGAAACACATAAAGAAATGTTCAACATCCTTAGTCATTCGGGAGATGCAAACCAAAATGAACCTGAGATTTCACCTCACACCCTTTAGAATGGCTAAGATCAAAAACTCAAGAGATAATGCATGTTGGAGAGGTTGTGGAGAAAGGGGAACCCTCCTCCATTGCTGGTGGGAATGTAACCTTGTACAACCACTTTGGAAATCCATCTGGCGCTTTCTCATACAATTAGGAATAGTGTCATCTCAAGATCCTGTTATACCACTCCTAGGCCTATACCCAAAAGATACCTCACCATTAAATAAGGACATTTGCTCAGCTATGCTCATAGCAGCTTTATTTATAATAGTCAGAATCTGAAAAAAGCCTAGATGTCCATCAACAGAGGAATGGACACAGAAATTGTGGTACATCTACATAATGGAATACTACTCAGCAATTAAAAACAAGGAAAACATGATTTGCAGGCAAATGGACAGAAGTAGTAAAGGTGAATGAGGTAACCCAGAAGCATAAAGACACATATGGTATATACTCACAAGTGAATAATAGCCATATAATATAGGATAAACATACTAAAATCTTTAATCTTAAAACATCAAGGAAGACCCTAGGGATGCTTAATCCTCATTCAGAAGATGAAGTAGGAAAGACATTGGAAGTAGAACACAGGGAAAAGGACAGGAGCCTATTATAGAGGGCCTCTGAAAGACTCTACCCACCAGAGTATCAAAAGAGATATTGAAGCTCAAAGCCAAACGTTGAGCAGAGTACAGGAACCCTACTGGAAAAAGAGGAAGATCGAAAGACCTGGAGGGGACAGGAACTCCACAAGGAGAGCAACAGAGCCAAAATACCTGGGCTCAGGGGTGCCTACAGAGACTGATACTCCAGCTAAAGACCATGCATGGAGAGGACCTAGATCCCTTGTTAAAAGGAAGCCCACAGGCTCCTCATTTTCCAAGTGGGTTTCCAAGTAAGGGGTACAGGGTCTGTCTCTGACATGAACTTAGTGGCCGGCAATTTGATCAACTCCCACTGGGGGTTGCAGCCTTGACAGGCCACAGAGGAAGATGATGAAGCCAGGCGGCATGAAACCTATCAAAAAACTAAGGAAAGGGCATAGGGGAGAAGAGGGAGGATAGCTGGGACTGGGAGGATACAAGGGAGGAGGATACAGCAGGGATACAAAGTGAATAAATTGTAATAAATAAATAAATAAATAAATAGATAGATAAATAGATAAATAAATAAATAAATAAAACTTTGAAAATAAAATAAAATAAAAAGAAATTAAAATATTTTCAATAACATGCTACCATTAGTCTTTTCAAAAATAGGCAGTTAACATTATAAAGATAATGAAACATGGATAAAAGTGTGTGGTCATTGGGACTCTCTTCCTTATATTCATTAAACTATTTTGCTATGCTATTGAAAATGGGAGCAAAATACAATTTCTAGTTCCATCCATTTGTGCCCTTCTCTACAGTATGTACAAACAATCTGGATATATCATTCCACATTATGACTGATTTATGTTAATATTATTTTGAAATGAAGGGAATTGAGAACTATACGACAGTTTTATATTCCCCATGTTTTTAAAAGCAAGATATTCATGTACAATGGTTTATTCTCTTTCTCTCAACCGTGAAGGAGAGAAGTTGATCACAAAGTCCAATGAGATGCCTATTTGCCTGCAGATGATTCTTGAACAATCCACACAACGAAATTCCATTCATTTGACTCCCTACATCTTGATCTATGTAGACTCCGTTTATTTTATGTTGTCAAGATTTAAAAAAAAATTAGTACTTGCAGATTTTCTCCTTCAATTTGTTAATATGGTGGATCACATGGATGGATTTCCGTATATTGAACCACCCTTGCATGCCTGGGATGAAGCCTACTTGGTCATGGTGGATGATATCTTTTATGTGTTCTTGGACTCAGCTTGCCAGTATTTTATTGAGTATTTACATCAATGTCCATAAAAGGGATAGGTCTGAAGTTCTTTTTTTTTTTTTTTTTTTTTTTTGATGCGTCTTTATGTGGTTTAGGTATCAAGGTGACTGTGGCTTCATAAAATAAGTTTGGTAATGTTCGTTCTGTTTCTATTTTGTGGAATAGTTTTAGGAGTATTGGTGTTAGCATAATCATCTCCTTAGATGCCAAAAAAGCATTTGACAAAATCTAACACCCATTCATGTTTAAAGTCTTGGAGAGATCAAGGATACAAGGCACATACCTAAGTATAATAAAGGCATTATACAGCAAGCCTATAGCCAACATCAAACTCAATGGAGAGAAACTCAAACCAATCCCACTAAAATCAGGGACAAGACAAGGCTGCCCACTCTCTACATATCTCTTCAATTTAGTACTTGAAGTCCTAGCTAGAGCAATAAGACAAATAAAGGAGACCAAGGGATACAAAGTGGAACAGAAGAGGTCAAAATTTCACTATTCACACATGATATGATAGTATACATGAGCGACCCCCAAAATTCAACCAAAGAACTTCTTCACCTGATAAAAAAAACTTCGGCAAAGTGGCTGGATACAAAATTAACTCAAAAAAAAAAATCAGAAAACCTCCTGTATACCAAAGACAAAAGAGATGAGAAAGAAATTAGGGAAACAACACCATTCACAATAGCTACTAATAGCATAAATTACCTTGGAGTGACTCGAACCAAGCAAATGAAAGACCTGTATGAGAAAAACTTCAAGTCTCTGAAGAAAGAAATCGAAGAAGATATCAGAAGATGGAAAGATCTCCCATGCTCATGGATTGGCAAGATTAACACAGTGAAAATGGCTATCCTGCCAAAAGCAATCTACAGATTCAATGCAATTCCCATCAAAATTTAAACACTATTCTTTATAGACCTTGAGAGAAAATTATTATCCTCATATGTAGAAACAAACAAACAAACAAACAAAAAACCAGAATGTCAAAAACGATCCTGTACAATAACAGATCATCTGGAGGCATCTCCATCCCTGATCTCAAGCTATACTACAGAGCATTAGTAATGAAAACCACATGGTATTGGCATAGAAATAGAATAGTGGATCAATGGAACTGAATAGAAGACCCACAAATAAACCCACACACTTACGGATACTTGATTTTTGACAAAGAAGCCAAAACTATTCAATGGAAAAAAGACAGCATTGTCAACAAATGGTGCTGGTCCAACTGGATGTCTACATGCAGAAAAATGAAAATAGATCCATACTTATCACCTTGTACAAAACTAAAGTCCAAGGGGATCAAAGATCTCAACATAAAACCAGATACACTAAGTCAGTTAGAAGAAAAAGTGGGTAAGACATTGGAACTCATTGGCACAGGAGACAACGTCCTGAACAGAACACCATCAGCACAGGCTCTAAGAGCAAGAATTGATAAACGGGATCTCATGAAAGTGAAAACCTTCTGTAAAGCAATGGACATAGTCATCAAAACAAAATGACAGCCTACAGACTGGGAAAGGATCATCACCAACCCTATATTTGACAGAGGGCTGATATCCAGAATATATAAAGAACTAAAGAAGTTAAAAAGCAGCAAATCAAGCAATCCGATTTAAAAAATGTGGTACAGAGCTAAACAGAGAATTCTTAGTAGAGGAATATCGAATGGCAGAGTAACACTTAAGAAATGCTCGACGACCTTAGCCATCAGAGAGATGCAAATCAAAACAACCCTGAGATTTCTCCTGACACCCATCAGAATAGCTTTGATAAAAAAACTCAAGTGACAACACATGCTAGAGAGGTTGTGGAGAAAGCAGTACCCTCCTACATTGCTGGTGGGAATGCAAACTTGTACAACCACTTTGTAAATCAATCTGGTGCTTTCTCAGACAATGAGGAATAGTGCTTCCTCAAGATCCAGGTATACCACTCCTAGACATATATCCAAAAGATGCTCAAGAACACAACAAGGACATTTGCTCAACTATGTTTGTAGCAGCTTTATTTGTAATAGCCAGAACCTGAAAACAACCCAGATGTCCCTCAGTTGAGGAATAGATACAGAAATTGCAGTACTTTTACACAATAGAATCCTACTCTGCAATTAAAAACAAGGAAATCATGAAATTTTCAGGCAAATGGTGGGACCTAGAAATGATCAGCCTGAGTGAGGTATCCCAAAAGCAGAAATACACACATGGTATATACTCACTAATATAGACCTATAAGATAGGATAAACATACTGAAATCTATACACCTAAAGAAGATAAACAAGAAAGAGGACCCAGGGTAAGATGATCAATCCTCACTTAGAAAGACAAATGGGATGGACATTGGATGTAGGAGAAATCAAGCAACAGGACAGGAGCCTACCACGAAGGGCCTCTGAAAGACTCTACTTAACAGTGTATCAAAGCAGATATTAAGACTCATAATCAATTCTTTGGCAAAGTGCAGGTAATCATATGAAAGAAGGGGGAGTTAGTATGACCTGGAGAGGACAGAAGCTCCACAAGGACAAAATATATCTGGGCACAGGGGTCTTTTATGAGACTGTTTCTCCAACCAAGGACCATGTATGGATATAACCTAGAACCTCTGCTAGGATGTTACCCATGGTAACTCAGTAACCAAGTGGGTTTTCTTAGTAAGGGGAACAGGGACTGTTTGTGACATGAAATTAATGGCAGGTTCTTTGACCCTCTCCCCCAAGGGAGGAACAGCCCTGGTAGGTCACATAGGAGGACTTTGCAGCTAGTCCTGAAGATACCTGATAAACCAGGATCAGATAAAAGGAGAAGAGGTCCCATGCTATGCAGCCCACTGCATTTAGTTTATTTCAGACAAGACCTTTTGGTTATTCCAGGTTTGTGTGAGGAAAGGGCAGCCCCTGGCAGGTGTGGAGTACAAACAAACAAAAAAAAATCACTTCCATCCACTTCCACATTTATATAATTAATATGTCTATAGCCAGCCTAAGAAATAACCTATGTTAACCCACATTAGGAAAGTATGTATTCCATAGTCTTAATAATTTCATATCTTGGATTGCATACAGTTTTCCTGGAATTAAAATGAAGAACAAAATCTCAATTTACAAAAAAAAAAACTTGCATAAGCTGCTTGCAAGTGGAAATTCTAGTCCATCTCTTACTCATTTCCTACCTTTCTCTTACAATAGGCATGTTAAAAATCTTTTGTTAGTTTTATGTTTGTAAGAACAGTATGTTCCTTCCCTTTATGTATTTTGTATTTTTTGTAATATTTATAAAAATATTCATGTCATAAGAAATGGAATGACAGTATTTGGGAAAAACCATATCAGAATGTATGCAAGAGAATTTCAGACCTATCTCTCTTACGAACAGTAATGCATAAATACTCAAAAAAAAAAACTTGTACAACCACTCTGGAAATCAATCTGGCGCTTTCTCAGACAACTAGGAATAGCGCTTCCTCAAGATCCAGCCATACCACTCCTAGGTATATATCCAAAAGAGGCTCAAGTACACAAAAAGGACATTTGCTCAACCATGTTTGTAGCAGCTTTATTTGTAATAGCCAGAAGCTGGAAACAGCCCTAATGCCCCTCAACATGGATGCAGAAACTATGGTACATCTATACAATGGAGTATTACTCAGCAATGAAAAATAAGGAAATCATGAAATTTGCAGGTAAATGGTGGGACCTGGAAAGGATCATCTTGAGTGAGCTGTCTCAGAAGCAAAAAGACACACACGGTATATACTCACTCATATAAACATACAACATAGAATAAACCCACTAAAATCTGTACATCTAAACAAACTAAGCAAAAGAGAGGACCCTAACTAAAATGTTCAATCCCCACCCTGAAAGGCAAAGAGACTGGACACCAGAAGAAAAAGAAAACAGGAAACAACCTACGAACCTGCTACAGAGGACCTCTGAGAGCCAGAAGAAGAAAACAGGAAACAACCTCAGAACCTGCCACAGAGGGCCTCTGAAAGCCTCTGCCGTGCAGACTGTCAAAGCAGATGCTGAGCCTGATGGCCAACTGTTGGGCAGAGTGAATGGAATTTTATGTAAGAAGTGGGAAATAGTAAGAGCTGGAGAGGACAGCAACTCCACAAGGAGAGCAACAGAACAAGAAAATTTGAACACAGGGAACTTCCCAGAGACTCATACTCCAACCAAGGATTATTCATAGAGATAACCTAGAACCCTGACAATGCAGCCACTTCTGATGAGAACTGATAGACTAAGATCAGAAAGAAGGTGAGGAGGACCTCCCCTATCAGTGGACTTGGGGAGGGGCATGCATGAAGAAAGGGGAGGTAGGGTGGGATCGGGAGGGGAGGAGGGAGAGGCTTATGGGGGGATCCAAAATGAATAAAGTGTAATTAATAAAAGTTAAATAAAAAATAAAAAAATAAAAATAAATCCTTGCAAACCAAATCCAAGAACACATAAAAAGTACCATTCACCACGACCATGTAGGCTTCATCCCAAGCAGGCAGTAGTGGACCAATATATGAAAATCGATCAATATAATCCATCATATAAAAAAATCTGAAGAAGGAAAACCACATGATCATCTCCTTAGATGCCAAATGCATTTGAAATAATCCAACACACATTCACTTTTAAAGTCTTGGAGAGGTCAGGGATACAAGACACATACCTAAACATAATAAAGACAATATACAGCAAGCCTATGGCCACCATAAACCTAAATGGAGAGAAACTTAAATCACTCCCACTAAAATCCGGGATGAGGCAATGCTGCCCAATCTCTCCATGTCTCTTCAACATCAGTCCTTGAAGTCCTAGCTAGAGCAGTAAAACAACTAAAGGAGATCAAGGGGATACGAATCAGAATGGAAGAAGTCAAAGTATCACTATTTGCAGATGATATGAAAATAGTATATATGAGTGACCCCAAAAATTCAACAAGAGAGCTCCTTCAGCAGATAAACACCGTCAGCAAAGTGGCCAGATACAAAATCCACTCAAAAAAATCTGTAGCCCTTCTGTATATGAAAGACAAAAAGGCTGAGAAAAATGTTAGGGAAACATCACCCTTTACAATAGGCACAAATAACATAAAATACATTGTTGTGATTCTAACCAAGCAAGTGAAAGACCTGTTTGAAAAAATAAATCAAGTCTTTGAAGAAAGAAATTGAAGATATCAGAAGGTGGAAAGAACTCCCATGCTCATGAATATGAAAGATTAACATAGCGAAATTGGCCATCCAGCCAAAAGCAATCTATAGATTCAAAACAGTTCCCAGCAAAATATTAACACAATTTTTAATAGATCTTGAAAGAACAATTCTCAATTTCATATGGAAAAACAAACAAACAAACAAACAAACAAAACAGAATTGCTAAAACATTCCTGTATAACGAAAAATTGTCTCAAGGTATCACCATCCCTGATCTCAACCTGTACTACAGAGCAGTAGTAATAAAAACTGCATGATATAGGCATAGAAAGATAATAGTGGAACAATATAATCTAATAGAAGAACCAGAAATAGACCACATACCTACAGATACTTGATTTTTGACAAAGAAGCCAAAGCCTTACAATGGAAAAAAAAAAAAAAAGACAGCATCTTCAACAAATGGTGTTTGCCTAGCTGAATGTCTACATGTAAAAAAATGCAAATAGACCCATATTTATCACCCTGCACAAAATTGAAGTCCAAGAGGATCAAAGACTACAACATAAAACCAGACACACTAAATCTGTTAGAAGAAAAAGCAGGAAAGAGCCTAGAACTCACTGGCACAGGAGACAACTTCCTGAAAAGGCCACCAACAGCACAGGCTCTAATATCAACAATCAATAAATAGGACCTCATGAAACTGAAAATCTTCTATAAAGCAAAGAACACTGTCAACAGAACAAAACAACAGCCTATATATTGGGAAAGGATCTTCACCGACCCTATATCTGACAAAGGGCTGATATCCAGAATATATAAAGAACTTAAGTTAAACATAAACAAACGAAGTAATCCAATTTTTAAAATGGAGTACAGAACTAAACAGATAATTATCAATAAAAAAATTTAATGGGAGAGAAACACTTAAAGAAATGCTCAACATCCTTAGTCATCAGGGAAATGTTTATCAAAACATCCCTGAGACTTCACCTTACACCTCATCAGAATGGTTAAGATCAAAAACTCAAGTGACAACACATGCTGGAGAGGATGTGGAGAAATGGGAATCCTCCTCCACTGCTGGTGGGAATGTCAACATGTACAACCACTTTGGAAATCATTCTGGTGCTTTCTCAGACAATTAGGAATACTTTCTCAAACAATTAGGAATTGCTTCCTCAAATCCAGCTATAGCAATCCTAAGCATATATCCAAAATATGCTCAAGTATACAACAAGGACATTGCTCAACCATATTCATAGTAGATTTATTTATAATAGTCAGAATCTGGAAACCTCCCAGATGCCCCTCAACTGAGGAATGGATACAGAAATTGTGGTATATTTACATAACAGAATACTACTCATCAGTCAAAAACAAGGAAATCATGAAATTTGCAGGTAAATTTTGGGAACTAGAAAAGATCATCCTGAGTGAGATATCCCAGAAGCAGAAAGACACACATGGTATATAATCACTTATAAGTGGACTTTAGACTTAAAATATAGTATAAATATACCAAAATAGTACAACTTAAGAAGCTAAGGAAGAAGGAGGACCATGGGTAAGATGATCAATCCTCACTCAGAGAGGCAATTGGGACAGACATTGGAATAGGGAGAAAACAAGGAACAGGACAAGAGCCTACCACAGAAGGCCTTTGAAATACTCCACCCAGCAGGGTATCCAAGCAAATGCTGGGACTCATAGCCAAACTTTTGGCAGAGTGCACCGAATCTTATGAAAGAAGAGGGAGATTGAACTATCTGGAGGGACAGGAGCTCCACAAGGAAAGCAACAGACCAAAAAAAAAAAAAAAAGTCATGGCCCAGGGGTCTTTTCTGAGACTGATACTCCAATCAAGGACCATGTATGGTATTAACCTTTAACCACTGCACAGATGTAGCCCAAGGCAGCTCAGTCTCTAAGTAGGTTCCCTAGTAATGAGAACAGGGGCTGTCTCTGACATGAACTCAGTGGCTGGCTCTTTGATCAACTCTACCTGTGGGTAGAACAGCATTACCAGGCCACAGAGGAGGACATTGCAACCAGTCTTGATGAGCCCTGATAGGCTAGGGTCATCAAGAGGAGGAAGAACCTCCTCTACCAGTGGACTTGGGGAGGGCCATGGGAGGAGATGACAAGGGTGATTGGGATTGGGGGGGAATGAGGGAGGAGGCTACAGCTGAGATACAAAGTGAACAAACTGTAATTAATATAAAAAACAGAAAAAAATAAAAATGAAGTATTTAGGCTAATCAATGTAGCTATAAGAAGGCAATAATGTACTAGATGATAAATCTGCCAGAGAAAAGATAGGTGTTTTGGTTCATTGTTAAATATCAAGCATTTGTGGGAGTGGGCTAGTATATCACAATAAGTGGTCCTAATTTAAAACCAAGTTATTAGAGCTCTCAGGTGAGAAAAAAAAATCCCTGTTTAATGTGACCAAATTCTTCATAAAAATGAGTTCAATAAATGTTTGGTGGCTTCTACAATGAGAATACTGCCTAATTCATTTATTCCAATGCTGACAAGGCATACACATCACTGTGTCAGGTTATTGTGTGGTTTGTAATGTTTATAAGATGCCTGTTCTCTCAACCCCAGGAGATGAAATTCCTCAGGGACTGAGTTTTGATTCAGCTAAGATTTCCACTTAAGCTTTCCCATTCCATTTTATATAATTTCTTTGGATTTCTGGATCTTAATAGCAGGAGCTTTAGGACTGTTTTGAGTCTGCCTGTAAGATGAGTGTTTTTATGTATGCAGATGGAATATTTTTACAAGTACACCTATCTTCAAATTTTCTTATTTGAAAATTCAACTAAAACACACAAATTGAAACACATGTGCACTCCTGAAAACAATTTTGGTAGAAATGATTTTATTTTATAAGATCAAAACTTCTAAATAGAGGCCTAATTACTTCAGTTTTTAAAAAGTTGGGCTTAATAAGTAAGGAATCAGTAAATAAGTAAGGAATCAGTACATATTTAATAAGACAGGAGCAAACCATTTGTTCTTACTTTCATTTATGATATTTAATTAACAATGTACTTGTATTTTTAAATATAATTCACAATTTATTTGAATATAAAAACTAATAGCAACTATACTACAACCCGATACTTTAAATTTGTAGTGTTTCCAATAGGTAGCAACATATTTCTAAGGTTGTGGTTTTATCTCAGTGTTCTCTCTGGCAAGGACAAAATAATGAGAAGTGGTTTTGATAAGTGAAGATGCCAAAATAAGCTTGATTATGTTTTAAGTAATTCATGTAAGCAGATAATAGATAATATTCAAGTAGTCTACTTTAAGACAGAAAATCAATTTTGTAATTCTTCT
The DNA here is from genome assembly GCF_907164565.1 of Psammomys obesus. Classification (NCBI taxonomy): domain Eukaryota; kingdom Metazoa; phylum Chordata; class Mammalia; order Rodentia; family Muridae; genus Psammomys; species Psammomys obesus. The sequence goes on along the minus strand of NW_026585894.1, from coordinate 23,340,553 downwards.
CTTGGAAATGAATTTTTTATAATTATAAATTAATTTTAAAGGTGTTTTGAGCATTTGCTCTAATTAATGTTAACAAAGAATAGCTATATTTCTTTTCACTCATTTCATATATAGAGGAATGTAGTTGGATCCTAAAAGATTTTCTTTCCAGTGCTAAGAATGAAGTGCAAGGCCTGTGCATGCTGCATAAACCCTCTATTACTGAGCTACAATTATAGGCACTGAATAGGATAAAGCCAAAACATATTTTTGCTCAGTGGCAAGTGTACATGTGTAATTAAAATATATCTTATAATTATTAGAATATAGTGTTCTTCACATACAGTATCTCCTAATTTCATTGATTAGCTAAATATAGTAAACACACATGGTATGAGTGGCTGTGTGACTATATAATCTGAGGATTCTAAATTTTCTCCTTAGATTATTATCTCAAAGTCAGTTTCTCACCAATTTATTCTTTTCTCCCTTCTCATTATTTTCTTCCCCTCAATCCCTGAATTTGTTCTTCTCTTTGTTGGTGTTAAGTACCAAGCTTAATGAATGCCACAGGTAAAATGAAATTAATTTCATAAACTGCTTGTGAGGTTAGAAGCAGATCCATCCCCAGATGAATCTCTGAGGAGAAGCCAGTCTTAATCTGTTCATTCCCTCAATATTTTATAAACCATAAATAAAGGGCTAAATATGATGGACCAGATCTATAACTCACAGAGACTGAGACAAAAACAGTCATGGAAATTCCATGAAACATCTACATACAACCACCATAAAATTTATCTACAAATTATGGGTACTCTTTTAGTATTTTAGAAAAAAACTCCTTCCCTTGGAATCTGAGGACTAGAAACATGAATGTTTTTAGAGTCCAAGTTACTCCAAGTTGCCTTTACTGGTAACTCTCCTATGCAACCCATAATGGAAGAACTTCAGAGCACAATTTGGGTCTTACCAGTTTGTTGCTCAGGATGATGGCACAATAGCGAATATGCATGTCAAAGGGAAGATAGTAAATCTCCAGGCTTGAGGATCCTTTTGCTTCCATGAAAATTGTATGCACTGGACAGAAGAATTCTTTGATGTAGTTAGACTTAATTGCTATGAAAACATGACACAGAGAGAATTGATAAATAATATATTATTCAAACAAAGCATTGTTCCAATAAATAATATTTTAGGAAGTATAAAGTGTTGAAAACATTATATAATACAATGTTAGAAGATATTACATATGTTTTAATAAGAAACTACTGGTAACTTGATCTCAAGCTTGACATAATAAAATATATATATATCTGCTCTACAATTAAGATTTTTTAATAAAGAATCTCATAAAAGGAGGCCTCATTACTATTTAAATTTAATACATATATTCATATATGTATTGAAATGGTCACTCTTGAATGTCCAAATTTGATTACTTGTGAAGAAATTCACATAACAAAATAAGATGAAAACTATGAGTTTGAAATCACTATAGACACAAGAAAGTTATTCCTATTTCTTTTTTAGTAGTATTAAAACAACTTGATCAATTCCTCAAATTCCACTAGAATGAAGTGATATGATAAGCCAACTTTAGTTACAACATTTGAACAAATGCTGTGTGCTAAACAGCAGCACAGGAGTGCCATGACTTATGATACTATATGAGGAAACATGTGCCTAATGCTTTCTCTTTGCTCTTTTAAAAGCCAGCTACTATTCTATGAGAAGCCTGAGCTATATGGAGATCTGACTTCTAAGATTCTAAGCCAACAGCTCCAGATCAGACACCAGGGGGAGGCATTATTAAGCAAAAGACACAAGAATAAAACAGCTTTGAAATATTCCAAGTTCCACCTTTCATCTGATTATAAATGCTTGAGAGAGCATGAGTTAAAAGTCATGCAAGTGAGCCCAGTCATTCCAGAAATATAAGACCAAAGAGCTACATCTGATTTTATGTTGCTTATGTGCCACTGTGAATATCATGCTTTGTTTTGTGGCGATGGTTGACCAGAACATCTCTATGATCAGTTTCCTGTTCATCATTCTACCATTTAATTTTTTTTTCACAACACATTCTAAATCTTAATAAGTACAATGTTCAAACAGTAAGCTTTTTATCTATATAAAAAGTCAAATTGGAATTCTTTGAAGCCATCTTTGTGTAATTTTGCCCACCTTTTTGAAACCTGTATTCAGTTAATAATACTAACTGAAAAGCAGTATTTTTACAATTCTAGTCTTAATAATACCTTGATTTAAAGAGTTAGATTTAAAGAATTCAATAAAATTAAAAAATAACTTAAAGACCACAGATTTAAACATGTTCCCCATATGCTAGTGGAAACAGACTCAGTAGTAAAAGAAAAGATAGGGGAAGAGTCTTCAAACAGGTACTCAAGAAAAACCTCAGACAACCAACAAGTAAATCTCCATCTGGCCATAAATCTCTAGAGGTTTCTAGTCTATCGCCATAACCACCCTTGATGAATATTTCAGTTTAGTTATTCTTCACATAAAAAACAGTTCAAAGAAAAAAACAGAAACATTTCACTGAGATACTCACAGGTTCTTATGCCTTTGTCTGCATGGAAAGAACTCCTATCACTATCATAATTATTACTCATTTCTTGACTGTCAGAAGAAAAGAGGGAAAGAATGACAACAGTATATAACACATTTTTCTTTAAAAATTTTATTCTCTATTTTGTTAAAGATAATAGATAATTAATAATTATAATGATCTATAATATATCATTAGTATTTAAAAACTCAAAAATTAGAAAAAAACACACAAAAAATGAAATTTTGGTGTTTCCATCATTTCATGGTATTGGGATCTCCTTGTGTAGCCCTTGTTATCCTAAAAATCATTAGATAAATAAAGATGATGTGGAACTCACAGAGACCTGCCTCTCTTTGGCTCCTGAGTGCTAGAATTAGAGGTATGTGCCAAAATGTCTCACCTAATTTATTAATATTAGTGAAACAGTCCTGTTTTACTTTTAAATGGTGATTCAAAAATAGTGTGCATCTTAGGAATAAACAGAAATTCTCTCCCAAAGTGACTGTAGAAAGAACTTGCTTTCCAGAAAAAAACAAAAACAAATACAAAAAAAAAAATACAACTCTAACTCATTTCCATGTTTGTTCTGTTATTATAAAAGTAGGATACATGAAACTTTGAAATTTCTAGCTGCAGTTCTGGAAATAACAGAGCAGACCACAATCTGAGACAACTGCCTCCTTTCCTACATTATACCAGATGCATAATTTTCACCCATTTTATTGTTTGTGATTACTTTGATCACTAAGCTATCAATCAATATTTATTAATTACATATGCACACCTAAATCTGACCATGAAAAATTCTATTTCTAAGTAAAGTTATCAAATATAACTCCATTCCCTTTTATTCCATTTGAATATTATGAATTATACTTTCTTAGCAACATATTCTTGTTCATGTTTTTCCCACTTTTATAATTATTCTGTGCTTTAATTCTAGTAATACATATTTTGGTACAAAATTTGAGTACTGTAATACCTTTTGCTAAAAAGTAAGGGAAATTTAATATTTTGTGTAATTTGAGCATTTGATAGACACTTTAATTTTAGACTGCCATGTATATATAGCTTGATATACTTGGTATAATAGCTTGATACACTTACATGTAAAAATAGAAACCATACACAGATTAGAAAGAATAATAAAGACTGAATCTTATTTCTTCATATATGGCTCCATTGTCATCTCTTTGATAATGGAGACATGAAAATGACTGATTAAAACCCACAAATAATCTACAAGTTCATTTTGTGATATCTGTAATCTCTCATCTTTAATCTATTTTGTTATTTACTTTTTTATTTTTTAACTTTTATTAATTATACTTTATTCATTTTGTATCCCCCATAAGTCCCTCCCTCCTCCCCTCCCGGTCCCACCCTCCTCTCCTTTTTTGTTATATTGCATAAAAAAGTTTATGGATCTGGACTTCATAGCCCTCTTGTGGTTTTAGTCAGAAACAGATAGTAAAATATCCTTTGGAGAAATCTGAATGTTACCTCTTCCCTAAAGGATATTCTTAAACTCAGATAAGTTAAGAGCTGTTACTGTTTATAAAAATGACAAAAAAAAAAACATTGTGAATTTAGGAACCTGTATCATATTCTTTGAAACAAAGTATTATAGAAATCTGAAAATAATTTAGTTAAAATTGTATGATTTGTAAAAACTCTATTATGCTTAATGTTCATGAGTCTAGAAATTCAGTGACAAATACCACTCTTTATAGCTCAAAGAAAAAAGAAATGGTATATCACCTGTGTTTTTGTTACTACTGATATTCTATCCTGTTGAAATTTTTCTAGATATTCTCAGAGGCCTACTTCAGCTGTTTCATGAGGATATATTGAAACCTTTCTAGTCTTAGGGAACAAAGAGTCAAAAGAAGTTAAACTGTTTACAGATTCTGGATCAAATATATTTCTTGTTAATTCATTAAGGAATAAAAGTGAGGGAATGAAAATTATTTTTTATTCTTTATTAATTACACTTTATTTACTTTGTATCCTCCTTGTGGTTCCCTCCCTCCTCCCGTCCCAATCCCTCTCTTCCTCCACCCTTGGCAAGCATGCCCCTCCTCAAGTCCACTGATAGGGGAGGTCCTCTTTTCCTTCCTTCTGATCCTAGTCAATTAGGTCTCATTAGGAGTGGCTGCATTGTCTTCTTCTGTGGCCTGATAAGGCTACTCCCCCCTCAGAGGGAGGTAATTAAAGAGCAGGCCAATCAGTTCATGTCAGAGACAGCCCCTGTTCCTATTACTATGGAACCCACTTGAATACTGAACTGCCTTGGGCTACATCTGTGCAGGGGTCTTAGGTTTTTAATCTTTTAAAATTATTATAATTTATTACAATTTATTCAATTTGTATTCCAGCTATGGCTCCCTCCATTGTCTCCTCCTAATCCCAAACTCCCTCTGTCTTCTTTCCTTATTATTCCAGCTATTTGGTGATATAGATATAAATTCTAAATTCATGAAGCTTGCAGTCTCCAGTGGAATACACTCTATGAGGAATAATGATAAAGCTGAATGGCAAACACCTAGAATCATTTTCAGCCTAAATACATATATACATATATATATATATACACACATATGAATATTTCCGCGGCTTTTATAGACAATTGATTGGCATATTTGTGTTTCATTACTCCTTTCCTGGCTATAAAAATTGCATCTGCAAATTTCTTTTCTCTTGATCTTGATGTGTATATGAAAGATTTCCCATTCCTTTAGACTCTAACTAGAGTGATATTACCTGTCAATTAAATCTCTATTTCAGGTCTCAATATGTATGTAACAAGCAAAAATCAAGTAGTATATATTGCATATTCTCCAATACACCAGATAATAACATTGCTTATACAAAAAAAAAAATCACAGGTATACTTTTACATAACATATAAGAATGAGTACATTTATCTCACTTATGAACATTGACCCAAAAAATCTCAATAAAAAACTCCAAAACGAATCCAAGAACATATTAAAGATATCATCCACCACAACCAAGTAGGCTTTATCACAGGCATGCAGGGGTAGTTCAACATATGAAAAACCATTGATGTAGTCCACTATATAAACAAACTGAATAAAAAAAAAACATTATCATCTCCTTAGATGTCGAAAAATCATTTGACAAAATTCAACACCTGTTAATGTTTAAAGATTTGGAGACATCAGGGACGAAGAAACATACCTGAACAAAGTAAAAACAATAAAAACAATATACAGCAAGCCTAGAATCAACACCAAACTAAACGGAGAGAAACATAAATCAATCCAACTGAAATCAGTGACAAGGCAAGGCTCCCCACTCACTCCATATCTCTTAACACAGTACTTGAAGTCCTAGCTAGAGCACTAAGACAACCAAATGAGATCAAGGGGATATAAATTGGAAAGGAAGAGATCCAACTTTCACTATTGTCAGATGATATGATAGAACACATGAGCGACCCCAAAAATTCAACCAAAGAACTCCTTCAGCTGATAAAAAAACTTCAGCAAATGGCTGGATACAAAATTAACTCAAAAAAATCAGAAGACCTGCATACGAAAGACTAAAGGGTTGAGAAGGAAATTAGGGAAACAACACCCTTCACAATAGCCACTAATACCATAAAGTACCTTGGTGTGACTCTAATCAAACAAGTGAAAGACCTGTTTGAAAAAAAAACTTCAAGTCTCTGAAGAAAGAAATTGAAGAAGATATCAGAAGATGGAAAGATCTCCCATGCTCATGGATTGGCAAGATTAACATAATGAAAATGGCTATCCTGCTAAAAGCAATCTACAGATTCAATGCAATTACATCAAAATACCAACAAAATTCTTCACAGACCTTGAAAGAACAATTTTTAATTTCATATGGAAAATCAAAAAACTTAGAATTGCTAAAACAATCCTATACAACAACATATCATCTGGAGATATCTCCATCCCTCAAGTACCTCAAGCTGTACTACAAAGAAATAGTAGTAAAAAAACCTGCATGGTTCCTGGCATAGAAACAGAGTGGTGGATCAATGGATTTGAATAGGAGACCCCAAAATAAAACCACACACCTATGAATACTTAATTTTTGACAAAGAAGTCAAAACCTTACAATGGAAAAAAAAAGACAGCATCTTCAACAAATGCTGCTTGTCAAACTGGATGTCCACATGTAGAAAAATGCAAATAGATCCATGCTTATTACCCTACACAAAACTAAAATCCAAGTGGATCAAAGACCTCAACAAAAAAATCAGACACTATAAATCCGTTAGAAGAAAAATTGAGGAAGAGCCTAGAACTCATTGACACAGGAGATAACTTCCTGAACACAAAACCAACAGCACAAGCTCTAAGATCAACAATCAATACATGGGACCTCATGAAACTGAAAAGCTTCTGTAAAGCAAAGGGCACTGCCATCAGAACAAAACGACTGCCTACAGACTGGGAAAGAATCATCACCAACCCTTTACCTGACAGAGGGCTGATATCCAGAACTAAAGAAGTTAAAAAGCAATAAGTCAAGCAATCCAATTAAAAAATATGGTACGGAGCTAAATAGAGAATTCTCTGTAGAGGAATATCGAATGGCAGAGAAACATTTAAGAAATGATCAACGTCCTTAGTCATAAGGGAAATGCAAATCAAAACGACCCTGAGATTTCACCTTACACCCATCAGAATGGCCAAGAAGAAAAACTCAAGTGACAACACATCCTGGAGAGGTTGTGAAGAAAAGGAACACTCCTCCATTGCTGATGGGAATGTAAATTTGTACAACCACTTTGTAAATCAATCTGGTGCTTTCTCAGACAATGAGGAATAGTGCTTCCTCAAGATCCAGCTATAACACTCCTAGGCATATATTCAAAAGATGTTCAAGAACACAACAAGGACATTTTCTCAACCATGTTTGTAGCAGCTTTATTTGTAATAGCCAGAACCTGGAAACAACCCAGATGTCCATCAATGGAGGAATGGATACAGAAATTGTGGTACATTTACACAATGGAATATTACTCAGCAATTAAAAACAAGGAAATCCCTGTTTTCTCCTTCTTCTGATGCCCATCATCTTTGCCTTTCTGGATGCGGACTGAGCATTTTAGGTAGAGTCCTTCCTCTTGATTAGTTTCTTTAGGTGTACAGATTTTAGTAGGTTTATCCTATATTATATGTCTATACGAGTGAGTTTATACCATGTGTGTCTTTCTGCTTCTGGGATAGCTCACTCAGGATCATCTTTTCCACTTCCCACCATTTACCTGCAAATTGCATGATTTCCTTGTTTTTTTTTTTTTTCTGAGTAGTACTCCATTGTGTAGATGTACCATACTTTCTCTATCCATTCCTCAGATGAGGAGCATCTTGGTTGTTTCCAGCTTCTAGCTAATATTAATAAAGCTGCTACAAACATGGTTGATCAAATATCCTTATCGTGTACTTGAGCCTCTTTTAGATACATGCCTAGAAGTAGTATAGCTGGATATGGAGGAAGCACTATTCTTAATTGTCTGAGAAAGCACCAGATTGATTTCCAGAATGGTTGTACAAATTTACATTCCCACCAGCAGTGTCCCTGCAGACTATCAAAGCAGATGCTGAGACTTATGGCCAAACTTTGAGCAGAATGCAGGGAATCTTATGAAAGAAGTGGGAAATAATAAGATCTGGAGAGGACAGAAGCCCCACAAGGAGAGCAACCGAACCAAAAATATCTGAGCACAGGGGTCATCCCATTTGACTGATACTCCAACCAAGTAACATGCATGGAGATAACCTAGAACCCCTGCACAGATGAAGCCCATGACAGTTCAGTCTCCAAGTGGGTTCGATAGTAATTGGAACAGGGACTGTCTCTGACATGAACTGATTGGCCTTCTCTTTGATCACCTCCCCCTGAGGGGGGAGCAGCCTTACCAGGCCACAGAGGAAGACAATGTAGCCACTCCTGATGAGACATAACAGACTAGGATCAGAAGGAAGGAAAAGATGACCTCCCCTGCCAGTGGAGTTGGGGAGGGGCATGCGTGGAGAAGGGGGAGGAAGGGAAGGATTGGGAGGGGAGAATGGAGGGAACTATGGGGGGATACAAAGTAAATAAAGTATAATTAATAAAAATAAAACTAATAAAAAATAAAAACAAGGAAATCATGAAATTTGCAGGCATATGGTGGGATCTAGAGAAGATCATCCTGTGTGAAGTATCCCAGAAGCAGAAAGATTCACACAGTATATACTCATTTATATGTGGGTACTAGACCTATAAGATAGGATAGACATAGTAAAATGTGTACACCTAAAGAAGATAAACAAGAAAGAGGACCCTGGTGTAAAATGATCAATCATCACTTAGAAAGACAAATGAGATGGACATTGGAAGTAGGAGAAAACAAGCAACATGAAAGGAGCCTACCACAGACTCTACCTAGCAGTGTATCAAAGTAGATGTTGAGACGCATAACCAAACCTTTGGCAGAGTGTAGGCAAATATATGAAAGAAGGGGAGTTAGTATGACATGGAGAGGGCAGGAGCTCCACAAGGACCAAATATATCTGGGCACAGGGTTCTTTTATGAGACTGTATCTCCAAACAAGGACCATGTATGGATATAACCTAGAATCCCTGTTCAGGTCCATGGCAGCTCAGTATCCAAGTGGGTTTCCTAGTAAAGGGAACAGGGACTATTTTCTGACATGAACTCAATAGTTGATTCTTAGACTCCTCCCCCAAGGGAGGAGTAGCCTTGCTAGGACACAGAGGAGGACATTGCAGCCAGTCCTGAAGATACCTGATAAGCGAGGGTCAGATGGAAGGGGAGGAGAATCTCCCTATCAGTGGACTTGAAAAGGGGCAGGGAGGAGATGAGGGAGGGAGGGTTGCATTGGGAGGGAATGAGGCAGTTGGCTACATCTGGGTTACAAATTTAATAAACTCTAACTAATATTAAAAAAAAATTCAATTAAAATATAAACAGAAAAAAACAAAACAAAACAAAAAAGAACAAATGGAATGGAGTAGAGCCTTGAAAGCTCACATTCCAAGGAGGATGAAAAAAAAATTGAGAAAACGACAAATGGAAATCTGGAGAAAATTAATGAATCACTTAAAGAATACCAGGAAAAATAGTTGAAAGAAGTGCATAAAACTGCTAAAGACCTAAAAATGGTAATACAAGCAATAAAGAAAAACACAAATTGAGGGAAATCTGGAAATGAAATATGAAGTAGAGAAGAAAGTTTTAACAAAAGAATATGAGAGATAGAAGAGAGAATCTCAGTAAGAACATGATAGAAGAATTAGATATAGTGGTCAACAAAATATGAAATTTCTAAAACATTCTAAACATTCTCTAAAAATTAAAAAAATACAGAAAATCTAGGACACTATGAAAAAATTAGATTTTGAGTAATAGGAATTTAGAATCACAGCTCAAGGGTTCCAAAAATATTCTTAACAAAATAAGAGGAGAAAAATTTCCTAGCCTAAAGAAGAACACACCTGGAAATGTAAAGAAAGAATAAAGAACACCAAATAAAAGAACAGGAAATAAAGTTCCCTCACCACATGGTTATGAAAACACTAAACATACAAAACAAAGAAGGAATATTAAAAGCTGCAAGGGAAAAAATGGGCAAGTAATATACAAATGCAAACACATCAGAATTATACCCAACTTCTCAACAGTGACTCTGAAAGCTAGAAGGATCTAGGTAGATGTCTTGCAGCTCTTAAGAGACCACAAATGCCAACTTAGACTACTACACCCAGAAAAGCTCTCAATGACCATAGATGGAGAAAACAAGACATTCCCAGAAACAAAATAAAACAAAACAAACAAACAAACAAACAACAAAAACAAAACAATATCTATCCCCAAATCCAGCCCAACAGAAAATGCTAGAAGGAAAGTTCCAATCCGAAGAGGTTAACTATGCTTACAAAAACACATGAAAATAATAGTTTCAGACCAGCAAAGTTAAGACAATGGAAGCACACACAAACACACACACACACACACACACACACACACACACAATCATGAAAACCATCACCAACAATAAAATAAAAAGAATTAACAATCATTGGTCGTTCATACAGCCACTATGGAATTCAATATGGTAGTTCCTCAGAAAACTGAGGAAATAAATAAATAAATAAATCTAACTCAAGACCCAGCTATAGCATATTTATGCATATGACCAAGAGATGTTCCATCTTACTACAAGAATACTTATTCACTTATATTCATAGCAGCTTTATACATAATAGTCAGGAACTTGAAAGAATCTGGATGTTCCTTGACCAGGAATAGATAAAAAATTGTGGTACATTTACATGGTAGAATATTTCTCAGTGGTTAAAAAAATGACATTTACACTCAAATGGATGGAACTATAAAAAACATGCCAAGTGAGGTGACCAAGATCCAGAAAGATAGTGCATGTATTCTCTTATAAGTGGATATTAGCTACTAACTGAAGGATAATCCAAAAAGCAGGAGAGGCCTAGTTAACAATGAGAGCTCTAGGAGGAAAGCATGGATCTATCTTGGAGGCAGAAATAGAATAGATTTCATGGGTACACTGAAGTTAGATGGGAATGGACAGAGAGGGGAAAGGTGTCTGTGTGTGTGTATGGGGGTGGGGAGTATAGCCCAGAAACTAAGGATGGAACCTAGCATGGCTGGAAAAAAGTCAATAAACTGAATCCAAATGGTGTTCTACTGTACTCATAGATTGGTGCCCCTAGCCCAATCATCTGAAGAGAAGTTTCATGGAGCCATTGATGGAAACGAATGCAGAGACCCACAGACAAACGTTAGGTGTCTGTAGAATAGGGGAAAAGATGATTGTAGGAATCAACTAAGCAGTGCCTATAGGGGTTAAGGGAGACTGAAGTGGCAACCATAGAGATTGCATGATTATTTGCATATATGTTATTGCTGTGAGATTTGATGTTCTTGTGAGACTCCTAACAGTGGGAGTGAGGTTTGCTTTTGACCCTTTTGTTTCCTCTTGTAACACTTTCCTTCTACTGGGCTGTCTTTTCCAGTCTCAATATGAGGCTTTTTGCCTGCACTTGCTGTAACTTGTTACCAGTGTTTAGTTGATATCCCTGGGAAGCCTGCTCTTTTCCAAAGAGAAATGCAGGAGGAGTGGATCTAGAGGAGAGGGTAGGTGGGGGGCTCAGGGAGGAAAGTAACTCTAGTCAGGATGCAATGTATGAGAATAGAGTAAATTTCAGAAATGTAAATAAAAAAATACCAAGTCTTCTGCCTTAAACTTCAATGAACCAATTTCTGCTTTATTGTTTACTGAAGCAAAATTGTGACTGTCCTAATTAAACATGAGATTACTTTTCAATACTAAGGTACAATGATATTCAAGTTATTTACTCATTAGCAACAATTCTCAGAGAATTACTTCAGAAGAAACCAATCACCATATAACAAATACAATTTTGCTTATATTCCACTACAAGTACCAACTTACAAGAATTCACTTGAAAAAAATACACTACACTCATTTAAATATTACACAGATCTGCACATAGTTAAAGGGTTACTGTAACTTTAACATTGTGAACCTCTATTTTGTCACAGTTGTTAAATTGTTGCCTCCTGTCATTTTCATATCTAAAAACATGACATCAACATTATCACACATTACACACAGAAGAAATGAACTATAAAACCTAAAAAACAACACAGGAATAACTGTCATCATGTGCACAAGTTTCACAAATGGTGACCCATATTATTTACCTTAATCTTGGTAAAGTAACTATATTTCAACATAATTACCTATTCTAAATTTAAACATATATGAGCAATATAAATAAATCTAATATTAAGATATTCTGCTTCCTTATTCCAAAGTCAAAATTAGTTTTAAACTAATTGAAAATGTAGGTGAATAGTTTAAATACAGCTTATTTTAATTACTATGAATTTTATTTTTCCAAATTTATCTACTCTCTAAAATGAATCCATCTCCCTCAAATAAATACTCCTATTGCTTTAACAATTTTTGATGGAACACCTAGAATAATATGGAGTTCTAGGCACTGATTGCTCTAGCTCCAGTTAAGGTCAAACCTAGAAGCCAACTGGACAGTTCAAGATATATTTCTCCAAGAAAACTAAGTTTTCACACTTAGTGTCTGTAGCTATTTCTCTTAGAAAAAATTATGATGCACAATAAATATCCACTGTATTAAATCAAGTGAATATTTTCACAAATAGAAACACTGAAAATACATTTGAAAAAGTACACATAATGCGAAGTACACATACTTTAAAAATAAAAGCTATTTTCCAATTCTCTAGGTACCAAGTTTCCTTTGGCATTAATTTCTTAGAACTTTAACCTATACATGTATGAGTATAAAATCAAAGCCACTTACTTGGAGAGCATAACACCTTTTGAAGATCCAGTTACATGTGACGGCAAATACATAAGTGTTGTGGACTCCACAAGAATGACACTGAAATTAATACAAAAATTTATTTCCAATTGCAATGTAACAAAATTCAGAGGGTAACAAACTGTTCTTTTCAATTTCCTTATTATCTACAATCTCTATTCAGAGTGTTCTTGTGTTCTCATTCTGCTATAACTGAGTTATATTAGTTATATCTCATTCTAATATAACTCAGATATATTAGAAAAAAGGGAAATATCTCAAATAGAAATATCTGAAATATAGGAAAGTAATTAAATACACATACAGGCACACACACACATACACACACACACACACACAAAGCAATGTGCTTTGAACCTGAAATATCCCTCACAACACTGTGCTTTGAAACTTTATTCACCAGCTGATTGTTATATTTTGATAGACTACTGCATCTTTAGAAGAAAATTCCTAGAATGTAGAAGCAGACCACCAGAGACAGGCTTTAGAATATCATAACCCAGTCCAAGGCTTCTTTCTAGCTCTCTGCTTTTAGGTACAGTCTGATGTTAACTTCTTGTCTCTACCATATAGAACTGCTATGTTGTAACTCATGGATTGAAATGATATGAAACCATAACCACAAAGAATCTATTCTTCCCTTCAGAGTTGTTCAGGTATTTCTCACAAAGAAGTAAAAAACAAAAATGATTACAAACAACAATACTGGATACTGAATTATTGCAAAGAACTTTACTTTATGAATGAATTCAAACTATATTCTAGAAAAGTGAAATCACACAATAGACTTAATAAATAGCTAGTGCTATACACATCATCTGTATTCATGTTTATGAATAAGATTGAAAATTTTCAGGAGATGGTATGGGATACATGTAGTTAATAGACAATGTAAAAAGCTGGCAAGATCTGAAGCCTGGTTTTCCTTGGCTATGATGTAGCCATTCCATAAGGTCGCTCAGTGGGGCCATATGAAACTTGAAACAACATGAAGGACCAGGCAGATACATCGTGATCATTGCCAGACACTGAAACAATCTTTATTACAATTTATTCACTTTGTATCCAGCTCTAGTCCTTTCCCTCCATTCCTCCCAATTCTGTCCTCCCTCCCTCTTCTCCTCCCATGCCCCTCTCCAAGTCCACTGATAGTGGAGGAACTCCTCCCCTTTCATCTGACCCTAGACTATCAGGTCTCATCAGGACTGTCTGCATTGTCTTCTTCTGTGGCCTGGTAAGGCTGGCCCCAACTCAGGGGGAGGTGATCAAAAAGCCAGGCACTGAATTCTTGTCAGAGACAGCCCCTGTTCCCTTTACTATGGAACCCACTTGGAGACTGAGCTGCATGGGCTACATCTGTGCAGAGGTCCTAGGATCTCTCCATACATGATCCTTGGTTGGAGTATCAGTTTCAGAAATTCATCAACATCCATGAAACTCTAGTGAATTAATTTAAAGGTAGGGTAAAACTTAAAGCTTTTAAAATTTTGTTTTCTTCCTGTTGCTATTGTTTTTCTTGTTGTTGTTGTTGTTGTTCTCCTCCTCCTCCTCCTCCTCCTCCTCCTCCTCCTCCTCCTCCTCCTGTGTCTGTGTCTGTGTCTACATCTGCTTCTGCTTCTTCCTTGCTTTTTATAAGCTCTCTTTGGCTTCTTGGTTTAAGTTGAGTTCATTCCCTTGGATTATGTCTGAAAATTATGGTTACCAAGTCTTATTTGTCTATGACAATATTGTATTATGATGTGTATTTCTTATCAAAACTCCAAGAGAAGAAAGGATTAGTGGAAAGGTTTTTACATGGCAATATCTGTGTTTGCGATATGCCTGGGGTTGGAAGAGTAGACATAAAATTAATTTAAGTAAGTTTAAGGTGGAAAAGAGAATCAACACAAAATATTATGGATATATGAAAAAAATACTTTTTCAACTAAAACAAAACCTGAATTTATCTAGAAAATGTATGAAAAGATTTGGTATATCTCTGAGCAACTCCAGTCCCTTGCACCAAAGACACAATGTTAAGGGGATCATAAGTTCAAGACTATTGAGTTCTACATAGCAAAACCCTATCTCAAACAAGCAAACAAGAAAAAAAAAATCACAAGACATAAAATTCACAGAAAAGGTAACTACAATGGTTAGTATATAAAATGAATGTTATATATTATTTTAGCAAACTTTTACTGTTCTTTCTCAAAATTCAGGGATCTATAATGAATATAAAATGAATAATTTTTTTATACATTATATGATTCCCAGCCCAGATCTCAGGCTGCATACCCTGAGGCTCACAGCCATCCAGGACAAACAGGTGAGACCTCAATTTCCTACCTCCCTGCTTGCTGGGGTCTCTGGGCAAATCCAACAGTTGTGAACTGGCTCATGCTCCCTACCCTATGCATACTCAATCTCCTGAACTGTAGCCCTACCTGTACTCAAAGAGTCCAATAACCATTGAGGACCACCAGACGCCTCTGGCCATCAGAGACCACCAACTCAGCCTACATCACTGGAAGCCTGTTTCTGCTCAGGACTGAAAGCACCCTATGGCCATCAGGACCACAAGAGATAATTCAGACATGCTCCCTGGCACTCCATTTTCAGGTCCACAACTTGGACTCCATTACCTGAGGCTGGCCAATATGAGAGAAAATTAGATAGCTAAGGGTTAGCTTAAGAGCAGGAACATCAAGAGCCAGAACAGCATGGTACCACCAAAACCCAGCTATCATACTACAGCAAACCCAGGATATCATTCCCCACCTGAAAAACAATAAAATGACCTTAAATCCAATGGTATGAAGATGATAGCAGCATTTAAAGAAAACAATGAATAAATTCCGTAAAGAAACAAAGGAAAATACATCAAAAACTTAGAGGCCTTTAAAGAGGAAACTAATAAATCCCTTAAAGAAACACAGGAAAGTCCAATGAAACAGATGAAAGAAATGACTGAAACTGTTCAAGAAAATAGAAATAGAAGCAATAAAGAAAATACAAATTGAGGGAATCCTGGAGATGGAAAACATAGGGAAGAAAATTGGAACAAACACAAATATCATCAACAGAATTCAAGAGATGGAAGAGAGAATCTCAGGCACAGAAGGTAGTATAGAAGTATAGTATAGAATTAATACATCAAAGAAAATATTAATCTAACATATTCCTGACATAAAACACCCCAGGAATCTAGGATACTATGAAAAGGTCTAACACACAAATAACAGGAAAAGAAGAAGGTGAAGAGACCCAGCTCCAAGTACCAGGAAATATTTTTTAATATATTTTTTCATTTATTACAATTTATTTAATTTGTATCCCCCATCCTCATCCATCCCAGTTCCTCCTTCCCTCCCTCCATCCCTCAACTCCTCCCATGCAACTTCCCCATGCCCCTTCCATCTGACACTAGCCTATCTAATCTCATCGAGACTGTCTTTCATAGTCTTTCTCTGTGGCCTGGTAAGGCTGCCCCCACTAAGGGCAAGGTGACCAAAGAGTCAGCCACTGAGTTCATGTCAGAGGCAGTCTCTGTTCCCCTTGCTAGGGAGCCCATTTGGAGACTGAGCTGCCATGGGCTACATCTCCATGAATGGTCCTTGGATGGAGTATGAGTCTCAGAAAAGATCCCTGGTCCCAGATTTTTTAGTTCTGGTGTTCTCCTTGTGGAGCTCCAGACCCTTTCAGGTCTTTTTATCTCCCCCTACTTTCAGAAGATTCCCTGCACTCTGCCCAAAGTGTGGCTATAATTCTCAGCATCTGCTTTAATACCCTGCTGGATGGAGTCTTTCAGAGGCCCTCTGCAGTAAGCTCCTGTCTTGTTCCTTGTTTTCACCTTCTTCCCATGTCTATCCTAATTGCCTTTATGAATGAAGATTGAGCATCTTACCCATGGTCCTCCTTCTTGCTTATCTTCTTTAGGTGTACAGATGTGAGTATGATTATCCTATATTATATGTCTAATATCCAATTATAAGTGAGTACATACCATATCTGTCTCTCTGCTTCTGGGATGCTTCACTCAGGATTTTCCCCTGCAAATTTTATGATTTTCTTGTTTTTAATTGCTGAGTAATATTCCATTGTGTAAATGTACCACAATTTCTATATCCATTCTGGTTATTATGAATAAAGCTGCTACAAACATGGTTGAGCAAATGTCTTTGTTGTGTACTTGAGCATATTTTGAATATATGCCTAGGAGTGATATACCTGGATTTTGAGGTAGCACTATTCCTAATTGTCTGAGAAAGGGCCAGATTGATTTTTAAAGTGGTTGTACAAGTTTAGATTTCAACCAGAAATGGAGAAGGGTTTTACTTTCTCCACATCCTCTCTAGCATGTGTTGTCACTTGAGTTTTTTATTTTTGCCATACTAGAAAATATTTTCATCAAAATCATAGAATAAAATTTCTCCAACCTAAAAAAAAGTGTTGCCTATACACATACAATAATCATAGCAAACAATAATTACATTGGACAATTAAAGAAAACCCTCCCACCACATAATATTCAAAACACGAAATCTATGGAACAAGAAAAGTATATTAAATGCTGAAAGAGAAAAGACCAAGTAAATTACAAAGGCGTATGTATGAGAATTACATTAGAATTCTTGGCAGAGACTCTAAAAATTAAAGGAAACTGGTCAGATGTCTTACAATCTCTAAAAGACCACCAATGCCAACCTAGAATACTATACCAAGAAAAACCCTCAGTCACCATAGATGGATAAAACAAGATATACCAAGAGAAAACCAAATTTAAGAATTATATATCCACAAATCCAGCCCTACAAAAAATACTAGATAGAAAGCTCCAACCCAAGGAGTAACCCAAGGAGTACATTCAAGAAATTAAAAAACAGAAAATAAATAATTCCACACCAGCAAGAAACAAAGCAAGGGGAGCACATCTCACACCACACCACACACACACACACACACACACACACACACACACACACACACCAGCATCACAAACATCAAAATAACAGGAATTAACAATCATTGTTAATTAATATCTCTAAATATCAATGGACTCAATACACCAGTAAAAAGACACAGGCTAACAGAGTGAATGTGAAAAAGGATCCATTGTTCTGCAGCATACAATAAACACATTGGCAACAAAAATACACATCTAAAAGTAAAATACTGGAAAAAGTTTTTCCAAGTAAATGGACCCAAGAAGCAAGATGGAATAGCCATTCTAATATCTAATAAAACAGGCTTTCAAACTGAATGAATCAAAAGAAATGAAGAAAAATCTTTCATACATCAAAGGAAAAATCGACAAAGATGATGTTGCAACTGACAACATATATGCAAACAAAGGCAATGACACCCACATGCATAAAAGAAACGTCACTAAACTTAACACATTGACTATACACATTAAGTGTAGGCAACTCTAATACCCCTCTCTTACTAATGGACTGGTCATACAAACAAAAACTAAAGAGAGAAATAATGAAACTAAATGGCATTATGAATCAAATTTACCTAGTAGATATCTACAGCACATTCCATCCAAACACAAAAGAATATATCTTTTCTTCAATACCTCACAGAACCTTCTCAAAAACTGACCACACAGTTAGTCACAAAGCAAGCCTCAACTTTTTTTTTTTTTTTTGAAATAACTCTTGTATCAGATCACTATGGATAAAAGCTGGAACTCAAAAGCAAGAGAAAGCCAATAAACTCATAGAAACAGGATAACCTTCTACTCATTGACCACTGGGTCTTGGAGGAAAATATACAAAGATATTAAAGGCTTCGAAGAATTACATAAAATGAAGCCACAATACACCCAAACTTATGGGACGCAATGAAAGCAGTGCTAAGAGGAAAGTTTGTAGCACTAGTGCCTTCCTAAAGAAATTGGAGAGATCTCATACTAGCAATTTAAGTGCACACCTAGAAGTTATAGAACAAAAGAAAACATACCCAAGAGAAGTACAGGGCAGGAGATAATCAAACTCGGGGGTTAAATCAATGAATTAGGAACACAGAGAACAATACAAAGAATCAACACCAAGAGCTGGTACTTTGAGAAAATCAACAAGAGGAACAAACCCTTAGCCAAACTAACTAAAAGACATAGAGACAGTATACAAGTTAAAAATATATATATCAGAAATGAAAATGGGGAAATAACAGTCACTGAGGAAATCCAACAAACCATTAGGTTTTACTTCAAAGGCATGTACTCCACGGAATTGGAAAAAAAAACCCAAATGGATGACTTTCATGGTAGATATTACTTACTAACATTAAATCAAGATCAGATAAACAATTTAAATATACCTATAACTTTTAAGGAAATTGAAGCAGTCATGAGAAGTCTCCCAACCAAACAAGCCCTAGGCCACATGATTTTAGCTCAGAACTCTACAGACTTTCAAAGAACTAATACCAATACTTCTCAGATTGTTCCACAAAATAGAAACAAAAGGAACATTAGCAAATTCGTTCTATGAGGCCACAGTTACTCTGATACATAAACTGCACAAAGAATCAACAAAAAAAGAAAATTTCAGACCAATCTCCCTTATGTTCACTGATGCAAAAATACTCAATGAAATACTTGCAAACTGAATCCAAGAACACATCAAAAACATCATCTACCATGACCAAGTATGTTTCATCCTAAGGGTGGTTTGGCACACATGAGAAAATCCATCAATGTAATGTATCATATAAAACAACTGAAAAAGAAACTTAGAGGGGGTTCCAAGATGGTGGCGAACATAACACACCATTTTGGAAAGGCAGAGGACATGAATCTCTGAAATTGGTGAGTGGAGAGACAATCGAAACTAGAATTTGGATTTTTGGGCTTTCTAAAGGAGAGGGGACACCACAGAAGCGTGGAGTGCTTGTAGATTTAGATCGGGCGTGGACTTTTCTGGGAAGGAAGTAGGGCATTCCCTTGTCCAGGCCTCTCTCCCGCGCAGGGAAGCCTGCACACAGCACTAGGTAGCTGAGCGCAAAGCTCACAGCCTGGGGACTAAGACAGCAGAGACAGTGATCCAGGCCCCTTAGCGCAGCGGACAGCTGTAACCACCTGCTGAACACCACCTCTCTGACACACATCTCATCTGAGGAGCCCATACCCCGGGGCCCCACCTAGTGCCCTCTTGCTGAGCTCTGGATTTGTGGAGCATCCCCTCCCTCCACCCCACGGGACACGATCCTGCCACAAGAAGCACTGCAGAGCTCACATCACTCCAGAAATCCCGCCCAGCCAGAGCACAACCACCAGGGGAAATCCCACCCTGCAGTATCATGCACACCTCTGGAAACCCAGGCACAGCAGAGCACACACAATTCCAGAAACCCTACCACACCAGAGGAGTGCACACACTTCTGGAAACCCTGCCACACCAGAAAGCACCCACTGCCAGCATCAGAGTGCAGGCCCAACCACAGAGTGCCAACCACAGATACTCAGATCCTCAATACAATCCTTCCTGAATTCCAAATCCGCAGAGTTCTGTGCTTAGGGCCCAACACAGCAGAGGCAGGGCTTCAGGTCCCTCACCCACAGCGGAGAGCTGTAACTGCCCGCTGAACTCCACCCCTCAGAGCACAAGTCTGAGGAACCCATGCCCCGCCTAGTGCCCTCTTGCAGAGCTCCAGACCCTCAGAGCACACACCACCAACACCACCACCGGGCCCTGCTGGAAAGCACGCACCACCAGAAACCCCACCCCGCCAGAGTGCATGCCCACAGAGACTCAGATCCACAGTACAATCCTTCCCAGATCCCAAGTCTGCAAGTGGCAGTACTGACTACACAGGGCTGCCCAGACAGTGATTGTATGGGCCATCCAACCCCTCAGTGGCAGATAACTAGATGAATAGCCACCAAAGCCTAGCAGACCTGCAAAAACAATACCTGCCGGCAATCTCCAACAGTGCTTGCAATGCCTTAAGTGCCTGTAACACCTTCAGTGCCTGCAAGCCACCCCTCTCACACACTGAAGGCCTCTTCATTCTCCAACACCCTGTCCCTTAGGACACACTTACAAGTACAGGTTCAATCCCATGCTACCCCACATTTGCCCTTCTGCGCTGGCGAACTTTTCTCTTACAGGTATAGCTGAATCACCAACGCACACACTGAAACCACTGGACCTCCCTCATTTTCCTGAAGAATTCTCCAGGCACCAGAGAAAGACTAGTCTGATCTGCAGAATCCAGGAACAAACAGTGAACATTACAGATAACCAAATGGCCAGGGGTCAGCGAAAGAACACAGCCAACGTTAATCAAGATATCATGGCTTCACTGGCAACCCCCAAAATTAATGGATACTCCAACTCATCAGAAACACAAGAAAATGATTTTAAGCTATGATTATTTGAGGCACATAAAGAGGAAACCAACAAATATCTAAGAGAAATAGCCATACAGATTCAAACAGTTAAAGAGGAAACAAATAAATATCTCAAAGACTTGGCCTCCCAAATGTAAACAAAGAAAAACGAAGTGAACGAAACTCTTAAGGCAACACAGGCAAATATAGCCAAACAAATGGAGGCAGAAGTAGTAGCATTAAGAGAGGAAACAAAAAAAAATAGAGACCATCTTGGAGACACAGGAATCCACATTCAAACTAATGAAGGAAATGTTGCAAGGCATAAAAACAGAATTAGAATCAATAAAGAAAACACAAACTGAAAAAACCCTGGAACTGGAGAACTTAGAGAAAAGAGAAGGAACCACAAATGCAAGCATCACTAATAGAATACAAGAGATGGAAGGAAGAATCTCCGGTGCTGAAGATATGCTCGCAGAAATTGATACTTCTCTCAAAGAAAAGATACAATCGGAAAAATCCCAAACACAAAACATCAAAGAAATGAAGGATGCCATGAAAAGGAAAAATCTAATAGGAATTGACGAAGAAGAGGATTCCAGGTTCCAAGGTCCAGAAAATATTTTCAAGAAAATCATAGAAGAAAATTTTCCAAACCTAAAGAAAGAGATGTCCACAAACATACAAGAGGCCTACAGAACACCAAAAAGACTAGACCAGAAAAGAAACTCCTCACGCCACATCATATTAAAAAAAAAAAAAAACCTTAATCTACAGAAAAAGGAAAGATACTAAAAGCAACAAGGGAAAAAGGCCAAGTAACATATAAAGATGGACCTATCAGAATCACACCGGAATTCTCATCAGAAACTATGAAAACCAGAAGGGCCTGGGCAGATATCATGCAGGCCCTAAGGGACCACAGATGCCAACCTAGACTACTATATCCTGCAAAGCTTTCAATCAACATAGATGGAGAAAACAAAATATTCCTCGACAAAACTAAATTTAAGCAATATTTGAACAGCAAACCAGCTTTACTAGAAGGAAAATTCCAATCCAATGAAAACAACTACACCCAAGAAAACATAGGTTATAGATAATTTCCCAACAACAATCAAAAGAAAACAAGGAATGAATCACAGTAACACCACCAACTCCACAATAATAGGAAATAACATTCAATGGTCATTATTATCTATCAACATCAATGGACTCAAGTCTCCAATAAAAAGACACAGACTAACAGAATGGGTGCAGAAACAGGATCCAACATTCTGCTGCATCCAAGACACACACCTACGCAACAAAGATAAACAGTACCTCAGAGTAAAAGGCTGGAAACTGTTTTTGAAGCAAATGGACTCAAAACACAAGCAGGAGTGGCTATCCTAATATCTAATAAAATAGACTTTCAACCAAAACTAATCAAAAATCCACCAAGAAGACATCACAATTCTGAACATCTACGCCCCAAATACAAGAGCACCTACATTTGTAAATGAAACTTTATTAAAACTTAAATCACACATTGACCCCAACACCTTAATAGTGGGAGACTTTAACACCCCACTATTACCAAGGAACAGATCATCTAGACAGAAGCCAAACAGGGAAATAAAGGCACTTACAAACATCCTAATTCAAAAGGACCTAACAGGACTTTTCACCCAAATTCAAGAGTATACCATCTTTTCAGCACCTCATGGCACCTTCTCCAAAGTAGACCATACAGTTGGTCACAAAGCAAGCCTCAAAAGATATCAGAAGATTGAAATAATCCCCTGTATATTATCTGACCACCATGGACTAAAGCTGGACCTCAACAACAACAGAAATAACAAAAAGCCTACACGCACATGGAAACTTAACAACTTACTTCTCAATGACAGAGGGTTAAGGATGAAGTAAAGAAATAAATTAAAGACTTCCTAGAATTCAGTGAAAATGAATTCTAGGAATTTATGGGACACAATGAAAGCAGTAATTAGAGGAAAACTCATAGCACTAAGTGCCTTTAAGAAGAAATTTGTAATATCTCATACAAACAACCTAATGACACAACTGAAAACCCTAGAAAAAAAGAAACAGAAACACCCAAGAGGAGCAGACGGCTGGAAATAAACTCAGGGCTGAAATCAACCAATTAGAAACAAATAAAACAATTCAAAGAATCAAGGAAACCAAGAGCTGGCTCTTTGAGAAAATCAACAAGATAGACAAACCCTTAGTCAAACTAACTAAAAGGCAGAAAGAAACTATCCAAATCAGCAAAATCAGAAATGAAAAGGAGGACATAATTACAGACAGTGAGAAAATACAAACAATCATTAGGTTGTACTACAAAAGCCTATATGCCACAAAGTTCAAAAATCTAAAAGTAATGGACAATTTTCTTGACAGATTCCATCTACCGAAATTAAGTCAAGCCCAGGTAGAAAGATTGAACAGCTCTATATCCTGCAAGGAAATTGAAGCAGCCATCAACAGCCTCCCATACAAAAAAAAAAGCCCAGGGACAGATGGTTTCAGTGCAGAATTCTACCAGACCTTCAAAGAAGTGCTAACTCTAATTCTTTCCAAACTATTCCACAAAATAGAAACAGAAGGAACATTACCAAACTCATTTTATGAAGCCACAGTCGCCTTAATACCTAAGCCTTAATACCTAAACCACACAAAGATCCAACAAAAAAAGAGAACTTCAGACCAATCTCTTTTATGAACATTGATGCAAAGATACTCAATAAAATCATTGCAAACCGAATCCAAGAACACATAAAAGATATTATCCACCATGATCAAGTAGGCTTCATCCCAGGCTTGCAAGGGTGGTTCAATATACGGAAATCCATCAATGTAACCATATAAACAAACTGAAGGAGAAAAACCACATGGTTATTTCCCTAGATGCCGAAAAAGCATTTGACAAAATCTAACACTCATTCATGTTTAAAGTGTTAGAGAGATCAGGGATACAAGGCGCATACCTAAACATAGTAAAGGCAATGTACAGCAAGCCTATAGCCAACATCAAACTCAACTGAGGGAAACTTAAATCAATCGCACTGAAATCAGGGACAAGGCAAGGCTGCCCATTGTCTCCATATCTCTTCAACATAGTACTTGAAGTCCGAGCTAGAGCAATAAGACAAGTAAGGGAGATCAAGGGAATACAAATCGGAAAGGAAGAAGTCAAAGCTTCACTATTTGCAGATAATATGATAGTATACCTAAGTGAGCCCAAAAACTCAACCAGAGAACTCCTTCAGCTGATAAACACCTTCAGCAAAGTGTTTGGATACAAAATTAACTCAAAAAAATCAGAAGCCTTCCTGTATACCCAAGACAAAAGGGCCGAGAAAGAAATTGGGGAAACAACACCCTTCACAATAGCCACTAATAACATAAAATACCTTGGGGTGACTCTAACCAAGCAGGTGAAAGACAGGTTTGAAAAAAAAAATTCAAGTCTCTGAGGAAAGAAATCGAAGAAGACATCAGAAGATGGGAAGATCTCCCGTGCTCATGGATCGGTAGGATTAACATAGTGAAAATGGCCATCCTGCCAAAAGCAATCTACAGATTCAATGCAATTCCCATCAAAATACCAACACAATTCTTTACAGACCTTGAAAGAAAAACTCTCAACTTCATATGGAGAAATAAAAAACCCAGAATTTCCAAAACAATCCTGTACAACAGATTTTCTGGAGGTATCTCCATCCCTGATCTCAAGTTGTACTACAGAGCAATAATAATAAAAACTGCTTGGTACTGGCATAGAAACAGAAAGGTGGATCAATGGAACCGAATAGAAGACCCAGAAATAAACCCACACACCTATGAATACTTGATTTTTGACAAAGAAGCCAAAAACCATTCAATGGAAAAAAGACAGCATCTTCAACAAATGGTGCTGGTCCAAATGGATGTCAACACGCAGAAAAATGAAAATAGATCCATACTCATCACCCTGCACAAAACTAAAGTCCGAGTGGATCAAAGATCTCAACATAAAACCAAATACACTAAATCAGTTAGAAGAAAAAGTGGGTAAGACATTGGAATTCATTGGCACAGGAGACAACTTCCTGAACAGAACACCATCAGCACCGGCTCTAATAGCAAGAATCGATAAACTTCATGAAAGCAAAAAGCTTCTGTAAAGCAATGGACATAGTCATCAAAACAAAATGACAGCTTACAGACTGGGAAAGGATCATCACCAACCCTATATCTGACATAGGGCTGATAACCAAAATATATAAAGAACTAAAGAAGTTAAAAAGCAATAAATCAAGCAATCCAATTAATAATAGGGTACGGAGCTAAACAGAAGTTTCTCTGTAGAGTAATATAGAATGGCAGAGAAAAACTTAGAGATGGACAACATCCTTAGCCAATCAGAGAGATGCAAATAAAAAAGACCCTGAGATTTCACCTTACATCTATCAGAATAGTTATGATAAAAAACTCAAGTGACAACACATGCTGGAGAGGTTGTAGAGAAAGCAGTATCCTCCTCCATTGCTGGTGAGAGTGTTAACTGTTATAAGCACCATGGAAATCAATCTGGCGCTTTCTCAGACAATTAGGACTAGTGCTATCTCAAGATCCAGCTATACCACTCCTAACCTTATATCCAAAAGATATTCAAATACACAACAGGGACATTTGTTCAATCATCTTTCTAGCAGCTTTATTTGAAATAGCCAGAACCTGGAAACAACCCAGATGTCCCTCAGTTGAGGAATAGATACAGAAATTGTGGTACTTTTACTCAACAAATCCTACTCAGCAATTTAAAACAAGGAAATCATGAATTTTGCAGGCAAATGGTGGGATCTAGAAAAAATCATCCTGAGTGAGGTATCCCAAAAGCAGAAAGACACACATGGTATATACTCACTTATATACACCTATAAGATAGGATAAACATACTAACATATGTACAACTAAAGAAGATAAACAAGAAAGATGTCCAGGGGTAAGATGATCAATCCTCATCTAGAAAGACAAAGGGGATGGACATTGGAAATAGGAGAAAACAAGTAACAAGACAGTAGGCTACCACAGAAGGCACCTGAAACACTCTACCTAGCAGTGTATCAAAGAAGATGCTGAGACCCATAACCAAGCCTTCGGCATAGTGTAGGGAATCATATGAAGGAAGGAGGAATTAGTATATCCTAGAGGGGACAGGGAGCCCCACAAGGTCCAAATATATCTGAGCCCAGGTTTCTTCTATGAGACTGTTTATCCAACCAAGGACCATGCATAGATATAACCTACAACCCCTGCTCAGACTTAGCCCATGGTAGCTCAGTATCCAAGTGGGTTCCCTAGTAAGGGGGACAGGAATTGTTTCTGACATGAACTACTGAGCTGCCCCTTCCCTCCTGAATGAGGAACAGCATTTGCTAGGCCACAGATAAGGACATTGCAACCATCCTGAATATACCTGATAAGCCAGGGCCAGATGGAAGGAGAGGTGGACACCCCCTCTCAGTGGACTCATTTGGAAGGGGACAGGGAGGAAATGAGGGAGGAAGGGGAGAATTGGGAAGGAAAGAAGGAGAGGGCTACAGCTGGGATATAAGTTAATATATAAAATTATTTAAAAATAAAAATAAAATATTAAAAAAAGAAACTTATAAGTCCACTATAGAAATCATTGGAGGTTTCTCAGAAAACTTGGAAGAGTTCTTTCTCAAGCCTCAGCTCTACCACTCCTGGGCATGTGCCCAAACTATGCTCCATCATCCTGCAAGGACACATGTTCAACTATGTTTATAACAGCTTTATTTATAGTAGCCAGAAACTGGAAACAATGTAGATGTCCCTCAAATGAAGAATAGATTAAAAAAACATAGAGCATATATAGAATGGAATTCTACTCAGCTATTAAAAACAAGGACATCATGAATTTTGCAGGCAAATGGATAGAACTAGAAAAGATCATCCTGATAAGGTAAACCAAACTCCAAAAGACAGAATACTATCTATTCATTTGTAAGTGAATATTAGCCACAAAATACTGTGGTTATTGTGCCCCCTTAAAGGTCTGATACCGACATGTGGTCCCTCTCTTACTCTCTTCTCTCTCTCACTCTATCTTACACTCTTTCTCTTTCTTTCAGGGCGCCCCATCCCCCCTTTCCATCTCTCTTTCCCCATCATGCCCCG
Source organism: Psammomys obesus (assembly GCF_907164565.1). NCBI lineage: Eukaryota > Metazoa > Chordata > Mammalia > Rodentia > Muridae > Psammomys > Psammomys obesus. Next base: position 23,313,050 of record NW_026585894.1, on the reverse strand, counting down.
CTACCCACTTCCTCCGTACCCCCCTAAGAAACCTCTCGCAGAGAATATCGGTTGTCCCCCTGCATCTTCTTCTTCTTTTTAATTAATAACAGTATGTGTGTTCATGTTCAAGTAGTACTTGTCTGTGTGGGTATATGTGCTCATTTGTATCAAATCAGAGTTCAACCTTGGTTGTTGTTCTTCAGGAGTGCTTCACCTTTTTCTGAGATGGGCTGAGACCATGTGCTTACAGACTGGGGAAGGCTGGCTGGAGAGTGAGACCCTGAGATCTCTCTGCCTCCACATAACTTGGAGTACAAGCATGTACCTCCCCAAATAGCTTTTTACAAGAGTTCTAGGAATTGAACTCAGGTATTCATACTATTACTACAACACATTTATTAAATGAGCTATTGCTCCAGTTTCAATTTTTACCACATGTCAGATGACAGCAGATATAAAAATATTACATATTGGAATCAATGAAAAGATTATTAAAAAAAGAAAGACAAGCACTGGATACAAAGACAAATGGAGAAGAAAGGGGATAAAAGATATCAAGAAGCAATAGCAAAAACATATATAGATTGGCTATAATAATGACAGATGAAACAGAATTTAAATTAAATATTACTGCAACATAATACTGTTGAGTTCCACTAAACTGTACCCAAATCAATATGAGCAAATTATAAAATACAATTGTTTATCTTCTTTGTGACTGGTCTTAATGACACTATAGTCTATAGTATCTGAGCAATAAAAATCCAAATAACCAAGAAAAACAAACAAACAAAAATTCTTACTTTTCCTCCCCATCTTAGATAGGGTTTCTATTGTTGTGAAGAAACACCATGATCACAGCAACTCTTACAAACAACAATAACAACATTTAATTGGGACTGATTTGCAGTTCAGTGAGTTAGTCCAATGTCATCCTAGTGCTGGAGAGGTAACTAAGAGCTTTACATTTGGATCAGCAGACAGCAAAACTAGGAGACCTCAAAGCCCACCAACAGTAGGCTTTTCCTCCAACAAGACCACACCTCCAGTAAAGTCACTCCCTATGAGTCCATGGGGACCATCCCTATTTAAACCACCACACTCCCTAATTTAGGAAAACAAAATACAGAGAGTGGAAATTACTCAGCTGTAATGAAGATGAATGCATATGACTGTACATTTAGAAATATACAACTTTATTAAATTAAAGCAAAATAAAAGAAAACAAAATTAAAAGTACATATACTCTGAGGTTATTATTGCCCTCTCCCACTAAAAGCTCTGCAAATAAAATGTGCAATTTCCTCAGGGGGGAAAAAGTACACTATATGAGTAGCTTGTGAGCTAGATATAAGATATTAACATCTGGAGAGAAGTAGACTTTAAGAAAAGATAGCCCAGATATATTTAAAATGACATAATTTCAATTTTACTAATTGTAGGTAAATTTAGACTATGATAAAAGGCACATGGAGGACACTGATTGAATAACTTAACACAAGTTAAATTGTAGGCCTGCTGATATAGTGCATGAACCCAAGGAGAGGAATTGCGCCCTCCCTGAGTAAGAAAAAATTCAAACACTTTCTATAGAAAATTGTTATTTAAAAGCATATAAACTTGTTTGAAATTAGTGTGAAAAGTGGTTTACAATCCCTTGCCAGGGGTGGAGTGTTTTAGGAGTGAAAATTTGTTTTTGCTGTTGTTAGAGACAGTTTTTCTGTGTAGCCCTTGCTGTCCTACAACACGGTCTGCAGACCAGGCTGGCCTCCAAGTCAGAAATCTGCCTGCCTCTGCCTCCCAAGTGTTGAGATTAATTAAATGCATATGCTACCATGCCTGGCTGGAAGTAGAAATTTTAATACTTTTCCTCTAAAACATATATTCACAAAGTTACTTAATTTAAAGAAAGACATAGTCTCTCTCTGTGTGAGGTGTGGTGGTGGTGGTGGTGGTGGTAGTGGTGGTGGTGGTGGTGGTGTGTGTGTGTGTGTGTGTGTTTGTGTGAGTTTTGTGTTTGTGTATGTGCACCTGTAGAGGTTAAAGGATGTAGTGAGGGAGTTGATCTTCTCCTTCTATCATGTGGAACACAGGCATCAAACTCAGGTTGTCAGGATTATCAACAACTACCTTCAATCACTGAGGCATTTGGTTAACTTGGGTGTAAGAGAATTTAAATTGTGGGTGTTTAGGGAGGGATAAAGAAATGGATTAGTAGTTAGGAGCACTAGCTGTTCTTTCAGAGATTAAATTCCCAGCATCCACATGATAGCTTAAAGCCTTCTGTAACTAGACTTTCCAGGGATCTGATTTATTTTTTTCACTTTTGCAGGCCACAGGCACAGCCATGCATGCAAGAAAAATGGCCAATGGTATATTTTAGTTAAAAATTAAAATATAAGAGCAAATGGGACAAGAGCCTACCACAGAGGGCCTCTCTACCCAGAAGGATATTGAAGCAGATGCTGAGACTCATAGCTAAACTTTGGACAAAGTGCAGGGAATCTTATGGAAGAAGGGGAATACAGAAAGACCTGGAGGGAACAGCTCAACAAGGAGAAGAAGAGATCCAAAAATATGGGCCCAGGGGGTCCTGCAGAGACTGATGTTCCAACCAATGATCATGCATGGAGAGGACCTAGACCCCTGCTCAGATGTAGCCCAAACGCAGGTCAGTCTCATTAGTGGGTTCCCTAGAAATGGGTACCAGGGATATCTCTGACATGGACTCAGTGAGCAGCTCTTTGATCACATTCTTTTGGGGGGGGTGCTGCCTTATCAGGCCACAGAAGAAGATGATGCAGCCAGTCCTGATAAGACCTGATAGGCTAGCCTCAGATAGTAGGGGAAGAGAACCTCCCCTATAAGTGGACTAGGGAAGTGACTTAAGGGGAGAAGAGGGAGGGAGAGTGAGACTGGGAGGAGATGAGGGATGGGGATAATCAGGATACAAAGTGAATAAATTATAATGAATAATAAATAAAATGTTAATAAACATAAAATAAATAAATAGGCCTTGGGGAGATAGAACGAGTACTTAGAATGTGTATAATACTTATTCAAATATGTCCAGAATCTTTCATAGAAACTGTGAAACATATACATTCTGTTGAACATGTACATTACTAACCCATTTACATTGGCTAACAGTGACAAAGATCTTTCTGCCAAACATTAAAACCTTTTGCCAGTGTTATTAGTTACTCTCCTCAACCTGACAGCAAGGCTCTATTGCTAAAGATATCACTATGACATCAATGAAGTTAAGCTTGTGCCCAACTAAGAACTTCACCCCTATTGACTAGTGTTCATGTTGCTAGAAGGTACTATCCATGCTACCCAACGAGAAAAATAAACACCAGTATTAACCAGCTACAAGCTCTGCAATCTACAAGAGTGACTACCTGAAAGACACTGGTACAATCAATAGTCACACAAATATTATCAGAGTAAACAACCATTATTTGGTTAGATTTAAGACCCACTGCATAAGATAGAACCCATAGAAGGTACTTCTAAAGCAGCCAAGAACCTGAGACTAAATTAGGATTTGAGACCTAGGGAAAAACCTACTACTATTATTCTACCACAATAGTGGCAATAAAATGAACATATAAATGAAACAACTCCTAATGACATATTACTATACTCATACATTAGGACACTGCTCGGCCTTTACCAGAGAAGCTTCTGGTTGCAGTAGATGAGATTTACCACAGAGGCCCACAACTTGACAATGTTCAGGGTAGGAGACTCTAGAGCACTCAGCCCTAGACAGGATGTCTTTATCAAGTCTCAGGGACATATGTGGAAGAGGAGGCATAAAAATTGCAAGAGGCAGAGATGGTGGACCATTCCAAAGAAACAGTGCCTTCCAGAGAAAAGAGGAAGGATGCACACATAAACTCATAGAGACTGTGACAGCAATGTCTGCACTTGTCCAAGCGAGATAAAATCCTGGCACAGAGATGAAGGGCGATTGGACATAAGGCCCTATATCTAATGAAGATGCTAATTGTTACTCAAATTCAGTTATCTCCAGTTGAGAGACATTGGATATGTTTAAGTTTTTTGTTGGTTTGTTTTAATTTGGTATTTTTTGTTTACTTTGATCTGCATCTTTGCTCTTCTTTTGGAGGTTAGAACACAAGAGGGGGGATTTAAGAGTAGTTAGAAGAGTGGACGGTATACAAACAAAGTAATGAAAATACAATGTTTGAAAAAAGTACATCTTCCTTTCTGATTTGTATCCCCTTGCTTGCTTTTACTTGTCTTATTGCTCTAGGTAGGACTTCAAGTACTATGTTGAAGAGATAAGGAGAAAGTGGGCAGCCTTCTCTTGTCCCTGATTTCAGTGGGATTGATTTAAGTTTCTCTCCATTTAGTTTGATGTTGGCTATAAGCTTGCGGTACATTTTCTTTACTATGTTTAGGTATGTGTATTCTTGATCTCTGCAAGACGTTAAGCAGGAATGGGTGTTGGATTTTGTCAAATGCTCTTTTAGCATCTAAGGAAATGATCATGTGGTTTTTCATCCCCTGCATATATGTAGCCCATGGCTGCACAGTCGCCACGTGGGTACCCTAGTAAGGGGAACAGGAGCTGTGTCTGCCATGAACTCAGTGGCTGGCTTTTTGATCACCTCCTCCTGAGTGGGGAGCAGCCTTACCAGGCCACAGAGGAAGACAATGCAGACAGTCCTGATGAGATCTGATAGGTTAAGGTCAGATGGAAGAGGAGGAGGACCTCCCCTATCAGTGGACTTGGGGAGGGTTATGGGAGGAGAAGAGGGAGAGAGGGTGGGAATTGTATGGGACAAAGGATGGGGATACAGCTGGGATACAAAGTGAATAAATTATAATAAATAAAAAATAAAAAGGAAAAAAGAAAAATAATTTAAAGCTTGAGCTGCCCATTGACTGTTTCTATCTGTGTTCTAATATTTTCAAACACTGTATTTTGACTATTTTGATTGTATAACTTCTGTTACTCTTTTTTAATTAAATTTTTATTTTTTACATTAATTACATTTTGTTTGCCTTGTATCCCAACTGTAGCCCCCTCACTCATTCCCTCTGAATCACACCCTCCCTCCTTCTTCTCCTGTCATGGTCCTCTCCAGGTCCATTGATAGGTGAGTTCCTCCTCCCTTTCCATTTGACACTAGCCTATCAGGTCTCATCAAGACTGGCTGTAATGTCAAACAGTGTATTTTGAATATTTTGATTATATAACTTCTGCCACTCTTAAAAAAGAAGGAAAACTATTTAAAGTCAGTAAATGAAAAACTATGAAACACATAAAGAAAGGAAAATGGAAATGGGTGACTGAATCATTATCAGATTTAACAGGGAACAAATTCATGTTAGTCATTACTCATACCTTCAAAGAACTATAGAAACATATTAAAGAAATAAAAGAAAGTGTTAAGTCAATGTAACATCAAATACAATGTAGCATCATCAAGAAAGATTATTAAAAATAACCAGGAAGAAATTCTGGAGCTAGAGACTCAAAAAGATATGAAAAATTTGCTGAAGAGAACACCAGTAAATTTCACTTTGTGTAGATACAGAAATCATCAATTCCTTAATAACTATTTCAACTAAATTACTTTTGCTTAATCAATTATGAGTGATATTACTGATAATAAATCTTTAAAAGCTTAGACAGTCATTCAAAATGTAACAAATTGCCAAATAATATGTAATTATCAAATGTTAAATATAAAGCATTTTGTATTATTATATTGATACTTTCTGTCACAATACATATATATATATATATATATATATATATATATTACATGACTTTGAATTATAAAGATTTTCTATTTCGTTTGCTGATACTTTTAAGTCCATAGAAACCTCAAGTACATGCAATTTATCCTTAGACAAATCATACTGAAGAGGAAAAGACATTTATTCATTTTTATTGAATATAGTGAACATCAATAAATTTACATTAAAACAATAACTTACCGAAACTCTCCACCAGTTGGAAAGGGGTTTTTCACCTTCACAGTAACTTCTTTCCTTTGATAACAAGGAACTTTATATTTTAAAATATCCTAAAGTTAAAAAAGTCACAATATAATAATGTCAAAATCCAGATCTCATCATAGCTGGCTGCATTGTCTTCCTTTGTGTCTTATCAAGGTTACTTCTCCCTTGGGGTGGGGGGTAGTCAAAGAGGCCGCCACTGAGTTCATGTCAGAGACAGTCCCTGTTCCCCTTACTAAGGAAACCACCTGGACTTAGAGAGGGGTAGGTAGGAGATAAGGGAGGGTGGGTGGGAATTGGGAGGGAATGAGGGAGGAGGCTACAGCTGGGATATAAAGTGAATAAATTGTAATGAATATAAAAAATTAAAAAATAATAAATCAAAAAATCAAAAAAATAAAAGCAAATACAAAAAAACCCAGAATATCTATTTTTATTTCAACTTAATTATGAACTCAATATCAAAAACTTAGTGTCCACTTAATTATTGTAAGAAATAATAAAATTCATTCCCTCACAAATAATTGATGATTAAAATTCAGATAAGATAAAATGTATTTACTTAAGTCACAATAATGTGTTAATAATTAAAAAATATGTTTTTGAATATCTTTGTTGATTTCCTTCAACTAATTTCATGAGTGAACAAGTAATGATTTCATAAGTAATCAGATAGGATCTCTATCTGTGAATTGTAAAATATATATTATGTATTTTTATCTATCACCTAAGATAAAGGCAGGTATATATTTGCAAAATGTGCATATTCATATTGAGGTGGTTATAATGACATGATAAATGAAAGCACAGATATAAAATAAAAATTTCTGTAAAAAAATTTTAGAAATTTACAGGTATAGTAAGGTGTTATTGTCTTAAATATTTTCTCCATTATTACGTCATCTACTTCCCATTGACCTGGGAAGAGGGAGATGTATTCAGACCTGCATAGCATTCAGGCATTGTTTCTAGATCTTCTCCCCTGTATTGAGGTTAATGAAGTGATAAAATCAGCCATGTCATTGCACTACATGTGATAAAGTAATACACTGTTTCAGAGGATTATATATGATATTATTTCATAGAATGAATGTGACACTGTTTCAGAGAATGTATGTGCCAGAATTGGGAAATGTCAAGTGTTCATTACTAAAGAGGAAACTAGAAGACAACAACATATCATAGAAAGAAATAACAACCTCTTGTTTGGGGTATACTGTCTATTAAGTCAGTCTATCCATGTGAACACCTTTGGTGTTCTCTTCTTATATATAGCTACCACTTAATACTTTTAGAGTCATTCTTTGCACTTTATACTCTGGCCTTGTATTGTCTTCATTTTATAATATACACAGAATACTGGCAAAAAGTTTGCTTGACTTTACCATATATACATGGTATATATTTTCAACATAGTATTTTATTAATTCTTTGGGAATGTCACATCATGCACACTGATCACACTCATTACCTAGTACATCCATTGCCATCCTCCACCCTTGCAACAAATTCACTGGAGTATGGTCAAACTCTCAGTGGCCTGTCCCTTAAACAGAACTGAGTTTTTTCCCTCCCAGATCCATACCAAAAGGCATCAAATATTTAAACAAGATGTTTATAGAAATCTACCAATGTATTTCTGCCCCATTGCTAGAGATATGAACATGTAGAATTCAGTCAAGAACATCATCATTCTTCAATAAATGTAGCATTATCATGAGCTGTACAATAGATTGTCTCTATAGAAAACTGCAGATAAACAGATAAATGCCCAAGTAGACAGATGATTGAGCATGTAAAGGCACCTGTTGCCAAGCCTTTTAACCTGTTTTCAATCTGCAAGGTCCACATCAGAGAGAGTTGCCTCCTGCAAATTTTCTTTAACCTCCATCACGCTGTGGCACCAGTGTGCCAACATAGATGTGCATGCATTAACATTTGTATGTTCATGCACACACAATAAATAAATAAATAAATAAATATTAAAATATATATAAAAAGGTGATGTGCCTATAGCAGAAAAAATAGTTGAATCAACTATCACATTTCAGTGCCCTCACCAGAAAACAATGTTTGACGGCAAAATTATGACCTAAGGACTAAGAGCAGAACAGAAACAAAACAGGGAAGAATAATCATGATGTGACAGTGCGGGGTCTGGGGAACAGGATGGAAAGTATACAAAATAAATACAGCTTACTTACAATTGCTTTAAAATTTAGTACTTCTCCCTTTAGAGCAAAAGCCATTGTACTGCCTCCTATTCCACCCTTATGTTTTGAAATTAACAATAGTGTAGCTTCAGAAGGATGGAGGAAGTGACTTAAAAATTTCAGAACGAGGACAATTTGGTTTCTGTTTAATAAAAAAACAAAAGACAAAATATTTTAATGAAATAAAAGACAAATATATATTAGGTACACATTATGTTTAGTACCTACACCCTGAACTGTATTTACTTGTACCAAATAGTAAACAGCACTGAAACATGAAGCCATTTATATAATCTAAATTTAACTATCAAGTATATGATTAACATAATCACCAATTGGATTTTCTAGAAGGGAACAATATTAATCCATACACATTTTGTATGGAATAATGCATACATGTCCTGTACTTATTCTTGGTTGTGTGGAGAAGAACAAATTTTGAAAAAAAAAATATATCTGAATTAGAATAATACCTCAAGGTAAGATTGAAGGTACAATCTGATAATGTTAGATATAGAGCAGCATTTCTGTAGTTATTTGAGAGAAATCAATTAAAAGCTGAAATAAAATGTTTAGTTCTTTCAATTTTTTTCACAATTTAGTCACTGTATATACTGATTGAAGCCCCCCTACCTCAACTCCTCCCAGTTCCTGCTTCCTTTCCCCCATTCCCTTCCCCTAGTCCACTGAAAGGGGGAGATCTCTTCCTCTGTCATCTGCCCATAGATTATCAAGTCTCATCAGGACTGCCTGGATCCTCTTCCTCTGAGGCCATGCAAGACTGCATTGCCAGGGGCAAGTGGTCAAAGAGCAGGCAAACGAGTTCATGACAGAGGCAGCCCCTGTTCCCCTTACTTGGTGACTCAAATATAGACTGAGGTGCCAATCAGCTGCTTCTGAGCACGTGGTCTACATCCTCTCTGTAGTATAGTTCATGTGTGTGTATAGTTCATGCATCAGTTTCTGCAGGAGCCCCTGGACACAGATTATTTAGCTTTGTTGGTCTCATTATGGGGCTTCTGTCCGTCCATGTCTTTCTATTCCCTCCCCCAATCTTCTTCCTTAAGACTCCCTGTGCTGTTTCCAAAAGTTGTCTGTGAGTCTCAGCATCTGCTTCTATCCCCTGTTGGGTGGGACCTTTCAGTGGACCCTCTATAGTAGGCTCCTATCCTGTTTCCTCTCTTCTACTGCTTGTGCTGTCTATCCTGTTTGCCATTCTGAGTGAGATTTGAGCATCCTCCCAAGGTACCTCCTTAGTCTGTAGATTTTAGTATGGTTATCCTATATAATGCAACTAATACCCACTTATAAGAGTTTGTATACTATGCCTGTCTTTCTGTTTCTGGGTTACCTTTCTCATTCTGTAAGGAAAAGGATGCTGTCAATAAAACAAAAATTCAGCCAAAACACACGGAAAAAGATCTTCACCAACCTTACATTTGACAAAGGACTAATATTAAAATATTTAAAGAACTCAAGCAATTAGACATTTACAAACAAAATATCCCAATTAAAATTGAAGTACAGAGTATGTACAATGTGTGTTTTTCTGTTTCTGGGTTTCCTCACACAGGATCATCTTTTCCAGTTCCATCCATTTGCCTGAAATTTTCACGATTTTTTTTTAATTTTTAATTTTTTTTTCAATATTAGTTACAGTTTATTAACTTTATATCTTAACTGTATCCCCCTCCCTCATTCCCTCCCAATCCTACCCTCCCTCCCTCATCTCCTCCTTGCCCTTTTCCAACTCCACTAATAGGGGAGGTCCTCATCCCCTTTCATCTGACCCTGGTTTATCAGGTAACTTCAGGACTGGCTGCAAAGTCCTCCTCTGTGGCCTAGCAGGACTGCTCCTCCTTCGGGGAGGGGTGAGGTCAAAGAGCCAGCCACTGAGTTCATGTCAGACACAGTCCCTGTTCCCCTTACTAGGCAACTCACTTGGATACTGAGATACCATCGGATACAACTGAGCGGAGGTTCTAGGTTATATCCATACATGGTCTTTGGTTGGAGAAACAGTCTCATAAAAGATCCCTGTGCCCAGATATATTTGGTCCTTGTGGAGCTCCTGTCCTCTCCAGGTCATACTAACTCCCCCTTCTTTCATATGATTCCCTGAACCCTGCCGAAGGTTTGGTTATGAGTCTCAGTATCTGCTTTGGTACACTGCTAGGTAGAGTCTTTCAGAGGCCCTCTGTGGTAGGCTCCTATCCTGTTATTGTTTTCTCCTACATCCAATGTCCATCCCATTTGTCTTTCTAAGTGAGGATTGATCATCGTACCCTGGGTCCTCTTTCTTGTTTGTCTTCTTTAGGTGTGTATATTTCAGTATGTTTATCCTATCTTATAGGTCTATGTAAGTGAGTATATACCATGTGTGTCTTTCTCCTTCTGGGATACCTCACTCAGGATGATCTTTGCCAGATCCCACCATTTGCCTGAAATTTTTTATGATTTCCTTGTTTTTAATTGCTGAGTAGTATTCCATGGTGTAAAAGTACCATAATTTCCGCATCCATTCCTCCATTGATGGACATCTGGGTTGTTTCCAGGTTCTGGCTATTACAAATAAAGCTGCTACAAACATGGTTGAGCAAATGTCCCTGTTGTGTAGTTGAGCATCTTTTGGATATATGCCTAAGAGTGGTATAGCTGGATCTTGAGGAAGCATTATTCCTAATTGTCTGAGAAAGTGCCAGATAGATTTCCAGAGTGGTTGTACCAGTTTACATTCCCACCAACAGTGGAGTAGGATTCCCCTTTCTCCACAACCTAAGAGCAACAATCAATAAACTGAAAAGCTTCTGTAAAGCAAAAGACACTGTCATCAGAACAAACGACAGCCTACAGATTGAGAAAGGATCTTCACCAACCCTATATCTGACAGAGACCTGATATCCAGAATGTATAAAGAACTAAAGAAGTTAAAAAGAAATAAATCAAGCAATCCAATTAAAAATAGGGCACGGAGCTAAACAGAAATTTCTCTGTAGAGGAATATAGAATGGCAGAGAAAAACTTAGAGATGGACAATATCCTTAGCCAATCAGAGAGATGCAAATCAAAAAGACCCTGAGATTTCACCTTACACCTATCAGAATAGCTAAAATAAAAAAAAAAAAAAACCTCAAGTGATTTTCTTTTTTTTAATATCCACGTAGTATTCCATTGTCTAAATGTGGCAAAATTTCTGCATCCATTCCTCCACTGAGAGACATCTAGGTTGTTTCCAGATTCTGGCTATTACAAATATAGCTGCTGTGAATATGGTTGAGCAAATGTCCTTGTTGAATGGTGGGGCAGCATTTGGGTATATACCCAGGAGAGGTATACTTGGATCTGGAGGTAATGCTATTCACAAATTTTTAAGAAAGCACCAGTTTGATTTCCAAAGTTGTTTTACAAGTTTGTACTCCCACCAGCAATGGAGGAGGTTTCCCTTTTCTCCACATCATCTCCATAATGTGTTGTCACCTGAGTTTTTGGTCTTACCCATTCTGATCAATGCAAGATGGAAACTCAGAGTTGTTTTGATTTTCATTTCTCTGGGTACTAGGGATGTTGAGCATTTTTTAAGTGTTTATCTGCCATTTAATATTCCTCTGTTGAGAACTGTCTATTTAGCTATGTACCCCATTTTTAAAAATTGGATTATTTGATTTGTTGGTGTCTAATTTCTTGAGTTCTTTATATATTCTGCATATCAGCCCTCTATCTGATGTAGGGTTGGTGAAGACCTTTACATTGTCTGTAGGTGTCGTTTTGTTCTGTTGACAGTGTCCTTTGCTTTACAGAAGTTTTTTCCATTTCATGAGGTCCCATTTATTAAATGTAGATCTTAGAGTCTATGCTGTTAATGTTCAGTTCAGGAAATTTTGTCTTTTGCCAATTAGTTCCAGGTACTTCCTGAATTTTTCTTTCAATAAATTTAGTTTGACTGGTTTTATGTTGAGATCTTTGATTCACTTGGACTTCAATTTTGTGCAAGGTGATTGATACGGGTCTATTTTCATTTTTCTACATGTAGACATTAAGTTAGACCAGCACCATTTGTTGTAGATGCTATCTTTTTTCCATTGTATGGTTTTGTTTCTTTGTCAAAAATCATGTGTTCAATCAGATTATGTCAGAGGCAGTCCCTCTGATTGGCCTGCTCTTTGATCACCTCCCCCTGAGGGGGGAGCAGCCTTACCAGGCCACAGAAGATGACAATGCAGCCACTTCTGATGAGAACTGGTAGACTAAGATCAGAAAGAAGGAGAGGAGGACCTCCCTTATCAGTGGACTTGGGGAGGGGCATGCATGCAGTAAGGGGAGGGAGGGTGGGATCGGGAGGGGAGGAGGGAGGGACTTATGGGGGGATACAAAGTAAATAAAGTGTAATTAATAAAAGTTAAATAAAAAATTAAAAAAATCATGTGTTCAAAGATTTATTTCAGGTTCTGTGATTTGATACCATTTATCCAATGGTCTGTTTCCATGTCAGAACTATGCAGTTCTTATTACTATTGCTCTATAGTATAGCATGAGTTAAGGGATGGATATACTTCCAGATCTTTTATTGTATAGGACTGTGTTAGATATTACAGGTTTCTTATTATTCCATATGAAATTGAGAACTTTTCTTTTAAAGTCCTTAAAGAATTGTGTTGGTAATTTCATGGGAATTGCATTGAATCTGTAGATTTCTTTTGGTAAGATGGCTATTTTTACTATGTTTTTACATTTTTACTATGTTAATCTTAATCCATGAGCATGGGAATTATTTCCATCTTCTGATATCTTCTTAATTTCTTTCTTCAGAGACTTGAAGTTTTTTTAATACAAGTCTTTCACTTTCTTGGTTAGAGTTATGCCAATATACTTGACTATTTTGTGGCTATTGTGAAGGGTGTTGTTTCCCTAATTTTTCTCTCAGCCCCTTTTTCTTTTGTATAGAGGAGGGCTACTGAGGTTTTTTTTTTTTTTTTTTTTGCGTTAATTTTGTAACCAGCAACTTTGCTGAAGGTGTTTTTCAGTTGTAGGTGTTCCCTGGTAGAATTTTTGGAGTCACCTACATATACATTGATGGATTTCCATATATTGAACCACCCCTGCATACCTGGGATGAAGCCTACTTGGTCACAGTGGAGGATATCTTTGATGTGATCTTGGATTCTGCTTATATTTTGTTGAGTATTTTTGCATCAATATTCATAAGGGAGATTGGCCTGAAATTCTCTTTCTTTGTTGGGTCTTTGTGAGGTTTAGGTATCAAGGTGACTGGGGCTTCATAGAATGAGTTTCCTAATATTCATTTCTTCTGTTTCTATTTTGTGAAATAGTTTGAAGAGTTTGGAGTTAATTCTTTTTTCAAGTTCTGGTTGAATTCTGCACTGAAATCATCTGGCTCAGGGCTCTTTTTTTTTTTTTTTTTGGATGGGAGAGTTTTGATGACTACTTATATTTCTTTAGAGGATATAGAACTATTTATTTATCTGTTCTTGTTTCAGCTTTGGTAATTAGAATCAATCAAAAAATTGTTCATTTCATTTAGATTTTCAAATTTTGTGGTTTATAGGCTTTTGAAGTAAGACTTAATGATTATTTGGATTTCCTCAGCGTCATTTGTTATTTCCCCCTTTTCATTTCTGATTTTGTTGATTTGGATAGTATCTCTTTGCCTTTTAGTTAGTTTGTCTATCTTGTAAATTTTTGTCAAAGAACCAGCTCTTTGATTCTTTGAATTTTTCTCTTTGTTTCTAATTTACTGATTTCAGCCCTGAGTTTGATTATTTCCACACTCCTCTTTTGTGTGTCAGCTTCTTTTTTTTGTTTTTGTTTTTTGTTTGTTTGTTTTGTTTTTTCTAGTACTTTCAGGTAAGCTGCGATGTTGCTTGTATGAGATGTCTCAAATTTCTTTTTTTTAATTTTAACTTTATTTTCATTAATTACAGTTTATTCACTTTGTATCCTAGCTGTAGCCCCCTCCCCATTCCCTTCCAATCCCACCCTCCCTCTTCTTCTCCTATGCCCCTTCCCCAGTCCAAAGATAGGGGAGGTTCTCCTCCTCTTCCATATGACCTTAGTTTATCAGGTCTCATCAAGACTGGCTTCATCAAATTTCTTTGGGAAGGCACTTAGAGCTATGCACCTTCCTATTAGCATGGCTTTCATTGTGTCCTGTAAATTTGGGTAAGTTGTATCTTCATTTTCATTGAATTCTACAAAGTCTTTAATGTCTTTATTTCTTCTCTAACCCAGCTGTCTTTAAGAAGAAAATTGTTTTGTTTCGATGTTTGTGTAGGATTTTTGATATTTCTCTTGGTGCTGAGGTCTAGTTTTAGGCTATGGTGGTCTGATAGAATACAAGTGTTCATTTCAATTTTGTTTTATCTGTGGAGGCTTGCTTTGTGCCCAAGTATATGGTTAATTTTGAAGAAGGTTCCATGGGGTGCTGAGAAGAGGGTATACTCTTTTGTGTTTGGATGAAAAGTTCTCTTTACATCTCTTAGTTCCATTTCATTTAGGACCTCTGTGTCATTATTTCTCTATTTAGCTTCTGTCTCAATGATTTGTCTTGTGGTGAGAGTGGAGTTTAAAGTTTCCTACTATTAATTACTTTGAATTAATGTGTGTTTTAAGCATTAATAATTTTGCATTTATGAATGCAGGTGCCCTTTTATTTGACTCATAGATACTCAGGATTGTGATGTCCTTGTGGCTTTTTTTTTTTTTTTTTGGTGAGAATGAATTCTCCCTCTCCACCTCCTTTGATTAATTTTGATTGAATGTCTAATTTATTAGGTATTAGAATGACTATTCCTCTTGCTTCTTGGGTCTGTTTGCTTGGAAAACCATCTGCCAGCACTTTACTGTCAGGTAAAATCTATGTTTGTAACTTTGGTGTGTTTCTTATATGCAAAAGAATCCTGGGTCTTGTTTATACATCTATTCTGTTTGTCTATGACTTCTTATTGGAGAGTTGAGTCCATTGATATTGAGAAAGATTAATGACCAGTGACTATTAGATCCTTTTATTTTGATGTTGGTTTGTGGTAGTGTGTTTACGTCTTGGCTACCTTTAGTTTTGCTATAGTGAAGTTATTCATTTCCTTTGTTTTCTTGCATGTAGTTAGGTTTCTTGGGTTGTGTTTTTCTTTCTAGTATCTTCTCTATAGTTGGATTTGTGGGTAAGTACTTTTTAAATTTGTTTTTTCATTGAGTATCTTTTTTTTTTCCCTCCATCTATGGTTACTGAGAGTTTTTCTGGGTATAATAGTCTGTGCTGACATCTGTGTTCTCTTAAGGTCTACATGATAGCCATCCAGGTCCTTCTAGCATTCATAGACTCTGATGAGTAGTCAGTAACGGGTTTGCCTATAAATTACTTGGCCTTTTTTTCCTTTCAGCTTTTAGTATTTTTTCTTTGTTCTGTATATTTACTCTTTTGATTATTATGTGACTGGAGGATTTTATTTTCTGTTCTAATCTATTAGGTATTCTGTAGGTCTCTTGTATGCTTATAGTCCTCTCCTTGAAATTGGGGAATTTTTCTTCTATGATTTTTGAAAATATTTTCTGGACCTTGGAGAAGGGGAATCTTCGTTTTTCTCTGTTTCCATTATTCTTAGGTTTTGCCTTTTCATGTTGTCTTTGATTTATTGGATGGTCTGCGTCAGGATTTTTTTTTTTTTTTAGATTTAAATGTTTCTTTAATGGATACATTGGTTTCTTCCTTTGTATCTTCCACAAATGAGATTCTTTCTTCTATTTCTTGTTGTCTGTTGAATGTTCTTACCTCTGTAGTGCCTGTATTCTTCCGTATGTTCTCTCTCCATAATTTCCTCAGTTTTTGTTTTAATTTTTCCATTTCTATCTTCAGATCATGAACCATTTTGTTGATTTCCTTTACCTGCCTGTATTTTCCAGCTTTTTCTTCAATTTCTTCACCTGTTTGAACTTTCCTCTTTTCCTTTTCTTTCGATGATTTAATTATTTCCTCTCTAAAATTATCACTATTTGGCTATACCATCCTGTATTTTCTTTCTTTCTTTCTTTCTTTCTTTCTTTCTTTCTTTCTTTCCTTCCTTCCTTCCTTCCTTCCTTCCTTCCTTCCTTCCTTCCTTCCTT
>NW_026585894.1:23137020-23296727 GCF_907164565.1 Psammomys obesus | reverse complement strand
CTTCCTTCCTTCCTTCCTTCCTTCCTTCCTTCCTTCCTTCCTTCCTTTATTTCCTTTTCTTTTTCTTTTTACAGATGGCTGTAATCTATTTAACCTTATCTTCTTCTTTTTCTTTACAGATGGCCATAATCTTTAACTTTATCTTCCAGTATTTCTTTAAAATTTTATCCATTCCTTTCATTGCCATCTTTGTAAACACAGAGTTCTTTTCATTTTTTTTTTTTTTGCATTCTAATATAACATGTAGTCTAATGGCAGAGACCTAAGGATGTGGACAATATCCTGTTCTCCGATTTGTAGAAAAATGATGATACTAGGCTACATTTTGACAGCTTAAGTGCTCTGCTACAAACCTTGAAATGAATCACACAGATGCTTTTGAAACAAACAAGAAACAACAACAACAAAAGTGGAGACTTATAAAGTATAAAGTCATTTCTTGGAAGCTATCTGAGCCTCTTGATTTGTAATTAGTTCAAAGGCTTCTTAAATCATGACACTTAGAATTGTTACAGGCTATGAAACAGTATCATAATCATATGAAATTTCTTCTTCCCATCTATCATGAAGTCAACTTTGTTCTCTTTTGGTTTTCCCTTGTACAAGATAGAAAATTGGTACTTCTTGCTTTCACTTTTCCTGTAAGTAATGGACTCTGAATTAAGAATAAGCTGGATTTTCACAACTGAATATTTTAGCCTTGCTTCACCTCAACATGGAACCAAGTAATAACAAACTTTTTACCACTGTTTTTTTTATTTTAACTTTTAGCATAATTATAATTTTCTATTTAATACTAAGTTATTTTTACAAATTATCACTTAATATAAACTCTCTTAACACAAAAATGATATTAAACATGGATACAGTTTCCCTTGCTATACAACCTTGTCCCAATTTTCATAGTCCATGAAACCACTATTTCATTGTTGAGATGAGGGAGCAACAAAGAACAAGGTAATTATCAGAAAAGTACAAACAATATTTTTGTTGGGAAAAATCACAGGCCACATATAATAGATGGGCTTTTATTCAGATATGTCATTAGATATCTAAATTTTGTATAAAAGAAGCGTTATGAAAGACTCATGGGGTGAAATTGAAAATAAACGGTTTTTCTTATATGAGTCATTTCTGAATGTTGAAACTCACATTGTGTGCAAGAATCCAATACTGAATTAAGAATTTTTAAGATAAAGCGTAACTGATTCATCCTGTTTAAAGCTTATGGGATACAGTAATGAGATAAAGTATAGAATTGTAATTTTCCTGAATTGTCTATCCTGTAGTACATGGATGATTATTCAATATCACTGAATAAATTTGAAACAGATAGTAATTATGTATTACTTTATGTATCATAAGTAAAAGCGTATGAACATCCATATATCATAAGTAAAAGCATATGAACATCCATATAAATCCACCTATATCTATTTACTATTTTTACATACACAATGAAATATCTATGAGAGGGTAAAGAAATATGTTTATATTAGTGCTTTTTGAAAGGAGAATTTTAAAGAATTTACTTACTTTGTTCTTACTTCTTTCATAGGTTCAACATTTCAAGCATAACTATCCTGCTATAATAATCAGAAACTACACATACTGTAATATATTATAAAATTATATATACTTTTAGTATGTACAAGCTGCATTTCCTTCATGAAAAAGACTAGCAATATATAAACAAATAATTCTTAATGTTACCACTATGACCCATATACACATAAAGTAAATTAAAATTACTTAAATATATGCATAAAATTAGCAGTTTTATATCAGTAGAATTTTTTGACAAAATTAAAGAGGAATAGGAAAAAACAAATATCTAATTTCTCAGTGAAAAAATTCATTATATATCAGTTTAGAAAAATAAAATATTTTTAAATATATTAAAATATAATGTTATATAATATTATATATATATATATATATTATATAATATATAATATAGTCTGCCCTGCAGACTATCAAAACAGTTGACCTAATGGCCAACTGTTGGGCAGAGTGAATGGAATTTTATGTAAGAAGTGGGAAATAGTAAGAACTGGAGAGGACAGGGTCTCCACAAGGAAAACAACAGAACAAGAAAATTTGAACACAGGGAACTTCCTAGAGACTCATACTCCAACCAAGGACTATTCATGGAGATAACCTAAAACCCCTGCACAGATGTAGCCCATGGCAGTTCAGTGTCCAAGTGGGTTACATAGTAATGGGAAGAGGGACTGCCTCTGACATAATCTGATTGGCCTGCTCGTTGATCACTTCCCCCTGAGGGGGGAGCAGCCTTACCAGGCCACAGTAGAGGACAATGCAGCCACTTTTGCTGAGAACTGATAGACTAAGATCAGAAAGGAGAGGAGAACCTCCCCTATCAGTGGACTTGAGGAGTGGCATGCATGCAGAAAGGTGAGGGAGGGTGGGATCAGGAGGGGAGGAGGGAGGGGCTTATGGGGGGATACAAAATGAATAAAGTGTAATTAATAAAAAATTAAAAAAAGAAAAATAAAATATTTTTAAATATATTAAAATACAATATTATATATTATATATTAATATAAAACATTTTAATTTTAATATAATATATAATATAAATATAATGCAAATATTAATAAATATATTAATATAAAATGTTTTTATTCATATTTGAATAATTATTATAAATATTAAATGTCTGATTTTACAAATTCAGTAAATTAGAAAATTTTTAAAACACTTACTTTGGGGAAACTGTTATAAACTTCCCTGTCTGTGTGAGACAGAAGTCAGCAGCATCTCTTCCAACAATTGTAGCTGTATACACTAAATTCTTCACACTTGGGTTTTTCACTAAAATCTATGTAGATGGAGAAAATGGAACAAGGAAGATGAAAGTTTATACAAATTCACCATTTCTTACTCTTAACAGAAAAGTCTAGACATTCTGCCCATGAAAATACTCAGCTTAATGTATGCTATTAACTGAAATGTGTAAGACTAGTGTTAGAATTTGCATGCACTTTGGACAGGGCCTTGCTACATATCCCAGGGTGGCTTGAAACACATTCTCTTCCACTGTCAGACTCCCAAGTGATGAAATGATAGGCATGACTTACCATGTCAAGTGTAAACTTGGTATTTAATAATAGTACCTTTATCAGCCTTTATGATTGATCAAATTGAAGAAGAGTCTTCTAATAATTGATATGATAATTCAAAGTCATGTGGTAGCTAAAGCCCAAAACTAGCAACTGTGATTTAATTTTTATTTAGGAGTAAAATTTTTGAAAGAGTTAAGCAAGACCAGTACTTAGTTTCCATAAAAGGATAATTTGTCAGATCAGTAAAGAGAGTTTCTCACAGAGTCTGAGTTTGAAGACATATACAAAATAGAAATGAATGTGTCCTGGTCTGAAAAGAGTTTAATTAGGTAGTAGCTGAAGTAGAAACATGACAGTATAAAGAAGGAAGAGAAGGAGGAAGTGGAGGTATAAAAGTCTGTAAATTGTTTTTGTTAAGATGGTCATTTTTACTATGTGAATCCTGCCGAGCCATGAGCATGGGAGATCTTTCCATCTTCTGATATCTTCTTCAAATTCTTTCTTCAGAGACTTGAAGATTTTTTTTTTTTCATACAAATCTTTGGCTTGCTTGGTTAGAGTTACACCAAGGTACTTTATGTCTTTTGTGGTTCTTCTGAAGGGTGTTGTTTCCCTAATTTTCTTTCTTAGCCAATTTGTCTTTTGTGTACAGGAGGTCTACTCATTTTTTTTGGGATTAATTTAGTATCCAGCCACATTGCTGAAGGAGTTTATCAGCTGTAGGAGTTTCCTGGTAGAAATGTTGGTGTCACTCATGTATAGTATTATATCATCTGCAAATAGTGATACTTTGACTTCTTCCTTTCTGATTTCAATCCCCTTGATCTCCCTTAGTTGTTTTATTATTCTAACAAGGACTTCAAGAACTATGTTGAAGAGATATGGAGAGAGTGAGCAGACTTTCCTTGTCCCTGGTTTCAGTGGGATTAAGTTAATTAATTAGTTAATTAGTTTGATTAATTATTCAGTTAGATGCTGGCTATAGGCTTGCTGTATATTGTCTTTACCATGTTTATGTGAGTGACTTGTACCCCTGATCTGTCCAGAACTTTAAACCTGAACAAGTGTTTGATTTTATCAAATGCTTTTTCAGCAACTATGGAGATGATCGTGTGGCTTTTCTCCTTCAGTTTGTTTATAAGGTGGATTACATTGATGGATTTCCATTTATTGAACTACCCCTGCATACCTGGGATAAAGCCTACTTGGTCATAATGGATGTTATCCCTTTTGTGTTCTTTGATTCTGTTTGTAGGTATTATGTTGAGTATTTTTGCATCTATGTACATAAAGGAGATTGACCGGAAATTCTCTTTCTTTGTTGGGTGTTTGTGAGGTTCAGGTATTAAGGTGCCTGTGGCTTCATAAAATGAGTTTGGTAGTGTCCCTTCTGTTTGTATTTTTTGGAATAGTTTGAAGATTGGTGTTAGCTCTTCTTTGAAAGTCTCATAGAATTCTGAGCTGAAACCATTTGGCACTGTTTTTGTTTTTTTTTTTATGGGAGTTTTTGATGACAGCTTTTATTTTATTAGGGGATGGAGGACTATTTAATTTATTTAGCAGGTCTTGATAAGTGGAATCAATCAATAAAATTGTCCATTACATTTAAATTTTCAAGTTTTGTGGCATATAGGCTTTTGAAGTTAGACCTAATGTTTCTTTGGATTTCCTCAGTGTTTGTTGCTATGTCCTCATTTATATTTCTGATTTTGATAACTTGGACAGTGTCTCTCTGCTTTTAGTTAGTTTTGCTAAGGATTTGTCTATCTTGTTGATTTTCTGAAAGAACCAACTCTTGGTTTTTTTGATTCTTTGAATTGTTCTCTTTGTTTCTAGCTTATTGATTTCAGCCCTAAGTTTGATTATTTCCAGCTGTCTACTCCTCTTGCTTCTTTTTTTTTCCCTAGGGCTTTCAAAGTGCACAGTAAAGTTGCTTGTATGAGATGCCTCAAATTTCTTTCTGACAGCACTTAGTGCTATGAACTTTCCTCTTAGCACTGCTTTCATTATGTCCCATAAGTTTGGGTATGTTGTGCCTTCATTTTCATTGAATTCTTTGAAGTCTTTAATTTCTTTTTTATTTCTTCCCTGACCCAGCTGTCATTGAATAGCAAGTTGTTCAGATTCCATATCTGTGTAGGCTTTTTGCTAGAATCATGGATAGCATAAAGAAGAAGGAAGAGAAGGAGAAAGTTGAGTAGGATAAAAGATATAAGAACAGAAGGAGGGGAAGAAGAAATAAGACAAAGAAGAGAAAGAAGAGGAAGGACAGGAATAATAATAAAACTACTACAGCTAATAATAATAATACAGTTACTTCTGTATTAGGGGTTAGGTTTCTTGATAAAATGTTAAAGTATATGCAAACAGAATGGAAATTCAGGAAAATAATGGAGAAACACAGAGTACGGAGTTGTATACTTGGAAGAGGAAACAGACTGAATTTTACAAAGACAACATGAAACTTTCAAATGCTAACTTTCCAGTAGGCAATCCTCAAACTATTCATCACAGTATAGTAAAAAGAGAATCAGAAATACAACTTGAGTCTTGTAACTCTTAGGTAAAAGATGAATCAATGATGAGAGTTTTAAATTAGCTACAAACCTAAAGAAAAAAATTAATGACAGTAAATTCAATTAGATATTCATCACTGGCCTCGAACTAAAAGAGAGATCTTTATCTCTCAGGTGAATTTGATGTAGAAAATTCAGTTAGCAGTCTCATATTCCAAACACATAATCTGAGGTTTGGTGTGCACTCTTCTATCTTCAGCTGTTTACAAATCTAGACCACAAAAAATAAAATAGAGCTAATTATTTCCTCTTTGATTAGTCTGAGATGGAAAAGACCAGGGTTTTTTCTTTCTTTGTTTCTTTTTATTTGTCTTTTTATTTAACACCTCTTCTTAGGAAGAACAGAGTTTTTATACTCACTTCTCTAAAAAGAGTAAGTTTTCTCACTATTGGCTAGCTGTCATAGTCTGAGTTGCTATGACAGTTGCTGGAGAAAAAAAGACATCAATTGTCTTGCCTACTTGTGCTTCCAGTTATGTACAATTTCTACTTTACAGGAAATACTGAATACAGAAATGTATAACTGCACAAGGTTTTAATAAGAGAAGAGGAGGAAGAGGAAGAAGGAGAGGATTAATAATAATATGGGTGAATATATAGACCTAAATAAATTAAAAAAAAAAAAACCTTTATCATCCTAAGTCTCAGGGAATCTTGAGGAAAAGGGGACATGAAAATGCAAAGACTTGGAGACATGGAGAAGAACTGTCAAATGTTATATTCTGGGTAACACACAGTCACTGAGATCATGAGCTGGTAGCAGCTGCCCTGCATGGAATCTGCTAAAAGAACAGAGGAGAGGCTCAAGAAACCCTACCTCTTACTGCTCAATTGTTCGCTACTCACTGATTCAGAGAAAAGAGAGTCATTTTCTTCAGTTGGTGACTCAATGAGGCTCCACTGGATATTTCCAATCCAGTTGTCACTAAGATGATCCCAGTTTAACTAAATTGGTCACAAAACTAAAGCAAAAGTCATCAATATGGGGGTCATTGATGGGGATGATGGGAAGTTGAGAGGGTTGGACAGAGATACAAGAGAGAGTGGAGAAAATATTAATCATAATATATTATATACCTGAAAATTATAAAAATATTTAATAAGTGTGTATTACAAAATAACAAAACAGGTGCAAATAGCACAGGACTCTAGGAAATCACAGTTATTTTTTCATCTGATGGTCTGATGGCCTTGTTATTCACACAATATATTTCATTACTTTGATTTCATTACAAGCCTGCTGAACTTATTCTCTGGTGTCAGTTTTATCTTCTGGGAAAAAATTCTAGGAGAGGCATCTCTAATCCTTGGCAATCTTTCCCAAGTATAAATATGGTTTTTCAAGTTCTATGCCAACAAATCAAGTATGTTAGGAAGAAGGATGATGGTTTTTCTCCTTGATTGAAATCTAATGTAGTCCTTTTGAGCTCAGCCTCATCTTTTTGAGCATGTTTTAAAGAACACAATTTTAGGAAGATTCCTACAAACTCACTATATCCAAACTCTTCTGCCTCTGAAGTCTGATCAGCCTTCATAACAGAACAAACTCCTTAACCTCTACTCTTTGTCAGATGTCCTCTTCTTTGCTAAAACCCTACTAAGATAAATTAACCAGTCTCTCTCTTTTTTTTAACATTGGTGTTTCCTCTTAGTAATTCTTAATACATTGACCATCCTGTGTTTCCTTGATTGCAAACTCTTATTTTTTTCCATTTATACTCAGAGTTACTCTCAAGTGCTTACAGTAAAAATACTATAATGAGTCTAGATTATCACTTTAACAAGTCCTGTATAAGTCTGCTTAATAATTTAAAGCAAGTGTTATAATATGTTTCTTTAATAATATGCAGGAATATTATGGAAAGTACAGACATAGAAGAGGTAAGAGAATTGTTAAAAGGTATTATTAACCATGTTAAAGTTGGGAAATGGTTACATCCAAGCAAAAGCCCAGGTATTTGAAGAGTGAAATGATAGTAGCATGTATATATAGTTCCAATAAATCAAAAAGAATATAGTAAAATTTGGAGAAAGAGAAAATTAACTATCATCTTAGCTCAATAAAAATTTTGATAACTATTAGAATACGTTTTCCTTAAGGATTTAGGCACACATGTTGTTCAACAACATATAGATAGCACTTATAACGTAACAAAGAGATTTTGGTGTTGTATTTTACACTGTATGTATGCATATTTCAAGTATTAATACATAAAATGCTTTTAAGTCTCAGAGAATTAAGTAACATTTTGTTTTTGGAAGAAAACTTGGAAAGTCAAAGCAGATTCATTATAAACTATTAAAGGTTTATAGTTCTAGAAGTTCCACTGTTCTCATTGACATCTTAATGGTTACAGGCATCTCCAGTATTAATACATATATAAAACATGAAAGTGTTTTAATAATTTGTTGTCATACTGTTCTTTTTAACTTTATGATCAGTTTGTTTAAAAATGAAGTTCAAGCACATGTGAATAATTGTAGAAAATGATAGCAATATTTTAAGATACATAAACAGAAACTTCTGTTTCATTTCAAAAGTCATTACAAGACATTTTCATATTTAGGACTGTAGATGGATTAGGTAGGATGGCATTATATAACTTTAAGATTACTATTTTGGGTATTGACTTATAAAAAGGATAGCTAAAATTCTCAGTAATTTCAAAATTTCTTATTTTTTAAATGGAAATCTAATTTTAAGTTATGTATAGAACTGATATTTAATTACTGCTGTTTTCATTAAAATATTTCATAGACAGACTAGTTTATCAATAGAATCAAATTAAAACCACAGAACTAAACCCAAATAATTACAGATACTTGATTTTTGACAAAGAACCCAACACTACACAAGGGAAAATAGAAAGCATCTTCAACAAATGGTGCTAGTCTAACTGATGTCTGCATGTAGAAGAATGCACATAGATCCATATTTATAAGCCTGTACAAAACTCAGATGGATTAAAGACCTCAACATAAAACCAGAAACGCTAAATCTATTAGAAGAGAAAGTGGGCAAGAGCCTTGAACTTCATTGGCACAGGAAACAACTTCCTGAACAAAATACCAATAGCTCAGACACTAAGATCAACAATTAATGGGACCTCATGAAATTGAAAAGCTTCTGTAAAAGAAAAAGGACACTGTAAATAGAATAAAACAGCAGCCTAAATATTGGGGGGAAAAACTGCATAAACCCTACCTATGACAAAGGGCTAATATCTAAAATATATAAAGAACTCAAAACATCAACAAACCAAATAATCCAATTAAAAAACGGGAGTCAGAACTAAACAGAATTCTCAACAGAGGAATCTCGAATGCCAAGAAGTACTTAAATGACTACTCAATGTCCTTATTTGTCAGATAAACCCAAATCAAAGCATCTCTAAGATTTTATCTTAACAACTATCAGAATGGCTAAGATCAAAAACACAAGTGGCAGAACACACGAGGATGTGGAGCTAGGGGAACATGCCCCCATAGCTAGTGGGAGTGTAAACCTGTACAATCCCTTTAGAACTCAATCTGTTGCTTTCTCAGAAAAATTGGTAACAACTCTACCTCAAGATCCAGCTATTATACCAGTACTTGATATATACCTGAATATGTTCTATCATAAGACAAGAATACTTGCTCAAATATGTTCACGGTAGGGTCATTTGTAATAATTAGAATCTGGAAAATATCTAGATGTCCCTCAATGGATAAAGAAATTGTGATACATTTACACAGTGGAATACTACTCAGCTACTAAAAACAAACAAAAAATCATGAAATATGCAGGAAAATGTGTGGAACTAGAAAAGATCATCCTGAATGTGGTAACCCAGACCAGAAAGACACACATGGTATTTACTAACTTATAAGTAGATTTTAGCCATATAGTACAGGATAACCATGTAGACCTAAATGGGTTAAATAACAAGAAGGACAAAAGCGAGGATGCTTAGTTCCCACTCAGAAATGGAAATAGAATAGACAGTGGAAGTGGATGAAGAAAGGTAGCAAGGTAAGAGATTGAGCACCAAGAGAAATAAAGGTCGATATCAGATCTGAGGAGAGCAGGGGCAGGAAGACAGAGTGCTTGCACAGAGAAAAGACATGTTGGGCAGGCACTTTTCTGTGACAAGTTGGAGGCCTATGGCAAGATAGGCTCCCAGGAGGATATGAGGGTGACTCTAGCTGAGACTCCTAGTAACAGGGGTCATGGAGACTGAAAAGAACACCCTCTAATTTGACATGACACCTAGTGGAGGGAGGGGAATACCAAGTCACTGTCAAAAATTTTGATCCCAAACTTTCCCTGCCTACAACATGTGCAGGGACAAAAATAAAGGAGATATTAAGGGAAATTCCAACCAATGACTGGCCCAACCTGAGACTCACTCCATGGGAGACAGCCAAACCCTGACATGATTAATGATACTCTTGCTATGCTTGCAGACTGGAGCTTAATATAGCTGTTCTCTGAGTGGCTCCAATCAGCAGCTGAAGTAAACAGATGCAGAGACTCACAACCAAATACCGGCTCAAGTACAGGTAGATTTGTGGAAGACTAGGGAGTAGGGCTAGAAGGTTCAAAGGAGATAGGAGGTCCACAAGGTGACCGACAGAGCCAACTAACCAGGGGGACCTGTGGAGAATGAATCACCAAGATTGGACCTAGGCTCCTTACACAAATACAGTCAATGGGCAGCTTGGTCCTCATATAGGTTCCCTAGGAAGGGGAATCTCCATGACTCTGACATGGACTCTGTGGCCTACTTTTCTATCACTTTCCTCTGTTGGGGCAATCTCACCAGGCCACAGGGAAGATGATGCACTCAGTCCTGCTGTGTCTTGATATGTTGGAGTGAGTGGGAAGGAAGGGGTGGCTCCTCTACTCTTACGAGTAGGGGAGGATATATAGAGGAAACAAGGAAGGCGAGTGGAACAAGGAGAGGGAAGACGCTACAACAATATGTAAAGTGAAAAAAATTAAAATTAAAATAAAAAGCACTTCATATTTTTTAATAGAAAAACTAAAATCTTGATAGATTTTCGAATGGTGAACCACTCCTTCAATCCTGCAGTGAAGCCTACTTGGTAGAGAAGATGATATCATTAATGTGTTCTTGGATTCAGTTTGGGAATATTTTAATGAGTATTTTTGGGTCAATGTTCATAAGTCAGATTGGTCTGAAGTACTCTTTCTTGGTTGGGACTTTGTGTGGTTTAGGTATCAAGGTGACTGTGACCTCATAGAATGAGGTTGGTAATGTTCCTTCTGTTTATATTTTGTTTAATAGTTTCAAGAGTATTGGTGTTAGTTCTTTTTTGAAAGTCTGGTAGAATTCTGCGCTGAAACCAAGGATTGCTTCTATTTCCTTGGGGGATAGAGGACTATTTAATTTATTTACCTGATCTTTATTCAGCTTTGGTAAATGGAATCTATCAAGAAAATTGTCCACTTCATTTAGATTTCAAATTTGGTTACATACAGCTTTTGAAATAGGACCTAATGATTCTTTGGATTTCTGCAGTGTCTGTTGTTATGTCACCCTTTTCATTTCTGTTTTTGTGGATATGGATAGTGCCTCTCTGCCTTTTAGTTTGCTAAAGGGTTTGTGTATCTTGTAGATTTTTTTCCCAAGGAGAAAGCTCTTGGTTCCATGGATTCTTTGAATTATTCTCTTTGTAATTTGTTGATTTCAGCTCTGAGTTTGATTATTTCCAACCATCTACTCTTTTTGGGTGTGCCTACCTCTTTTCTTTTTTCTTTTTTTCTAGTGCTTCCAGCTGTGCTGTGAAGTTACTTGTATGGGATGCCAAGAATTTCTTTCTAAAGAAACCCAATGCTATGAAATTTCCTATTATCACCACTTTCATTGTGTCCCATAAGTTTGAGTAAGTTGTACCTTCATTTTCATTGAATTCCAGGAAGTCTTTAATTTGTTACTTTATTTTTTCCCTGACCCAGTTGTCACTGAAGGCTGGTTGAGCTTCCACGTATGTAAGCTTTTTGTTATTTCTGTTATTGTTGAGGTCTAGTTTTAAACATGATTGTCTGATATGATTCCAAAGATTATTTCAGTCTTTTTGTATCAGCTGAGGCTTGTTTTGTGCCCGACTATATGATCAGTTTTGGAGAAGGTTCATTGAGGTGCTGAGAAGAAGGTGTACTCTTTTGGGTTTGGGTGAAAAGTTTCATAGACAATGATTAGGTCCACTTGATTTAAGACCCCTGTAAGTGTTATTATTTCTCTTTTTAGCTTCTGGCTCGATGATCTGTCCCAGATCATTGGGACAAGAGGGAGATATTGAAGTCTCCAACTATTAAGGTGTTGGGATCAATGTGTTATTTAAGCTTTAATAAGGATTCTTAGACAAATGCAGGAGCCCTTGTGTTTGGTGCATAGATGTTCAGGATTGTGATGTCTTCCTGATGGATTTTTTTCTTAGATGAGAATGAAATGTCCCTACTCATCTTTTGTGATTAATTTTGGTTGAAAGTCTATTTTGTTAGATGATATGGTGGCTACCCCAGCTTGTTTTCAGGGTCTGTTTGTTTAAAAAATCATTTTCTAGTCATTTACTCTGAGGTAGTATCCATCTTTGTTGCAGAGGTGTGTTTCTTTTTTTTTTTTTAATTTTATTTTTTTCTTATCAGTTACATTTTATTAACTCTGTATCCCAGCCATGTCCTGATCCCTCATTCCCTCCCTCCCTCATCTCCACCGTGCCCCTTGCCAAGTCCACTGATAGGGGGGACCTCCTCCCCATTCATCTGATCCTGTTTTATCAGGTATCTTCAGGACTGGCTGCAAAGCTCTCCTCTGTGGCCTAACAGGACTGCTCCTCCCTTGGGGGGTGGGGAGGCCAAAGAGCCAGTCATTGAGTTCCTGTTAGAAATAGTCCTTGTTCCCCTCACTATGAGAAACCAATTGGTTACTGAGCTACCACAGGCTACATCTGAGCAGAGGTTCTAGGTTACATTCATACATGGTCCTTGGTTGCATGTCAGTCTCAGAAAAGACCCTGTGCCCACATATATTTGGTCCTTGTGGAGCTCCTATCCTTTCCTCATCAGACTAACTCCCCTTCTTTCTTATGATTCCCTGTACTCTGCCAAAGGTTTGGTCATGAGTCTTTGCTTTGAAAACACTGCTAGTTAGAGTTTTTCAAATGCGCTCATTAGACTCCTGTCAATGTTCACTGCGCATCCCATCTGTCTTTCAAAACAAGGATTGGTAATCTTACCCCATGTCCGCTCTCTTGATTATCTTTTTTAGGTGTATAGATTTCATCATGTTTATCATATCTTATAGGTCTATATAAGTGAGTATATACCGTGTTTGTCTTTCTCCTTCAGGGATATTTCACTCAGGATGATCTTTTCTAGATCCCACCATTTGCCTCCAAATTTCATGATTTCCTCCTTTTTGATTGCTGAGTAGTATTCCATTGTGTAAAAATACCACAATTTCTGTACCCATTCCTCCGTTGATGGACAACTGGGTTGTTTCCAGGTTCTGGCTATTACAAATAAAGCTGCTATAAACATGGTTGAGCAAATATCCCTTTTGTGTACTTGAGCAAACGTTGGGTATATACCTCGCAGTGGTATAGCTGGGTCTTGAGGAAGCACTATTCCTAATTGTCTTAGAAAGAGGTGTGTTTCTTAAATCCAGCAGAATGCTGGATCCTGTTTCCACAACCATTCTATCAGTCTGCATCTTTTAATTGGAGAGTTGGGACCATTGGTGTTAACAGATATTAGTGACAAATGATTGCTATTTCCTTTTATTGTGGAGTTGGTGGTGATTGTGTGTTTTGTGCTTATTTTCTTTGGCATTTTTTATTTTGATGGTGTCTTTATCCTGTGTTTTCTTGGGTATGGTTGATCTCGTTGGGTTAGAGTTTTTCTTCCAGTATCTTCTGTACGACTGGATTGCTGAGTATATATTGATTAAAATTCTGAATGTCATGAAATATTTTGTTTTCTCCGTATATGTTGATAAAACATTTGCTGTACTTTGTAGTCTGGCTTGGCATCTGTGATCCCTTAGTTTCTGCATGACATTTGTCCTGGCTCTTCTGGTTTTAATAGTCTCTGATGTGATTCTGATAGGTCTACCTTTATATGGTACTTGGCCTCTTTCCCTTGCTGCTTTTAATTTTTTTTTCTTTGTCTGTAGATTTAGTGTTTTGACTATTATGTGACATAGGGAGTTTCTTTTCTGATCTAGTGTACTCAGTGTTCTGTAGGACTCTTGTATGTTAATGGACATCTCTTTAGGTTTTTTTTTTTTCTTTTAACAGAGTAATTTGCCTTACAAAAGATTTTCAGGTTCATAGGGTTGCATTTATTGAGTGCTGATTAATAAAAATCATAGTTGACTCTGCAACAGAAACTATGAAAAACAGATGGGACGGGGAAAACGTCATGCATACTCTAAGAGACTACAGATGCCAACCCAAACTACTATACCCAGCAAAGCTTTCAATCAACATAGATAGAGAAAACAAAATACTCCATCAGAAATGTAAACTTAAGCAATATCTACACTACAACCCAGACCTACAGAAGATACTAGAAGGAAAACTCCTATCCAATGAAATCAACTACACCCAAGAAAACACAGAAAATAGATAAATTCACAACAAAAATTAAAAGAAAACAATTAATAAAATACCATCAACTCCATAATAAAAGGAACTAGAATTCATTGGTCATTATTATCTAGCAACATCGATAGACTCAACTCTTTAATGAAATGACACAGACTAACAGAATGGATACAGAAACAGGATCCAACATTCTACTGCATCCAGGAAATACACTCTGCAACAAAGATAAACACTACCTTAGAGTAAAGGGCTGGGAAATGTTTTTCAAGCAAACAGACCCTGAAAACAAGCTGGAGTAGCTATCCTAATATTTAATAAAATAGACTTTCAACCCAAGTTAATCAAAAAAGATAAGAAGGGCCATTATATTCTCATCAAAGAAAAAATCCACCAAGAGGACATCACAATTTTGAATATCTATGCCCCAAATACATAGCACCTACATTTGTAAACGAAACATTATTAAAGCTTAAATAACACATTGATCCCAACACCTTAATAGTGGGAGACTTCAACACTTCACTCTCACCAAGGGAAGACCATCTAGACAGAGGCCAAATAGGGAAACAATGACACTTAGAGAGGTCTTAAATCAAATGAACCTAATAGATGTCTATAGAAGTTTTCACCCAAAATCAAAAGACTATACATTCTTTTCAACACCTCATGAAAATTTCTCAAAAATTAACAATATAGAGCAGAACAAAGCAAGCCTCAACATACACCTGAAGAGCTAAATAATCCCTCTATCCTATCAGACCACCTAAAACTAAACCTCAACAACAATAGAAGTACAAAAAGCCTATAAACACAGACAGTACACAACTCTCTCCTCATTGACGGCTTGGTCAGGGAAGAAATGAAAAAAGAAATTAGAGACTTCCTAAAATTTAATAAAAATGAAAGCACAACTTACTCAAAATTATGGGACACAATGAAAACAGTGCTAAGAGGAAAGTTCATAGCACTAAGTGTCTCTGTAAAGAAGCTTAAGACATCTCATACAAACAACTTAATGGCACACCTAAAAGCCTTAGAAAAAAGAGAAGACATACCCAAGAGGAGTAGGAGATTGGAAATAATCAAACTCAGAGCTGAAACCCAAGAATTAGAAACAAACAAATCAACCCACCAAAAAAACAACAAAACAATTCCATGAGAACAAGAGCTAGTTCTTTGAAAAAAATCAACAACATAGACCAAACCTTTGCCAAATAGAATAAAAGGCTGAGAAAAACTATCCAAATCAGCAAAATTAGAAACGAAAAGGGGGCATAATGACAGAGCGCAAGGAATCTTTTGAAAGAAAAAGAAGATAGAAAGACCTGAGGGGGACAGGAGCTCCACAACAACAGAAACAGAACAAAAAAATATATGGGCACAGTTATGTTTTCTGAGAATGATACCTCAACCAATGACTATGCATTTAGTTACCCCAAACTGCTGAATAGATGTAGCCCATGGCAGCTCAATCTCCAAGTGGGCCCTTAATAATGGGAAGAGGAACTGTCTGTGATATGCCGTAGTGGCTGGCTCTTTGAATACCTCCCCCTGATGGGTTAGCAGCCTTACCAGGCCAATGAGGAAGACAATGCAGCCAGTCCTTCTGAGATCTGATAGGCTTGGGTCAGATGGAAGGGGAGGAGGAACTCCCCTATCAGTGGACTTGGGGAAGGCCATGGGATGAGATGAGGGAGGAAAGGTAGGATTGTGTGGGGATGAGGGAGGGGTCTACGGCTGGGATACAAACTGAATAAACTGTAAGTAGTTAAAAAATAAATAATTTTTGAAAGATAATATATTAAAAGCAGCAAGGGAAAAAGAGCAAGAAACATGCAAAGATAGACCTATTAGAATCACACTAGACTTTGTAACAGAAACCAGGAAGTCCAGGAAGGCCTGGACAGATGTTGCAGACTTTAAGAGAACACAGATGTCAAACCAGACTACTATACCCAGCAAAACTTTCAATCAACATAGGTGGAGAAAATAAAATATTCCAAAAAAAAAAGAAAATAAAATATTCCATGATAAAGATTATTTGTAATAAATATATAAATAAAAAATTTGGTTCTCATGTGAATGGCTTCAAATTTTTTAACACATTAATTCATGCTTATCTTTAATCATTAGCTCATGCTGGATTGCTGGTTCAGAGGACTGGAAGAGCTTTTGCCTAGAATGCGTAAAGAGCTGGATTTCATCCTTTATGTTGTTCCACAAACATAATAACAAAAGGAACCTTTTAAAATTATTATAGTATTAACATTTTCCTTAATTTTACAGTCCTATGTTGACAAATACATACACAGTCACCGAGAAGCACCTTAGTACAGTATTGATCACTTTGAGTAAGTGGAAAAAAGGGCTGGGCATATGATCAGAAAGAAAAAACATTTGCATCTAAGCTTGCAAGCTTGAGTTTCATCCCTGAGAACCACACAGTGGAAATAGATAACCAACTCCCACAAGTTGTTTTCTGACTTCCATATGCACATCAGTGCACATGCATGTACATGCATATGTAAATATATATATATATATATATATATATATATATGTATATGTATATCTATCTATCTATATATACAGAGGGGGAGAAAATAGAAACAGGAAACAATTAAGAAAATAAGGAGATATAAACATGACATAAAGAAAAATAAGCACTGAGAATTGTTGAAGCTCTGTCTCACTCCTAAAAATTTAAATAAAACACTTCCAAATTATGATGCTTTCTTTTACAAGTGATAGGTTTTAAACAAGATCCTTGACTTTCATAGCATTTAGGGAATTACCACAATCAACACTCCTAAGAAAACTCATATTTCATTGTTTCATTCTCTGACAAAGAATGAAACAAAAAAGATGCTTTCTAATTAAAATTTATAAGAACCTGTGTTTTCCCTAAAGTAAGCATTCAATAAATTGAGAAAAATAACTGAAATCTTCCTGATAGTTAGCAAAATCCTTATAAACCATCATTCAAATTAAGAGCCTATACTGTATTTTCATCAACGATACTAAATGTAAAGGTCACAATGTCATAACTTTGAAGATAAATTCTGAAGTATTGCAAAGAATAATATTAAATTAAAACTCATCCCAAATGTACATAAATATAAGCTGAAAAAAGAAAAATATGAATCTATTCAAAGTGACAAACTATCATATAGAAGATTATTCTGTAAATTAAGAATGAGAAAGGAATCATTTTTATATCAAGTGATGATTACTAAGCACAAGTGATCCCTTTATTATTTTTTGTTAGAAAAATTATTTGATAAACCTTACTCAATCTCAGTAAAACTATAACATAAGCATTTACTATTAATTATTTAGAAAAACAAACATCAAAACTCCCTTAAGTATTTAACATCATGTGAGCTTTGGTCCCAAAGACTTTCTTACCTTTGCAAGCACAGAATCATACAGAGTACAAGAGAATGGTACCACTTTCTTGGGGAGGTATTCAGGGAGTCTTTCATACATGTAGACACAGAGCATTAGCATCAGCACTGGGTTTGGATCATAGATGTCAATGGCCTAGGTTCACAAGAGAAATAAGTTACAGGATGTACAGATAAAACAGGGAGTAAATGAGGTATAACAGTTACATAATAATTTTAAAACATTCAAAAGTGTTTCTAATCAACAATGGAAGTAAAATAAAGATATAAAAACAGAGCAGTATTCTTAGAGGGAAGTACCAAACATATTAAAGGATGATCAAACTTAACCAGAATGCTAGCACCATACCTTCAAAGTCTTCGTAAAAACAGATCCAGAGTTCCAAAGCACATTTGTGTTTAAAATGATGATTCACATGCATAAACTGACATAACACAGTGAAAGAATTATGACAAGTGCATGTATTACTAAACATAGGAAGGGATTTTCAAGGAAGGCCTATTGGAGACAATGGTACATGAAATGAATCTTTTAGAATGTTTTGACTTTAAGTACATTGTATCTAATATAAAAGAGATGCAGTCTATCAGAAAGGAAAAATACCACAAGGTGAATGTATAAAGAAACAAATAAAATAAAAAAAAAAAACAGCAAGCAAAGAAGCAAGGAAACAACAAACATTCTGAATGCCAGGGTGCAGGCTTGATAAATGAACCTGTACTAAAGAGCAACAATTCAGGCAGGCTAGGTAAGAGCAGTTGGAGAACTTCCTTCTCCACAAGGAACCAAAAAAAAAAATGTACTGATAAACAAGGTAATTTGTCATGGTTGTTGAACTTATTAGAAACAAAATTCCAAAATTTACCAAGATATTTAACAGAGTTAAGACATAAGTGAAAGCAAAAATATAGAATCAGGAAGTGAACAAGGAAGGATTCCACCTAATTTTCTAGGAAAAAGGTAAAATAGTATAAAAGACTATTCATAGCAGAGTTATATTGGCACTGATAAGAGGTATAGCGTCATATTTTATAACTTAGTCAATGTCAGTATACATGGTCCTCTTAGTACATGAACTGATATCGAGATGTAGATATGCTATAACTGAGCAAAAACTCATGTTAGCAAATAAAAGTGATCTGGACCCATCCTGGAAGTGCAAGTAGTGTGAGTCAAGATCTATCATATTATGCAACTGATATTGAAATTAGTCATTTTCAGCCAACAATGGCTATTTGCTTGTCCAGTTACCTTACACCCTTCATTCTGTCTTTAGAAGGGGTTGTTCTTCTTTTATCAATCAGAAGTACTTAAAATGAAGGGGTAAAGTTATATGGTGTGAGTGAAAATTCCTTAAAATAAGCTGTGCCTACAGAGCCTAGTTGACTAATTAGAATTTCAGTACTGTGGAGAGACTGGAATGTTGCAGGTCCAGAGGCCAATTATCTGGTCTTAGGCTAAGTTGCTGTCCTCCAGATTTCTTACCCACCTTTGTGTCAGAACCAACAACTGTCACTAATAGACAGAAAAGTTTGGAATAATTTAACCTGGAAGACCACATGCTTACAGGAACCAAAAAGCTTACAGATAAGCTTACCTCATTTCACTGTATTCACTAATCTAATGTACTTATTAATGTATTTAAAATTTGCCCTGATTTATACATTTATTGCTCTGTAAATGATAAAACTTCAGAAAATTGATTTCATTTTGTAACATGAGAATTTGGGGTAACCTAAATCTGGGCCATGATCACTCAAATTGATGACAGAATAAAGAGTCTCATAACTTTTAAAGCAAGGGCTGTGGTTTTTGCACTGATAATGGGAATGAGCCTGATAAAAACATGATATAATGTAATAATATAATAAGAACTAGGTATACAATCCCACTGAAATCAGGGACAAGACAAGGCTGCCCACTCTCTCCATATCTCTTCAACATAGTACTTGAAGTCCTAGCCAGAGCAATAAGACAACTAAAGGAGATCAAGGGGATACAAATCAGAAAGGAAGAGGTCAAAGTTTCACTATTCACAGATGATATGATAGTATACATGAGTGACCCCAAACATTCAACCAGATAACTCCTTTAGCTGATAAACACCTTCAGCAATGTGGCTGGATACAAAATTAACTAAAAAAAATCAAAAGCCCTCCTGCCCTCCTGTATACCAAAGACAAAAGGGCTGAGAAAGAAATTAGGGAAACTACACCCTTCACAATAGCCACTAATAACATAAAGTACCTTGGAGTGACTCTAACCAAGCAAGTGAAAGACCTGGATGAGAAAAACTTCAAGTCTCTGAAGAAAGAAATTGAAGAAGATATCAGAAGATGGAAAGAACTCCCGTGCTCATGGATCAGTAGAATTAACATAGTGAAAATGATTATCCTGCAAAAAGCAATCTACAGATTCAATGCAATTCCCATCAAAATACCAACACAATTCTTCATAGATCTTGAGAGAAAAATTATCAACTTCATATGGAGAAACAAAAAACCCAGAATTTCAAAAACCATCCTGTATGACAACAGGTCGTCTGGAGACATCTCCATCCCTGATCTCAAGCTGTACCAGAAAGCAATAGTAATAAAAACAGCATGGCATTTGTATAGAAATAGAATAGTGGATCAATGGAACTGAATAGAAGAGCCCAAATTAAACCCACATACCTATGGATATTTGATTTTTGACAAAAAGGCCAAAACCATTCAGTGGAAAAAAAGACAGCATCTTCAACAAATGGTGCTGGTCCAACTGGATGTCTACATGCAGAAAAATGAAAATAGATCCATATTTATCACCCCGCACAAAACTAAAGTCCAAGCAGATCAAAGATATCAACATAAAACCAGATACACTAAATTGGTTAGAAGAAAAAGTGGGTAAGACATTGGAACTCATTGGCACAGGAGACAACTTCCTGGAACAGAACTCCAACAGAACAGGCTCTAAGAGCAACAATCAATAAATGGGACCTCATGGAGCTGAAAAGCTCCTGTAAAGCAAAGGACCTAGTCATCAAAACAAAACAACAGCCTACAGACTGGGACAGGATCTTCACCAACCCTACATCTGACAGAGGGTTGATATCTAGAATATATAAAGAACTAAAGAATTTAAAAAGCAGGGAATCAAACAATCCTATTTAAAAAATGGGGGACAGAGCTAAACAGAGAATTCTCAGTAGAGGAATACAGAATGGCAGAGAAACACTTAAAGAAATGCTCAAAGTCCTTAGCCATCAGAGAGATGCAAATCAAAATGACCCTGGGATTTCACCTGACACCCACAAGAATGGCTAAGATCAAAAACTCAAGTGACAACACATGCTGGAGAGGTTGTGAAGAAAGGGAAACCCTCCTCCATTGCTGGTGGGAATGCAAACTTGTACAACCACTTTGGAAATCAATCTGGCGCTTTCTCAGACAATTAGGAATAGTGCTTCCTCAAGATCCAACTATACCACTCCTGGGCATATATCCAAAAGAGACTCAAGGACACAAAACAAGGAAATTTGCTCAACCATGTTAGTAGCAGCTTTATTTGTAATAGCCAGAATATGGAAACAACCTAGATGTCCCTCAGTTGAGGAAAGGATACAGAAATCGTGGTACTTTTACACAATGGAATACTACTCCACAATTAAAAACGAGGAAATCATGAAATTGCAGGCAAATGGTGGGACCTAGAAATGATCCTGAGTGAGGTATCCCAAAAACAGAAAGACACACATGGTATACACTAACTTATATAGACCTATAAGATAGGATAAATATACTGAAATCTATCCACCTAAAAAAGATAAACAAGAAAGAGGACCCAGAGTAAGATGATCAATCCTCACTTAGAAAGACAAATGGGATGGACTTTGGAAGTAGGAGAAAACAAGTAACAGGACAGGAGCCTACCACAGAGGGCCTCTGAAAGACTCTACCTAGCAATGTATCAAAGCAGATATTAAGACTCATAACCAAAACTCTGGCAGAATGCAGGGAATCAAAAAAATGGGGGAGGGAATTAATACGACTTGGAGAGGACAGGAGTTCCACAAGGACCAAATATATCTGGGCACAGGGTTCTTTTATGAGACTGTTTCTC
The DNA here is from genome assembly GCF_907164565.1 of Psammomys obesus. NCBI lineage: Eukaryota > Metazoa > Chordata > Mammalia > Rodentia > Muridae > Psammomys > Psammomys obesus. Next base: position 23,274,934 of record NW_026585894.1, on the reverse strand, counting down.
TAAACAAGGACCATGTATGGATGCAACCTAGAGCCCCTGCTCAGATGTAGTCCTTAGTAGCTCAGTATCCAAGTGGGTATCCTAATAAGGGAAACAGGGACTGTTTCTGCCATGGACTCGATGGTGGGCTCTTTGACCCCCTCCCCCCAGGGAGGAGCAGCCCTGCTAGGCCACAGAGGAGGACTTTGCAGCCAATCCTGAAGATACCTGATAAACCAGGGTCAGATGAAAGGGGAGGAGGTTCTCCCTTTATCAGTGGACTTGGAAAGGGGCAGGGAGGAGATGAGGGCGGGAGGATGGGATTAGGAGGGAAGGAGGGAGTAGGATACAGCCCGGATACAAAGTTAACCAACTGTAACTAACATTAAAAACATAAAAATTAAAAAAAAAGAAATAAAGCTGCTACAAACAAAGAAACAACAACAACAAAAATAAACTGGGTTGAAAGCTGCCCAAGAGGATAATATTTCATTTTTAATAACAATAAATATGTAGGTAAAATATTAATATTATTTCAAAAAATATTCTTTGATAAATGTAACAATAAAAATGAGAAATTAGGTAAATGAAAATGTTTATATGAATAGTAAAATATATGAAATAAGATGTTATTTTTTAAAACAAAATGGAATTGTGAAGAGCTAATCACAAACAGATACATCTACATAACAATCCTTACATATATGGTTCATGGAATATACCAGAGGAAGAGTCAAAATGATTGTCCTAGCCAGACCAACAGGAAGTCTACTATAAAAGAGTGTCTCCTATTTGCAGATTTCTACATGAATACATCCAGTTAGACCAGCAACATTTGTTGAAGATGCTGTCTTTAATTGATCCATTTTTATCACCATGCACAAAAGTAAAGTCCAAGGATCAAAGATTTCAACAAAACCAGACACACTAAATCTGTTACAAGAAAAAGTGGGGAAGAGCCTTGAACTCATTGTCAAAGGAAACAACTTTGTGAACAGAACACCAACAGCATATGCTCTAAGATCAACAAATAAAATGGGATCTCATGAAACTGAAAATCTTCTCTAAGGCAAAGGCACTGTGAAAGAACAGTCAAATGCCAACAAACCAAGTAATCCAATTAGAAAATGAGGTACAGAGCTAAACAGATTATTCTCAATGGAGGAATATAGAATGGCAGAGGAATACTTTAAAGACATGCCCAGTGTCCTTAGTCATCAGGGAAATGCAAACCAAAATGACTCTGAGATTCCATTTCAGACCAATCAGAATGGCTAAGATCAAAAACGCAAAGGGGATAAAACATGCTGGAGAGGTTGTAGAGAAAGGGAAACACTCCTCCATTGCTGGTGGAAATGTAGACTTGTAACATGGCTTTTGAAATCAATCTGGTGCTTTCTCAGGAAAGTAGAAGGACTGCTACCTCAAGATCCAGCTCTACCACTCCTGAGCATACATATAAAATATGCTCAACCATACAAAAAGGACATTTACTCAACTATGTTCATAGCAGCTTTATTCATAATAGCCAGAATCTGGAAAGAAATCTTCAGTACTCAACTGAATATTGAATACAGAATGTGTGGTACATTTACACAAAGGAATACTACCCAGAAATAAAAAACAAGGAAATCATGAAAATTGCAGGCAAATGGCTAGAACTAGAATATATCCTCTTGAGTGATGCAACCCAGAAGCAGAAATACACACGTGGTATATACTCACTCATAAGTGCATATTAGACATATAATATAGGATAAACATACTAAAGTCTATAGCTCAAAGATGCTAAACAACAAAAAGAACCCTAAGGAAGAGGCCTAGGCCTCATTCAGAAGGGCAAAAAGGATAGACATTGGAAATAGGAGAAGACAGGGAACAGGACAGGAGAATACCACAGAGGGCCTCTGAAAGACTCAGGGTATCAAGGCAGATGCTGAGACTGATAGCCAAAGTTTGAGCAGAATGCAGGCAGTATTATGGAAGAAAGGGAAATAGAAAGTCCTGGAGGGGACAGGGGCACCACAAGGAGACCTACAGAGGCAAAAAGTCTGGGCCCAGGCAGTCCCGTGGAGACTGATGAATCAACCAAGAACCATGCATGGAGAGGACCTAGACTCCTTGCTCAAATGAAGCCCATGGACAGCTCAGTTTCCATGGGGGTTCCCTAGAAAAGGGAGCAAGAGTAGTCACTGGCATGAGTTCTGTTGCCTGCTCTTTGATCACCTCCCACTAGGCCACAAATAAAGATGATCCAGCCAGTGCTGATGAGACCCGATAGGGAGGGTCAGTTAGTAGGGGAGGAGGACCTCCACTATCAGTGGACTTGGGGAAGGACAAAGTGGTAGAAGATGGATGGAGGTTGGGAATGTGAGGAGATGAGTGAGGGGGCTATAGCTGAGATACAAAATGAATACATTGTAAATAATAATAATTATAGTGAAAAAAGAAAAAAAAGTATCTCCTAAAATTGGCTGCATAAGCAAGAACAGAATAATAGGACCATACATGGAGATAACCTAGAACCCCTGCACCGATGTAGGTCATCACAGCTCAGTGTCCAAGTGGTTTCCCTAGTAAGGAAAACAGGGACTGTCTCTGACATGATCTGATTGGCCTGCTCTTTGATTGCCTCCCCCTGAGTGGGGAGCAGCCTTACCAGGCCACAGAGGAAGACAGTGAAGCCTGTCCTGAATAATAACAATCATAATGGAAATGTCAATGTTAAAGGAAAATATCATGGGACCTATCTCACACAAAGAACTACAGGAAACTACTGACTGCTAGTAAAAGGAGAATTAGGCGCTCTCAGGTTGTTCAATACAGAGTAGTCAGCCTTAAAACTTTATAAACACAAACAGCTAAAATAAACTCATCAAGTTCTACTTACATTTATTTGTAAACACACACACACACATACCTGTGTCTGTGTGTATCAAATATAATAAAAAAGGAAGAAACTATTAACTTGACAGTGGTGGCCATGAAAGGGTTTCAAGAGAAGATACATAGGAAGTGGAGAAGGGTAGATGGGAAGGGAATATGACCTAATTCTATTTCAGTTAAAACAGTTGTTTAAAAAATATCAAGAAAGACAATTTATAAAATGAATCAGGTTTCTACAAAGAAAAACATACATAAGAAATTTCCCAGTCCACTGAAAAGGGAGGTCTTCCTCCCCTTCCTGCTGATCCAAGTCTATCAGGTCTCATCAGGACTAGCTGCATTGTCTTTTTCTGTGGCCTGGTAAGGCTGCTCCCCGCTTGGGGGGGAGGTGATAAAAGAGCAGACCAATCAGTTCATGTCAGAGACAGTCCCTGTCTCCATTACTATGGAAGCCACTTGGATACTGAACTGCCATAGGCTACCTCTGTGCAGGGGTTTAAGACCATCTCCATGAGTGATCCTTGGCTGGAATATCAGTTCAGAAAAGACCCCTGTGCCCAGACTTATAGGATCTGTCACTGTCCTTGTGGAGCTCTTGTCCTCTCCAGGTCTTACTATCTCCCACTCCTTTCTTAAGATTCCCTGTATTCTGCTCAAAGTTTGGCTATGAGTCTCAGCATCTGCCTCAATACCCTGCAGGGTACAGCCTTTCAGAGGTCCTCTATGATAAGCTCCTGTGGGACACCGGTGGAGAAGAGGGAGGGTGGGATTGGGAGGGGAGGAGGGAGGGAGGTACAGGGGGTATACAAAGTGAATAAATTGTAATTAATAAAAATTAAAAATAAAAAAAGAAATTTCACTAAAGTAATTCTTACTTTATATAAATCAAAACAATATCACTTGTACTGATTTGTTTACTACTTTGAGGATAATAAGTAGGGATTTTTGTTTTGTTTTGTTCTTCCTTTTGTTTTGTCTTTTTATGATTTAGTTTTGTTGAAGTATTAATAAAAGATAAGGTAATAAAGGATAGCTTGAACAATGAATGATCTTCTTAAAGTCTTTGTAATAAAGGTTTGTTTGCCTGCATGGTACTACTGGGAAAATAGCAGAACTTTGAAAAGTAAATATTTGTGAAAGATCTTGAAAAACTGTAAAGGGATCAAGTTATAGAAGGAGCCTGTAGTATCTTGTTTTCTACTTATGGCTCCCAGCTACCAAGATAAATATTTGCTTTAACATATGTGCCGACCTTTCTAGAGGCTCAGGTTAATGGATCCACTCAGTTACAGATACTTTCTCATTGTAATTATCTCATTTCTCATTGATGAAAAATTGGCTATCTCAATAAGAAATTTTAAAAATATATGAAAGATATAATATCACAGAAAAAGTTCAAGTTGTTTTGCACATTACTATGCTCTTAAGAAACTCAAGTGGATTTCCTGAGACTAAGCTTCATGATAGCAACTAGATGGGATGCTGCCTTTGTTCAAGAATAATTAAATATGCCATAATATTTAAGTTATCAAAAGCTTTCACGCTAGACAACAACCAATTTTAAAGTCCCCTGTGATGTGTTTCAACCCCATAGAGACTGATGTTTATTCCCATCAGTTATTTTACTCTTTCATGTTCACTAGAAATTTAGTCAATATTTCATTGGGTAAGCAGTGGCTTATCCAAAAGCTTGTGGGATAATTTTGTAAAATGACATGCAATGAGAAATACAATCTGGGTCTAGTAGAAAATCTCCTCCTTCTCATCCTCGTCATTTTCTTTTTCTTCATCATCTTCTTATTATTATTCTTTTGTAAAAAGAGTATAAAAATAAGATGCAGTATTTAGGTCTAGCTGCTATTTAAATAATGATTATTGCCGAGAATACCAGCAAAAAAAGTGGGGTTCTTAGGGTTCATATTTGATATATCAGCATGGTAAGAATGGCTGCAAAACAATACACCTGGAAAACTTTGCTGAAATACACAACAGTTGGCTTAGAAATTTTGTTTGACTTTATCTTACTTAAAATGCTGAAATTTATTATTTTATAATAACTTTATGTTCATCAACTTTCTGAGATAAGACTAAACATCTCCTATGAAAGAAAAAAGCTAGCAAAAATTTAGTGACAAATCTAGCTTAATTGTTCATCTTTACTGTCAAAATTAAGTGTCATAATTAAATTTTAGATAACCAAAGCATTTATTGAGAGTCAAATTTGAATTTCCATTGTTCAACCCATGGAAATATGATTCAATTTAGATTTAAAATGTGTAAGTGCAGGGATATTATAAATGAGTAAATGAATCAATTATATAAACTTTTTAAAGTATCTGTGATATAAAAGTACTCACCTGTATGCTGAAATCAAAGCCAATTTCACAAAAACTATTTATAATAATCAAACAATTGTGCAAACACTGTTCGGGATATTTTGGTTGTGTATACATATTTATAAAATGAGACTCAATCTGGAAATTAAAGCAAAGAGAGCTTTAATTAATGGAATAACAACAGGTGAGTGTAGGTTTTCTTGGTAATACAACAAAGGATCATTTGGATTTTAGCATCTGAAACAAAATATTGCAGTCAGCACCTAAGAATAAACAAAAATGTAATAGCATTCATGTTTTTGAGGTAAAATTAAGATATTTAAAAAAGCAGTTTATAAGAAATAAACTTCAAAACTTAATCACTAACTTTTCTCAGACAGAAGACTACTATTGGACAATGAAACAATGCTTACCAAAAATGGGCAGTATGCTGCAAGCTGTGTAGCAAAAACAAGGCCATCAGAAAGGTCTGTGTCAAAATTTACTATCCATTTCTCAGAAGGAACACCTATTTTGAATAAAGGAAAAATATAATAATATTTTAATTATTGAAATATATTTACAGCAATTTGAAAAACAAAGAAAGCTATATTTCAATGTTATACGAAAATCATAATTTAAATATACAATTTTCATGAATAATAAGTATGATAGTTATCTTTGGCAACCTAATACAACTAGAGTTACCTGGGAACAGTCTCAACAGGAGACTGTCTATACTGGATTGGCTAATGGGAATATGTATGCAAGTGGTACTATCTTAATTGTCTTAACTGAAGTAGAAACAACTGCTCAATTATAGCAAATAGCAATCTCTTGATAGAGTGCTGAGCTATGTTTGAGTGGAAAAAATGAGCAGGGTATGAATGTACACATTTCTTTCAGCTCTTGGCTACAGATGTAATGTGATTAGCTGTTTGAAGGTCTCAAGTTGTCTTCCCTACAATGTAGACTATAACTCAGTATTAAAAGCTGATATAAATCTTATTCATCCCTAAGTTGCTTTTAGTCAAAGTATTCTATCATAGCAACAAAAATAAAACAAAAACACTATGAAATATCTTCATAAGACTTAAAATCAACTGCAGGTTGTACCTTACTGCTACATGTGTCACTCTGAAAAACACTATTTCATGTACTAATAAAAAAGATTTCATATTTTGCCATTACTCATCTTTCCTGTCTTCTTTCCTTCTTTAATCCTTTTTAGAAAGATCCTCATATAACCTAGGGTATCCTTAGCTTATCTATGAGGAGGAAGATTACTTTGAAGTCTGATTCTACTGCTTCTACCAGTGAAGTGCTGGGACTTCAGACATGCCACCACACCCTTCTATACACATTATTTTTAATTACTTTGTTCAAATGTTTGACCAATAATGAGCAACATGGAAGATTACTGAGGTTTATTTGTTAAAGAAATTCTTCCACAAGTCAGATATTTACAAGATACAGATTTATGTCTTGAAGAAATCAAAACTAGACTATGAAAAATAACAGGAGATAGAAAAATAATAACAAGAACTCTCAAATTACAAAGTGATTAATATACTAAAACTGGAACAAGTGAAATTATCTGGGTACTGGGCATGTATCTGAAAAGCTATCCAAATTTTGGTGGTGAAGAGAGTATACAGAACTTAAAGCTACTGTTGAATATATTTTTCCTTATTTTATACTTTCAAAACTGGCAAACATTCTTCATAGAAATATATATATACACACACATTATACATACATATATATGTGTACACACATATATATGTATATATATATGCTTATATATATACTCTTACTTTAAATCAAGTGGGATAATAGTAAGTATCAGAGATACCTTCCAATTCCCTCATTCATTCTTATTTACTTTGAAGAAGAAATGACAAAAGATATGTTCAGGACAAGTGTGTGTTATTTCCACAAACCAGAACAAGATTACACTTGAAAGAACAACATTTAGTTTTCCCTTGGACCACAGACACCCAAAACACTTTACAGAAACCTTTACTTTTTCATTGCAACTTCAGTATGAAATATTTTGGTAAGATTTTTGTAGCATTATGCCCTATAAAGTTGTTCTTGGAAACGCACATTAACAGAAATCTTCAAACAAATACAGAACAAATCAAAATTATACAATATATTTTTCACTTTTCCAGCTTTAAGTATAACTGCCAAATAAAATTATATTCATATTAAATAAGTGTGGAAATTTCGTTTATATGTACCTCCTGCTATATCTCTTAAAATCAAGCTAATTGTCACATAGGGGATTTCACATAGTTATTATCATTGTATGTGCGTATGGTTTATGGTATTTTGTCGGGACCCAAAGCCAGCTAGTGGAAAGTTACCGACAGCTGCACCAGGACTTTTAAGGTCATGGGTGAGAGATTTATGTTCCAGGAACTTGTGAGACATCTGCTCATTAGGCTAGAGCATCTTGAGATATCTTAGCTAACATTCTTGTGGCATCTCTCTTAACAAACATTCTTGCGGTATTTTGCATCATAAACCACCCTGCTATCTCTTGTACCATAAACTACCCTGCTGACGCATTTTTCCTTCCTGCCTTCTCCCTATAAAGTTGTGTGAAAAATTAAAAAAAAAAAAACAAAAAAAAAACAAGAGCTTGATCGGATCTTAGACATGCTCTCCTTCTTTGTGTCTTTTGTTCTCTCATTCATTTGCCCCTCCTCAGGTACCCGTTGAATTCCCCGTGGGGCGGGGCAGTATTTGATAAAAGTAATTTTCCTAATTTACAAGTCGGGTTTTTCTCTTTTTTGAGCATTTCTTAATTTTTTATTTTTTATATTGAGTACAGTTTATTCACTTTTTATCTGAAGCTATAGCCCCCTCACTCATTCCCTCAAAATCTTACTCTCCTTCCTTCATTTCCTGCCATGGCCCTCTCCAATTCCACTGATAGGGGAGGTCTTCCTCCCCTTCTATCTGACTCTAGCTTATCAGGACTCATCAGGATTGGTTACATTGTCCTTCCTATGTGGTAAGGCTGCTCCTCCCTCAGGGGGATGTGATCAAGAAGCAGCCACTGAGTTCAGTCAGAGACAGTTCCTATTCCTCTTACTATGGTACCCACTTGGATACTGAGCTTACATGGGCTACAACTGTGAAGGGGTTCTAGATTATCTTCATCCATGGTCCTTGGTTAGAGTATCAGTCTCTGAAAAGGCCCCTGAGCCTAGGTTTCTTAGTTCTGTTGCTGTCCTTGTGAAGCTCCTGTCCTGTCCAGGTCTTTCCATCTCCCCCTTCTTTCATTAGATTCCCTGTACTCTGCCCAAAATTTGGCTATGAGCCTCAGCATCTGCTTTGATACCCTGCTTGGTAGAGTCTTTCAGAGGCCCTCTGTAGTAGGCTTTTATCCTGTTCCCTGTTTTCTCCCTCTTCAGATGTCCATCCCATTTGCCTTTCTGGTTAAGGATTAATCATATTACCCAGGGTCCTCCTTCTTGCTTAGCTTCTTTAGGTGTACAGATTTTAGTATGTTTATTCTATATTATAGGTATAATATCCACTTATAAGTAAATATATACCATGTGTGTATTTCTGCTTCTGGGATCCCTCACTCAGGATAATCTCTCCTAGTTGCCACCATTTGCCTGCAAATTTCATTATTTCCTTGTTTTTAATTGCTGAGTATTTTCCATTGTGTAAATGTACCACAATTTTTGTACCCATTCCTTAGTTGAGGGACATCTGGGTTCTTTCCATATTCTGGCTATTACAAATAAAGCTGCTAGAGAATATGTTTTAACAAATGTCTTTGTTGTGTCCTTGAGCATATTTTGGATGTATGTCTAGAAGTGGTATAGCTCGATCTTGAGGAAGCACTATTCCTCATTGTCTGAGAAACAGCCCAATTGTTTTCCAACGTGGTTGTACAAGGTTACATTTGCACCAGCAATGGAGGAGGCTTCGCCTTTCTCCACATCCTCTCCAGCATGTGTGGTCACTTGAGTTTTTTATCTTAGCCATTCTGATGGGTGTAATTTGAAATCTCAAGGTCGTTTTGATTTGCATGTCCCTGATGACTAAGGAAATTGATAATTTCCTTAAGTGTTTCTCTACCATTTAATATTCCTCTATTGATAATTCTCTTTTTAGCTCTGTACACAATTTTTAATTGGATTGCTTGATTTGTTGCTTTTTGACTTTTTGAATTCTTTATATATTTTGGATATTAATCCTGTGTCATATTTAGGGTTGGTGAAGATTCTTTCCTTGTCTGTAGGCTACAGTTTTGTTCTGATGGCAGTGCCTTTTGCTTTACAGAAGACTTTCAGTTTCATGAAGTCCTTTTATTGATTGTTGATCTTAGAATGTGTGCTGTTGGTGTTCTGTTCAGGAAGGTGTCTCCTGGGCCAATGAGTTTAAGGCTCTTTCCCACTTTTCCTTCTGCCAGATTTAGAGTGTCTGGTTTTAAGTTGAGTCTTTGATCCACTTGGACTTTACTTTTGTGAAGGCTGATAAATATGGATCTGTTATCATTTTTCTGCATGTAGACATCCATTTAGTCCAGCACCATTTGTTGAAGATATTGTGTTTTTTTTTTTTTTTCTATTGTATGCTTTTGGTTTCTCAGTCAAAAATAAATTATCCTTAGGTGCATGGGTTTATTTCTGGATTTTCTATTCTATTCCATTGATCTACCATTCTGTTACTGTGCTAGTACCATGCAGTTTTTATTACTATTGCCTCATAGTACAGCTTGAGATAAGGGATAGAGATACTTCCAGATGATTTGTACAACAGTAGAGGATTGTTTTGGAAATTCTGTGTTTTTTGTTTTTCCATATGAAGTTAAGAATTGTTCTTTCAATGTCTGCAAAGATTTGTGTTGGTATTTTGATGGGAATTGCATTGAATCTGTGGATTGTTTTTGGCAACATGGCCATTTTCCCTTTGTTTATCCTACCAATCCATAAGCACGTGAGTTCTTTCCATCTTCTGATATCTTCTTCAATTTTTTCTTCAGAGACTTGAAGTAGTTTCCCTAATTTCTTTCTCAGCCCTTTTGTATTTCATATACAGAGGGATACTGATTTTTTTGAGTTAATATTATACCAGCCTCTTTGTGAAGGTGTTTATTAGCTGAAGGAGTTCTCTGTTTGAATTTTTGTGGTCACTCATGTATACAATCATATCATCTGCAAATAGTAATACTTTGACTTTTTCCTTTCTGATTTGTATCACCTTTATCTCCTTTAGTTGTCTTATTGCTTCAGCTAGGACTTCAAGTACTATGTTGAAGAGTAACGGAGAGTGGGAAGCCTTGCCTTGTCCCTGACACAATATAAGAATAATATGAATAGACAAAAAAGAAGATTCTAGTCTCCAAGGTCCAGAAAATATTTTCAAGAAAATCATTGAAGAAAATTTTTTCAACTTAAAAGGAGAGATGTCCATAAACATTCAAGAGGTCTACAAAACACCAAAGAAAACCCTTTGCATCACATATTAGTCAAAACACAAAATCTACAGAGCAAAGAAAAAATTTTAAAAGTAACAAGGGAAGAAAAGCTAAGTAATATATAAAGGCAGACATATCAGAATCACACCAGACTTTTCAACAGGAGCTATGAAAGCCAGAAGGACCTGTACAGATGTCATGCAGACTATATGAGACACCAGATGCCAACACATGCTACTATACCCAGCAAAGCTTTCAACTAACATAGATGAAGAAAAGAAAATATTCCATGACAAAACTAAACTTAAACAATATCTACACAGCAACCCAGCCCTACACAAGTTAGTAGAAGGAGAACTTAAATCCAATGAAAACAACTATACCCAAGTAAACACAGGATATAAGTAACATCACAACAAAGAATTAAAAGAAAACAAGCATATCACCACCTTCACAATAAAAGAAACTAACATTTATTGGTCACTATTATCTATCAACATCAATGAACACAACACTTTAATAAAAAGACACACATTAACAGAATGGTTGAGGAAACAGGATCCAACATACTGCTCCACCGAAGAAACACACATCTGCAACAAAGATAAACACTACCTCAGAACAAAGGGCTGGAAAACTGTTTTGCAAGCAAATGAACTCAGAAAACATTCTGGGGTAGCTATCCTAATATATGTAACAAGTTAGATTTTCAACCCAAATTATTAAAAAATGATGAAGAGTAGCACTTCATTCTCATCAAAGGAATAATCCACGAGGAGGACACCATAGTTCTGAACATCTATGCCCCAAATACATAGCACTTAGATTTGTAAATGAAACATTACTAAAGCTTAAATCACACATTGATCCCGATACCTTAATAGTGGGAGACTTCAACACTCTACTCTCACCAAAGGACAGATCATCTAGACAGAAGCTAAATAGGAAAATAATGACACTTAGAAAGTTCCTAAATCAAATGGACCTAATATGTCTACAGAACTTTACACCCAAACACAAAAGAGTATACCTTCTTTTTAGCACCTCATGATACCTTCTCAAAAATTTACCATATAGTCAGGCACAAAGCAAGCTTCAAGAATTTCAGGAATATAGAAATAATCTCTTGTATCCTGTCAGACCACGATGTCTTAAAACTAGACCTCTACATCAACAGATAAAACAAAATCCTGCATACACATGGAAACTAAACAACTCTACTCAATGACAGCTTTTTCAGGGAAAAAAATTAAAAAAAAAAGAAATTAGAGACTTCCTAAAAATCAATAAAAATGAAGGTACAACTTACCCAAACCTATAGGACACAATGAAAGCAGAACTATTAGGAAAGTTCATAGCACCAAGCGCCTCCAGAAAGAAGTTGGAGACATCTCATACAAGCATCTTAAAGGCACACCTGGAAGCCTCACTCCCCCTAAGAAAAAGCAGAAGTAGACACACCTAAGAGGAGAGGATGATTGGAAATATTCGCACTCAGAGCTAAAATCAAAGAATTAGAAACAAAGAAAACAATTAAAAGATTCATTGAGACCAAGATCTGGTTCTTGGTCTCAAACAAACAAACAAACAAACAAACAAACAAACAAACAAAAACAGCAATATAGACAAACCCTTAGCAAAACTAACTAAAAGGCAGAGAGAAAATATCCAAATCAGCAAAATCAGAAATGAAAATGGGGCCATAATGACAGACACTCAAGAAATCTAAACAATCAATACGTCTAATTTCAAAAGCCTAAACATCACAGAATTTGAAAATCTAAATGAAATGGACTATTTTCTTGATTGCTATCAGTTACCAAAGCTGAATCAAGACCAGGTAAATAAACTAAATAGTCATATATCCCCTAAGGAAATAGAAGCAGTCATCAAAATTCTCCTATCCAAAAAAGTCTAGGGCCAGATGGTTTCAGTGTAGAATTCTAACATACCTTCAAAGAAGAGCTAACACCAATACTCTTCAAACTACTCTGTTGGTATAATGTTCTTTTGAAATGTATACACCTTACCCTTGTTCATTCAAATGCTGATTTCTCCCCCCCCCCACTCTCTGGTTATAATTCAGATATTGTATTGTGATACTTTTTCTAAGCATCCTGTCTCAACTTTGTGTAAACAGGCCAAAATATAGCAACTAGTCACAATGTTGAGTGATATGAGGAGCCAGAGGGCAGGAGATTAGTGGGAGGAGCCAGAGGACAGGGAATGAGTGGGAGGAGAAAGGGCTAGAGGAGAGCTAGGAAAGCAGAGCTAGAGGAGAGATCTTGGAGGAAGTGGAGCAGGAATCAGACCTAAGATTTCACAAAAAGCAAATATAATGGGTAAAATATAAATGTTAGGAAACTATGAGGCCTTGGAGGTTTAAGAGGGAGTAGCTATTGCCCAGCATTGTGTTCTAGGTTAACTAAATAAACCCAGTCTCTGTATGGTGATTTAGGATTAACAGCAGCTTTACTAAAAGAAATTATTAGTAAATATTAATTACCAAATACAACACTATTCCACAAAATAGAAAGAGAAGAAACATTACCAAACTTATTTTATGCAGCCACAGTCATTTTGATACCTAAACCTCACAAAGACCCAACAAAGAAGGAGAATGTCAGGTCAGTCTACCTTATGAACATTGATGCAAACATACTCAACAAAATCCTTGCAAACATAATCCAAGAACATATGAAATATAACATCACCATTTCCATGTAGTCTTCATCCCAAGTATGCAGGTGTGGTTCAATATATGGAAATCCATCAATATAATCCACAATATATAAAAAATTGAAAAAAATATGATAATCTTCTTAGGAGCTAAAAAAAATTTGATAAAATCCAACATTCATTTATGTTTAAAATCCGGGAGATGTAAGGGATACAAGGCACTTACCTAAACATAGTAAAGGCAATATACAGCAATCCTGTAGCCAACATCAAACTATATGGAGAGAAACTTAAATCAATCCTACTGAAATCAGGGACAAGGAAAGGCTGCCCACTCTCTCCATATTTCTTTAACATAGTTCTTTAAGTCCTTGATAGAGCAATAAGACAATTAATGGAGATCAAGAGGATTCAGTTTGGAAAGGAAGAAGTCAAAGCATCAATACTGTTTGTGGATGATATGATAGTATACATGAGTGACCCCAAAAATTCACACAGAGATCTCCCTCAGCTGATAAACCCTTTCAGCAAAGTGGCTGGATACAAAATTAACTCAAAAAAATCTTAAGCCTCCCCTCCGTATACAAAAGACATAGGCTGAGAAAGAACTTAGAGCAACAACACCCTTCACAATAGTCACAAAGGATGTAAAGTACCTTGTTGTAACTCTAACCAAGGAAGTCAAAATTTGTATGAAAAAAATTCAAGTCTCTAAAGAAAGAAATTTAAGAACATATCAGAAGATGGAAAGTCCATCCATGCTCATGGCTTGGTAGGATTAAAATAATAAAAATGGGTATCTTACCAAAAGCAATATACAGATTCAATGTAGCTCTCATCAAGTTACCAACAGATCATGAAAGAAAATTTCTCAACTTCATATGGAATAACAAGAAACTCAGAACTGTTAAAATAATCTTCTACAATAAAAGATCTTCTGGAGGTATAGACATCCCTTATCTCAAGCTGTACTATAGAGCAACAGTAATAAAAACTGCATAGTACTGGCATAGAAACAGACTGGTGGATCAACAGAATCGAATAGAAGACCCAAATAAAAACCCACACACTTAGGAACACCTGATTTTTGACAAGAGTGTCGAAACCATACAATGGAAAAAGATAGCCTCTTCCATTCACGGTGCTGGTCTAACTGGTTATCTATATGTAAAAAAATGTGAATAGATCCATACTTATTACCTTGTACAAAACTAAATTCCAAGTGTATCAGAGACCTCAACATAAAACCAGACACATTAAGTATGTTGAAAAAAAAAATGAAGAAGAGCCTTGAATTCATTGGCACAGGAGACAACTTCTTGAACAGAACACCAACAGCCCAGACTCTAAGATCAACAATCAATAAATGAGACCTCATGAAACTGAGAAGTTTCTCTAAATAAAAAGGACACTGTTTTCTGAACAAAACGACAGCCTACAGATTGGGAAAGGATCTTTCCCAACCCTATAGCTATCTATAATATATAAAAAACACAGGAAGTTAAAAAGCAAAAAAATCAAATAATCCAATTAAAAAATGAGGTACAGAACTAAACAAAGAATTTTCAATAGAGGAATGAATGGCAGATAAACATTTAAAAAATATTGAATATCCTTAGTAGTCAGGGAACTGCGAATAAAAATGACCCTGAGATTTCACCTTACACCCATCAGAAAGGCTAAGTTCAAAAACTCATGTGAGAACACATGCTGGAGAGGATGTGGAGAATTGTGAACCCTCCTCCATTGCTTGTTGGAATGTAAACTTTACAACCACTTTGGAAATCATTCTGGTGCTTTCTCAGAGAAATAATGCTTTCTCAAATCCAGCAATACCACTCCTAAGCATACATCCTAAAGATACTCAATTATGCAACAAGGACATTTGCTCAACAATGTTTGTAGCAGCTTTATTCCTAATAGCCACAATCTAGAAACAAACCAGATATCCCACAACTGAGGAGTGGATACAGAAATTGTGGTACATGTACACAATGGAATACTACTCAGCAATTAAAAACAAGGAAATCATGAAATTTATAGGCAGCTGGTGGGAAGTAAAAAAGATCATCCTGAGTGAGGTATCCCAGAAGCAGAAATACATGCATGGTATATACACTAAAATCTATATACTGAAAGAAGATAAGCAAGAAAAAGGACCCTGGGTAAGTTGTTCAATACTCACTCAGAAAGTCAAACCAGAGAGACATCGGAAAAGGGTAAAAACAAGGAGCAAGAAAGGAGCTTACCACAGACAGTCTCTGAAAGACTCTACCCAGCAGGATATTAAAGCAGATTCTGAGACTCATAGCCAAATTTTGAGCAGAGTGCTGGGAATCTTTAGAAAGAAGGGGAAGATAGAAAGAGTCAGAGTGACTGGATTTCCACAAAATCCAAAAAATCTGGACACAGAGGTCTTTTATGAGACTGATATTCAAAACCAAGGAGCATGCATGGAGATAACCTAGAACCCCTGCACAGATGCAGACCATGGCAGCTCAGTCTCCAAATGGGCTCCCTAGGAAGGGGAACAGAGGCTGTCTCTGAAATGAATTGAGTGGCTGTTTCTTTGAGCACCCACCCCTGAGTTGAGGACAGCCTTAGCAGGCCACAGTGAGAGAGACCTCATAGGGTAGAGTCAGTTGGAAGCAGAGGAGTACCTCCCTATCAGTGGGATTGTTAAGGGACATAGGAGGAAAAGAGAGGGAGAGAAGTATTTGGAGGGGATGATGGAGGGGGCTACAGCTGGGATACAAAATGAATACATTACAATAAATACAAAATAAATAAAGGAAAAAAGAAATAAAGATCAGGTAAATAGTTTGAATAGTCTTATATCCCCCAAGGAAATAGAAGCATCTATTTCAAAATCTCCCTTCCAAAAAAAGCCCAGGGCCAGATGTTTTCAGAGTAGAATTCTACTAGACCTTTCCTTCAAAGAAGAGCTAACACCAATTCTCTTCAAACTATTCAACAAAATAGAAATGGAAAGAACATTAATAAACTCATTCTAGGAAGCCACAGTCACCTTTATACCTAAAAAAAAAAAAAAAAAAAAAAAAAAAAAAAAAAAAACCCACAAAGACCAAGCCAAAAGAGAGAGAAAAAGAGAACTTCAGACCTATCTCTGTTATGAACTTTTATGCAAAAATACTCAATAAAATAATTCCAAACCAAATCCAATGACACATAAAAGATGTCATCTACCATGACCAAGTAGGCTTTATCCCAGGCATGTAGGTGTGGTTCAATATAAGAAACATCAATGTAATCCACCATATAAACAAACTGAAGGAGAAAAACCACATGATCATCTCCTTAGATGCTGAAAAAACATTTGACAAAATCCAACACCCATTCATCTTTAAAGTCTTGCAGAGATCAGGGATATAAGGCACATACCTAAACATAGTAAAGGCAATATACAGCAAGCCTATAGCCAACATCAAACTAAATGTAGAGAAACTTAAATCAATCCTGCAAGCCAGACTTTTCAATAAAAGTATTTTTTTAAATTTTTCTATGAACTGTAAGCAGTGGAATATTTCATCTGATAATAACAACCTGCTAGACATTGACACTAACAATGGATCAGTCAGTTAGTGATGGAGATAAATTTCATTCACTCAATATCAGTTTATCCTGAAGAAGTCAGTGTTTAGCATTTATTTCAAGTTCACTAATATCTCTAAATATTCTCAGTAAAATGTAACCCTGACAAGCTGTAGCCATTAATGGACTCCTTGATGCAACAATATTCCTGAAAAAAGCAATAAGAAATAAATAATTTTGTACAGTTCTAGGAGATGGAGATGCAGTACATCACTGTAAGAAGGGAATGAGAGCATAAACAGGTGGTGGTTTATCATATTGCATCTGAAGTCCAAAATCAGAAAACAATGACTACTAGTTCTCATCATGATTTCACCCTTTTTTATTCTTTTGAAAACATTGTTTTCTCATTTAATAAATAAAAGAACAAAGTGAGAGAAAAACCAATGCAGTGTTTTCTTGGATTAAAAGTACAAAATGAAGCTTAAATGCGCAGTTGCTAAAGTTGCTGGCAATGCTGTGGGTATTGATTTTTTAATTGTTATAAAATTGTTTTTTTAGGAGAGACATGGACATCTATTCAACATTATGGTACTGATAAAAATCAGGTATATTGATTGGCCTGCTCTTTAATTACCTTCCCGTGAGGGGAAAGCATCATTACCAGGCCACAGAAGAAGACAATGCTGCCACTCCTGATGAGATCTAATTGACTAGGTTCAGAAGGAAGGAAAAGAAGACCTCCTCTATCAGTGGACTTGGGGAGGGGCATGCATGCAGAGGGTGGAGGAAGGGAGGGCTTGGGATGGGAGGAGGGAGGGAACCACAGGGGGGATACAAAGTGAATAAAGTGTAATTCATAGAGAATTTTAAAAATCAGGTATATTGTGTTGTATAACTTTATCAGTGACCACTGGTCTTATTATTCTTTTTTTTTCCCCTTAGAATACAGAGGTAATACATAAAGACAATTTACACAAAACATTTGTGAACAGAGTTAATTGCTTCAGCATGTAACCAAAATCACAACACATTGAAATAACATGACTACATTTAATCAGATATGAATGGCAGATCAAAATGCAGTTGTTCAGGTAGAAAAGTTCACTGGTAGCTATTTCTGACCACATACCATTACAAGATAGGAAATTACCTAGGTCTTCAGGAGTTTTTAGATTAATAGTACACTGTTAAGCCTACTGAGTTTGTGACAGGGTTAGACTTATAGATTTAATGAGAACCATTATAGGGTACGGTAGGTTGAATAAGTGAAATAAGGGGAATGTATATTTTTGTGCCTTATAATAAAAGTTCCTGTACTCTTGCATTTCATCCTGGACATGTGACTGGCATCACAGCCAGTGTAAAAATGGATTGCCTAAAGCAGAGTTTTCTACACTTTGTGGTAACCCACACACTCGATAGTTTCACTGATGTATTTGAAAATGCTTTTATTTTTGGCTTTCTTTGTTCTGATACTATAAAAATCCAATTAAACTATTACAATATTAAAATATTAAATCTGAACCTAAATCTTTCCTAAGGCCCTGGCCACTCATATTGGACTGCTGAATAAACTATCCCTACTTCTCCCAGATGCAAGAGCTCTGTGTGTGTTTGGTTGGTTTGTTGTTTTTAAGGATTACAAGAGACTGCTGCCATCAGAAAGCAGGACCTTTGCTGAGAAAACCAGAAAGAGCAAGAAGGGATCAATCCACTTTTGATCTCATCTCTTTTATAACTGTCCATTCTCTAGCTATGAATAGAAAAACTAGTTTTTATCCTAGTGTATGGAATGGTAGTACAAGATTTTTTTCTTACAGTAATTAACCTAATCTAGATAATTCTTCAAAGCTGTGTCCACAAACATATTTCCTAGATGATTTTAGGCTCCGTCAAGCTGATAATCAACAGCAAACATCATATCTCCACCTCTTGTCAACTTGTCACCCAATCATAACGACATTTAAGTCACTACCTTCTACGTTTTGACTCCAAGTTATATAACTGTTTCATAATACAAAATGCATTCAGTCCAACATGAAAAATAATCAGTCTTTAACATCTAACAATTTTCAAATGTGTAAGGATCAAGTTTCTTCTGAGACTCAGGCAATCTCTTAAATATGAGCTCTATTGAAACCTAGGCTTTGTCTTCAGTCTCATGCAATGACTTCTTAAGGCCTCCTTATAAGCCTCCTAACCTTTCCATATATTGCCCAGTCTCAGTAGCTCTCTGAAAGCATGGAGCGAGACTAAATGAATCTTTCAACGTTCATCCTTACTAAGACAGTGCAACAAAGAGAATAGTGCTGATTTCTGTGCCAATTAGAGATATAGCCTGCTCCTCCACTGGACTACAATGCCATAGGCCGTTTTATGTCTTCCATGGTGACCCTGAGAAAACATTTTCCTAGGTGATTGCATTTGAAAAGAAAATTCTGTCACAGGGATTCTCAATTCAGACTCTCTTCCAATGAAGTTAGGTTTTCTCAAGATGGATCCATCCACGGATCGGGTCTTGCTCTTTGGGCATATATTCTATTTCCTACATTTAAACTTAATTGTGAATTTTTTCCTCATCCAACATCCAAAGATGGTCTGTATGAGATTCATGCTTTCTTGTTGCTGTATATTTGGCTTTTACTAGATAGCTAACAACCCTACATTTTACTGGCTTCAAGTTATATCTAAAAAGAATATATCATGTTTTGATAAACATGATATCATTTCTTCCTCAAAATACCTGTACCTCTATGAATTTTCCCTGCAATTAGCATATTCAGTGTTTAAGAAAAAAAAAAAAGCTGTCTATCTTTTGCTATTTTAAGTGTAGGGGCTGTTTTTTGTTGTTGCTTTTTGGTTTGTTTTGGTTTGGTTTTTCTCCCCAGGGCTATTTGTACTCACAGAAAACACTGGTACAAATGTGGTTTTCTGTGTTTCTTTGTTTTCCTAATCCACCATAACTTTGGAATTGCTTTAGTAAAAATTAAGTTGTCCAACAACAGCAATCATGGACTGATGTTGCTCAAGAAAGGCTATGGGTAAGGAGAAGCACAAATGTTTTCTAGGACAATGTTAAGAAGAGGTAAAAACCTCAACAACAAGGAGAACTGTAGGGGAGATACTTAAACCTCATTCAGAAGGGCAAACATTGGAAGGAGGAGAAGACAAGGAACAGAGCAGGAGCCTTCCACAGAGAGCCTCTGAAAGACTCTATCCACTATGGTATTGAGGGAGACACTGAGACTCATAGCCAAACTTTGGGCAGAGTGCCAGGATACCTGTGGAAGTAGATGGAGATAGAAAGACCTGGAGGGGACAGGAATTCCGCAAGGAGAACAACAGTGCCAAAAAACCTGGGCCCAGGGAGTGTTGCAGAGATAGATACTTCAACCAAGAACCATGCATGGAGAACACCTAGACCCACTGTTCAAAGGAAGCCCATAGGCTGCTCAGTTTCCAATTGGATTCCCTATTAAGGGGTACAAGAGTGGTCTCTGCTATGGACATAGTTGAGCAAATGTCCTTACTCAATGGTAAGGCATCTTTTGGGTATATGCCTAGGAGGGGTATAGCTGGATACTGAGGTAGCACTATTCTTAATTTTCTCAGAAAGTGACAGATTAATTTCCAAAGTGATTGTACATAGTTACATTCCGACCAGCAATGGAGGAGGGTTCCCCTTTCTCCACCACCGCCCTAGCAACCATCATCCTTCGAGATTTTGGACTTAGCCATTCTAATGTATATGAGGTGAAATCTCAGAGTGGTTTTAATTTGCATTTCCCAAATGACTAAGCGTGCTGAGCATTCCTTTAAGTGTTTATCTGCCATTAAATATTCCTCTGTTGAAAATTCTCTGTACCCATTTTTAATTGGGTTGCTTGTACCTGCAGGAGACACTGGTACAAATGTGGTTTTGTTTGTTTCTTTGTTTTCCCCATCCATCATAACTTTGGAATTGCTTTGGTAAAAACTAACTTGTCAAACAACAGCAACTTTGGATTGATACTGCTTAAGAATGGCTTTGGGTAAGGATAGGAAGAAGTGCTTAATTTTTTTGTTATATAATTTAATGATTTATTCTCAGTAAAACTGAGATAGAAAGACCTGGATGGGAGAAGAGCTCCATAAGGA
Organism: Psammomys obesus; assembly: GCF_907164565.1. Taxonomy (NCBI): domain Eukaryota; kingdom Metazoa; phylum Chordata; class Mammalia; order Rodentia; family Muridae; genus Psammomys; species Psammomys obesus. The sequence goes on along the minus strand of NW_026585894.1, from coordinate 23,253,934 downwards.
GAGTAACAGAACCAAGATATCTGGGCCCAGGGGTCTTTTCTGAGACTGACACTCCAACCAAGGACCATGCATGGAGATAACCTAGAACTCCCACCAAGATGTAGCCCATGGCAGTTCAGTATCCAAGTCAATTCCCTAATAAAGGTAACAGGAAACATCTCTGACATGAACTCAGTGGCTGGCTCTTTGATCACCTCCCCCTGAGGGGAGATCAGCCTTACCAGGCCACAGAGGAGGACAATGCAGCCAGTCCTGATGAGACCTGATAGGCTAGGATCAGATGAAGGGGAGGAAGACCTCCCCTATCAGTGGACTTAGAGAGGGGCATTAAAAAGAGGAGGAATAGAGGATGGATTTTGAGAGAATGAGGAAGGGGGCTACAGCTGGGTTACAAAGTGAATTAATTCTAATTAATATAAAAATAAAAAATAGAATTAAAAAAGAATGCCTTTAGGTAAAGAAAGGAGGAAGTGCTTTATTTTTTATTATATGATTTAATGATTTATTCTCAGTAAAACTGCTAAAACATATCTTAAAATTATCTAAAATAGAATTAGTTTACCAATTCTATTATTCATTATACTAAATTAACTTATATTTTTGTGGCATTAAATGATTCAATTTTGTTTTTGACAACCATATCACATTTTAATTATGCTATTTTGTAATAATATTGGACTTCATATGAGAGCCAGGTATTTATCTCACAGAAGTTAAAGCATACATTCATAAATGACTTATTTTAAATGTTTAATATTGTTTCATTCATAACAACAACAAAATATACACAACATAAATTTCTATCAAAAATTTATAGAGAAAATATATACATAAGGTACACACACATATGCATATGTGTATAAAATAACAATGAAAAAATGCTAAGAATCTGAAAAAAAGGGGAGAGGGGTATAGGGGAATGTTTGGAGAGAAGGAAGGAAAAGAGGAAATGATGTAAATATGGCACAAACTCAAACAACAAAAATTTATTTTAAAGAATAGATTGTACTTTCAATGAAGTTCACATTATACAATGGGGAGCCAGGATTCAACCACTGATTCTTAGTAGCAGAGACCATAGAGACTGAAGAGGACATTCTCTAACTAGACTAGTCTTCTAGTAAAGAGCTGAGAACACCAAAGAGCCTACAAAACCTCAACCAAAAATTTACTCTGTCTACCAGATATGCAGAGATGAAGACAAAACAGATAGAGTCAGAGACTGAGGGAATGCCCAAAGGATGCCTGGTCCAACCAAAGATACACCCTATCAGAGAATGCTAATCCTGACACTATGAAGGCCACTCTGCTAATATTGCAGACAGGATCCTGTCAGAGCTACCCTGAGAGGCTGTACCCAGCAGTGCCTCAAACACAGATGCTAAGATTCACAGCCAAACACTGGTCAATGCATAGGAAGTTTTCTGGAATAGAGGGAGGAAAGAAAGAAAAAAGATACAGAAGTGATAGGAACTCCACAAGAAAATCAACAGAGCCAACTAAATAGGGCCAGAGAAGAGAAGGGTTTGCAGAGGCTGAAGCATCAACCAAAGACCATGCATGAACTGGACCAAAGCCTCCCACAAAGCTGTAGCAGATGGGCAGCATTGGCTTCAAGTGTGGGAAGTGGAAACTGCATAGGACAGGGATTCACTTGTCAGCTTTTAGATCACCTTCCCCGGGCTGGACTGCCTTGACAGGCCACAGGTGAAGAGAACATTCAGTAATGATGAAACTTGATGAGCTGGGATGGATGAGAAAGGGAGTTCTCATTTTCTGAGGAAAAGTAGAGGAGGGAGGAAGAGACTAGGAGGGGAGGAGGGAAAAGGCTACAAGGATGTAAAGTGAATAAAATATATAATGAGAAAAAAAGAACAAGAGAGAAACAGACTGAAACTTATGCGGTTTTGGAGAGACGATTAGGCAATAAGGCCTTCAATTTATGAGACAACACAATTCAATATAGTATTAAAATCCAAGCTCCACAATCTTTCACTTAGTTCTGGGGCCTAGCTGGAACTTCAAGAGCTGAATATTAACAAAGGTCTACTCTAAGCATAGAAACTCTGCATGTTCTCAGAGGAAAGGAGGTGATTTAAAACTAAAACCAGATATCCATAAAAACTACAGTCAATATAGTCAATGCTTAGGACAAAGGGAAAAAAGCAGTCAGAACTTTGTAAAAGGAATTTCAGCTTCTTAGTATAGAATTCAATGTAGCTATTTTTTGGAAATCATTTATGTATGTTTGTGTATAAGCCTATCATGACCTATTCATTAAAGAATTCATGAAACATTGTATTCACAAAGTGATGAACAATATAATCCTCACAAACAAAATGTACTTTAAGTTTAATATTTTACACAGCTGAAAGTGCCAGCAACAATATAATGGGTGTCTTTATTTTTTTACTTTTTAATTTTTTTATTTATTACAATTTATTCACTTTTTATTCCAGATGTAGCCCCCTCCCTTGTACCCAAACAATCCTACCCTCTCTCTCTCTCCCTCCAATGCCCCTTCCCCAGATGTTCCTTAATTGAGGAATGGATAAAGAAACTGTGGTACATTTATATAATGGAATACTACTCCGCAATTAAAAAAAAAAAGTCATGAAATTTGCAGGCAACAGGTGGGATCTAGGAAAGATCATCCTGAGTGAGGTATCCCAGAAGCAGAAATACACACATGGTACATACTCACTTGTAAGTGGATATTAGACCTATAATAAAAGATAAACATACTAAAATCTGTATACCTAAAGAAGCTAAGCAAGAAGGAAGACCCTGCATAAGATGATCAATCCTCACTCAGAAAGGCAAATGGGATGGGCATTGTAAGAAGGAGAAAATGGGAAACAGGAAAGGAGCATCTGAAAGACTCTACCCAGCTGGGTATTAAAGCAGATGCTGAGACTCACCAAATTTTGGGCAAAGTACCGGAAATCTTAAGAAAGAAGGGGGAGATAGAAAGACCTGGAGGGGTCTGGAGCTCCACAAGTAGAGCAACAGAACCAAAAAATCTGGGCACAGGGGTCTTTTCTGAGACTGAAACTCCAATGAAGGACCAGTCATGAAGATAACCTAGAACCCCTGCACAGATGTAGCCCAGGGCAACTCAGTCTCCAAATGGGTGCTCTAGTAAGGGGAACAGGAGTTATCTCAGATATGAGCTCAGTGGCTGGCCCTTTGATCACCTCCCCCTGATGGAGGAGCAGCCTTACCAGGCCACAGAGGAAGACAATGCAGACAGTCCTAATGAGGCCTGATATGCTAGGGTAAGAGGGATATTTTTAATATTCAAATTTCTAAATACTTCTTCATGAAGTTCATCGTTTCTCCTCCTAAATATAATAAAAAGAATTTCTTACTATCTTACCTTAAATATTATGAAATTATGTCTCTCTTATACAACACAGAATAAACTATGTAAGCAGTCTAGAGTCTATGGATTCTAAGTGAGATTTCATAGTTCTTTTCATAACAATTTTCACTGTAAGTTACAAATGTTTAATGAAAAAAATCATACCACTTTTGTTATTCTTCCATACAATATGCCGATGACTTTCATAATTTGTATTCAACCAACTAAGTAGAATCATTTCTGAATTAGAATATATGTTGCTGGATGTAAAACAAGGATTGATTTTTGATATGTTATCTCCACACATGTTTGTTGCAGAATTGTAGCAATGTGGTGTCACCCGATATAGAATCATAACCTGGAATTTTGAAAAACATAGTTAATAGAATCAGATGGAAAATAAATTCACCTTTGAGAAGTTAATTATCCAAGGTACATAAATAAGAGAAGACACTAGTGTTTTCTGGTTAAATGTACCTTCTCAGGAATAAGAGAATAGCTGTGCTGTATGCCACTATTAGTCATTTTCAAGCAATAATTTCATTTTCAATTGAAAATAAAATTTTTCAATTAATAATTTCATTTCAATTGAAAATAGAAAATTTCAATTTCAGAGTTTTTTGCTTGCATGCCATTTATATTATAGGGTTCCTTACTATGCAACTTAAAACAAGATCCTTCCTAATTAAAAACAAAACAAAGCTATGCTCTTCAACAGCTCTGTAAGAATGCCAATTCATCAAAACATGTGAGTTTCTTATTCTTACAGTTCACAGAATTTAAAAATTTGAATATCAAGAATTTTATCTATCTGTATTAGTTACTTTTATTGTTGCTATTAAAAATATATAAAAAGAGCAATTTAAGAAAGAAGGGCTTTATATTGCCTCTCAGTTTTATGGTTAAGGAATCATTGAACCTGGAACATGAGATAGCTGTTCAGTTTCCAACCACCACCAGGAAGCAGACATAGATGAATACTGGAAGTTAAATTCCTTTTTTTTTTTTTTGGACCCTAACCAGTGGTATGGTATTGCATATATTTAGAGGGAACTTCTCAGCTTAATTTGCCTGATCTAAACATTCCTTCACAGACATGTTCAGAGGTTTTTCTTCCAGATACTATCAATTTGACAGTTAATATTAATTAATCATTATACTACTCGATATACATTTTGATACACAACTTACAAACATTTTGTTGGTTAGTTGGTAACAGGGTCTCATGTATCTCACATTGCCTTCTAACTGGCTAGGTATACAAGGCTGCACATTGCACTTCCAATTTTTCTCCCTCTCCCTCCCAAAAAAGGAATGTAAGTGTATGCCACTATGCCTGTCATATGTGTATTTAGGGAAATAAATAGTACAAAAATTTACAATTCAATGTACTTTTAGCTCATGGTATTAAGTTTGGTAATAGAATCACAGTCTCATTCACTACATACATATTATATCTGCTAGGTAGAGAAATATAGCACAGGGGACTCAGAGTTTCATTTCACTGACTATTGAAATAGATTCTAGATGACAGCAATAATATGAGTATTATTAATTTATTATGTATTTATCTAGATTACCAGATATTTGATTATATAAAAATTGATACTGCAAAACATTTCAAATGAATGAGTCTGATTAACTCTTTATATCATATACACAATCCTACATCAGTTCACTGACTAACCCTGACACTTTCAAAGATAGTTCTCTAATGTCTTGGATATGAAAACTACAACTTGTCTTGGATATGAATAACACACTTTGAGTGACATATGCTCTAGAGATGCGGTTGTTATGTTCACATCCACCCAGCACTCACCTCCTCATTCTAAAATATTTTTATTGTGGGAAATTGAAAATTGTCATTAAAAAGAATGGTTTCCTTACAAAGAAGCACACACAGCCAACAGAGACATCACTTCTGATACAAACTATTTGATACTAGTCCCAGAGCCAGCCTCTGGGATAATGCAATCTAAGATACTTTTTATGTTCAAGTAAATAAACTACAGAAAGAGGATGTTCATGTCTTTGTGTACCATATATTTACGTTGTGTCTTAAACAGCTTCAATTAAAAAATATTAGAAACACAAAACTGTTCTTTCCTTTCCATGAAAATTATAAAAATTTTAACCAAACAAATCTAGTACAGAATATTCCAATTTTATCTGACCCATGTGGTGAAAATACCAATCCACAAATATGAAATGTATTACTTTTACATTTCTGTGATACAAATATAGTACATTTTGGATCTTTATAACCCTTATTTCAAATGCTATATACTTCAAAATGCAACTGATAGCCTTGGAAATGGATTCCTAGGCTTTTCTGAGTAATAAAAATGTTGAGTTACTTAACTACAAATGATGAGATAAATGTTTGGGATTCATGATATGAGATACCTTAGACTTTATCTATCAAGTGTTTATTCTGTTTTGGAAAGGGAATAAGACTTGCAAGTAAACCTTGAGAAGGTACACAGATTTAATGATAGGCATACATGGATCATCGTGGTATACTCTAATACAGAAAGAGTCAAAATAAGCACAGTTTCTACAGAAGAGCTATTTAAAAGTTATCACTGCTGAAATAGCATTCAATTTTCATTGTACAACACAATGATAGCTCTTCAAATATGCTACTATACATATATTTATATAAATAAAAGGAGTATAGAAAATACAACAGTTCATATAATTAAAACACAGTTTTGATGAAAACAATATTTTTGTTTAAATTAAAGTCACAAGGTATGTATTGATGGAATGAAATGTTAAGCAGAGGATAGACTATGTTGTTAAATATGTCAGCTAAATCTTTAATTTAGTTAAATTTATTTCAAAATTCTATATTCAGAGCTTTCCTACACTTAAACATTTCTTACATAACCATTTTTGTTAAAGGTCTGATTTATAAATAGGCATCAATAAACTGGCCTTTGTAAGATCAAAAACTCAAGTGATAACACATACTGGAGAGGTTGTGGAGAAAGGGGAACCCTCCTCCAATGCTGGTGGGAATGTAAACTTGTACAACCACTCTGGAAATCAATCTGGCACTTTCTCAGACAATTAGGAATAGTGCTTCCTCAAGATCCAGCTATACCACTCCTGGAAATATATCCAAAAGATGCTAAACCACATGACAAAGACATTTGCTCAACTATGTTCATAGCAGCATTATTCATAACATTCAGAATCTGGAAATGGCTTAGATACCCATCAACTGAAAAATGGATGCAGAAATTGTGGTACATTTACGTAATGGAATACTACTCAGCAATTAAAAACAAGGAAATCATGAAAATTTAAGGCAAATGGTGGGACCTAGAAAAGATCATCCTGAATGAGGTAACCCAGAAGCAGAAAAATACATATGGTATATACTCACTTATAAGTGGATGTTAGACATAAAATAAAGGATAAACATACTAAAATCTATAATCCTAAAGAAGTTAAACAACAAAAAGGACCCTAGGGAAAAGGCTGAAACCTCAGTCAGCATGGCAAACAGAATAGACATCAGAAGTAGGAGAATACAAGGAACAGGAACAGGAGCTTTCTACATGGTGGCCTCTGAAAGACTCTACCCATTATAGTATGGAAGGAGATACTAAGACTCATATCCAAACTTTGGACAGAGCGCCAGAAATCTTATGGAAGAAGAGGGAGATAGAAAGACCTGGAGGGGACAAGAACTGCACAAGGAGACAAACACAGCCAAAAATTGCGGACCCAGGTGTTACTGCCAAGACTGATACTCCAAAAATGATCCTGCATGGAAAGAACCTAGTCTCTTTGTTCAGTTTCCAAGTGGGTTCCTTAGTAAGGAGAGCAGTGTCTGTACCCTGTCTTAAAAAAAGAAAAGGGAAGGGGGATAAAAGGAGCCTATAAAAAGGAGACACTGATCCCCAGAAAATGTTTAAATGTTAAAGCACATTATTCTATAACACAACACAATGCATTCCCTCTCAGCCATAAGCCTCTTCTACCTTGTGAGACAAGATGTCTCACTTAACCTGAAGATTGAGTATGCAACTTGTGACATGTAGATAATATACAAATATGTTAATTTACAGATCAAATATAAAGCAGAAAATAAAAATAACTCAGCAATGAGATTAATTTCCTAGTCTTTTACACTAAGCCCAGGAAAAATATTTATTATTATTATTTATTACAATTTATTCACTTGTGTTGTAGCTGTAGTCTCTTCACTCATCTCCTACTGGTCCCACCTTCCTTCCTTCTTCCTCCACTATGTCCACTTCCTCCACTATGTCCACTGATAGGAGAGGTACTTCTCCCTTGATTTCTGACCCTAGCTCATCAGGTCTCATCAGGACTGTCTGACTCCTCAGTCTCTTTGGCCTAGTAAGGATACCTCACTAGGGGAGGTGATCAACAAGAAGCCAATGGAGTTCATGCCTGAGAATATCCCTGCTCCCGTTACTAGGGAACACACATGGAGACTTAGCTGCCTATGGGCTACATCTGAGCATGTGGTCTAGATCCACTCCATGCATGGCCCTTGGTTGATTCATCAGTCACTGCAGGACGCACTGGGCTCAGATAGTTTAGCTCTGTTGTTCTCCTTGTGGAGCTCCAATCCCCTCCAGATATGGCTTCATCTTTCTTCCATAAGATTCCCTACACTCTACACAAAGTTTGGCTATGAGTCTCAACATCTACTTCAATAGCCTTCTGGGTACAGTCTTTCAGAGGTCCTCTGTGGTAGGCTCCTGTTCTATTCCCTGTCATCTCTTACTTCTGATGTCTATTCTGTTCTCCATTCTGAATGAGGATTGAGCCTCTTCTCTAGCGTCCTCCTTGTTGTTTAGTTTCTTTAGCACTACAGAATTAATATGTAGACCTTGAACTCATTGTCAAAGGAAACAACTTCCTGAACAGAACAGCAAAAGCACTGGCTCGAAGAACAACAGTCAATAAGTGGGACCTCATGAAACTGAAAAGCTTTTGTAAAACAAAGAACACTGTCATGAGAACAAAAGACATCCTACAGACTGGGAAAAGATCTTCACCAGCCTTACATCTTACAGAGGGCTAATATCCAGAATATAAAAAAAAAACCTCAAGAAGTTAAACACCAACAAACCAAGTAATCTAATTAAAAATAAATGGAAAGGGGCAGGGAGGAGATGAGGGAGGGAGGGTGGGGTTGGGAGGAGGCTACTGCTGGGATACAAAGTAAATAACCTGTGATTAATATAAAAAATAAAAATTAAAAAAGTAAAAATTATTAAAAAATGGGGCACAGAGCTAAACAGAGGAATATTGGACAGCAGAGAAACAAAGAAATGCTCAATGTATACTATCATATCATCTGTGAATAGTGATACTTTCACTTTTTTCTTTCAGATTTGTATCCTGTTGATCTCCTTTAGTTGTCTTAATGCTTTAGCTAGGACTTTCAAGAACTATTGTGAAGAGATAAGGAGAGAGTGGGCAGCCTTGCCTTGTACCTGATTTCAGGAAGATTGATTTTGATGTTGGCTTTAGGTTTGCTGTATACTGCTTGTACAATGTTTAGGTATGTAACTTGTATCCATGATCTCTCCAAAACTTTAAATATGAACAGGTGTTGAATTTTGTCAAAATTTTTTTGTTTTGTTTTTTTGATTTTTTTTTTTTTTGCATCTAAGGAGATGATCATGTGGCTTTCTTTCAGTTTGTTTATATGGTGGATTACATTGATGGATTTTCATATGTTGAACCACCCCTCCATACCTGGGATGAAGCCTACTTGGTTATAGTAGTTGATATCTTTTATGTATTCTTTTAAAAAAACATTTATTTATTTATTATGTATACAGTGTTCTGCCTTCATGTACACCTGCACACCAGAAAAGAGTACCAGATCTCATTATACATAGTTGTATGCTACCATATGTTTGCTGGGAATTGAACTCAGGACCTTTGGAAGAGCAACCAGTGCCCTTAACCTCTGAGCCATCTCTCCAGCCCTTATGTATTCTTGGATTGGCTTTGCAAGTGTTTTATTGAGTATTTTTGCATCAATGTTCATAAGAGAGATAGGTCTGAAATTCTTTTTTGTTGTTGTTGTTGTTGGGTCTTTGCATGGCTTAGGTATCAAGGTGACAGTGGCTTCATAGAATGAAGTTGGTAATGTTCTTTCTGTTTGTCCTTTGTGGAAAAGTTTGGAGAGTCCAGGGTTAGCACTTCTATGAAGGTCTGGTAAAATTTTGTGCTGAAGCTATGAGCTTTTTTTGGACAGGAAACATCTGGACAGGAGACTTTTGGTGAGTGTTTCTATTTCCTTGGTGAATATAAGACTATTTATTCTATTTACCTGATCTTGATTTAATTTTGGTAAAGAGAATTTATCAAAGAAATTGTCAGGAAATTTCCAGGCAAATGGTGGGAACTAGAAAGATCATCCTGAGTAAGGTAACCCAGAAGCAAAAAGACACATACTGTATATATTCACATATAAGTGGATATTAATAATATGATATAGGATAAATGTAGTAAAATCTATAGCCCTATAGAAACTAAACCAGAAGGAGGACCCTAGGAAAGAGGCTGAAACCTCATTCAGAAGGACAAATAGGGTAGACATCGAAAATAGGAGTATAAAAAGAACAAGACAGGAGCCTTCCACAGGGGGCCTCTGAAAGACATTTCTCATCAGTGTATCTACAGAGATACTGAGCCTCATAGCCAAACTCTGAGCAGAGTGCAGGAAACCTTATAAAAGAAGAGGGAGATAGAAATACCTGGAGGGGAAAGGAACTCCACAAGGAGATCAACAGAGCCAAAAACCCTGAGCCCAGGGGTCCAGAAGAGACAGATAATGTAACCAAGGACAACTCCTGGAGAGGACATAGATCTCCTGCTCATTGGAAGCCCATAGGCTACACAGTTTCCCAGTGGGAACCCTAGTAAGTGGAGCAGTGGCTGTCTCTGACATGAAATCAGTGGCTGGCTCTTTGTTGACTATCCCCTGTGGCCTTGCCAGAGGAAGATGATGCAGTCAGCCATAATGAGACTTAATAGGCTAGGATTAGATAGAAGGGGAGGAGGACCTCCCTTATCAGTGGACTAGGGAAGGGTCATAGGGGGAAAAAGTGAGGGTTTGTGGGACTGGGAGAAGATGAGGGAGATGGCTACAACTGCGATACAAAGTGAATAAACTGAAATAAACAAATAAATAAATCGCCAGATAAATAAATAAATAAGTAGATAAATAAATAAGTAGATAAATAAATAAAAGAAATGTTCATTGTCCTTAGTCATCAGGGAAATGCAAGTCAAAATGACCCTGAGATTCTACCTTACACCCAATAGAATGACTAAGGTAAAAAACTCAAGGGGGACAAAACATACTGGAGAGGTTCTGAAGGAAGGGAAACCCTCCTCTATTGCTGGCAAGAATGTAAACTAGTAAAACCACTTTAGAAATCAATATGGCGCTTTCTTAAAAAATTAGGAATAATGCTATATCAAGATCCAGCTCTACCACTTCTGGGCATATATCCAGAATATGCTCAACCATACAACAAGGACATTTGTTCAACCATGTTCAGCTTTATTCATAATAGCCAGAATCTGGAAACAACGTAGATATCCTTCAACTGAAGAATGGATACAAAAATTGTGGTACATATACACAATAGAATACTACTCAGCAATCAAAAACAAGGAAATCATGAAATTTATGGCAAATGTTCGGCAGTAGAAAATATCTTAAGTGAGAAGCAGGAATACACATATGATATATACTCACTGTTAAGTGGCTATTATCCATATTATATAGGATAATTCCCAAGTCTTTATACACAATACAGAAAAAAATTTCTTGAAGTATACTGACATCTGCAATTATGGATGGAGAACTGGCAATAAGACTATCATATGTAATATGGTGTTTTACTATATTAAAATAAAAATTAAGAGCAAAGCACTTGTAGTAACAGCTCATCTCTCCGTATCTCAAATACGTGGACAAATCTCATAAAAGGAAATAGAAAAAAGATAACTGAGACTACAATAATACATAACTGAAATATATAAATCATGGTTATATAAATAACAGGAGTTATAATCTTTAGTATCTTAAACTCCATAAATTATCTTATTTCTCTAAATCCTAAAAAAAATCTGCTTACATACTTTAACTCAGAATCTGTCTAGTTTTATTTCACAGAAAACAATTTAGTAAAATGTATTAAACCACAAAAGTACAATATAAAAATAAACTGTTACAGTAAGCCTTATTGATAATAGCCATATACCAAGATAAGGAAGGAAGACAATTACAGTCTAAAAAATGAATCTCAGTAGAGTAGAAACAGGGCTGAAAAGTGGAGTAGGTCCTGCTATTTCAATTCTGGATAATGAGTATGCGTATGGAACATGATTTAAATATAGTAACAAATCTTCTGACTCCATTACTTTATTATATTAAAAATTATATTGTTATTTAACTAAAATTATATTTTATTAAAATGTATATTAAAAGATTTTAGAAAAATGTTTAATCAGAAAGACTGATCCATAGGTAAAAGGATGGAACACATCAACCACAGCTCTGAATCATTCACTTCCAAATATTTCCATAAAAAGGAAAACGTAATTTATTTAAGCCACTGTGTTTATGATGTGTATGATGTGCATAACATCATTTCACTATTGCACTATACGTGTGAATGAACAACACCAACAAAATTACAACAAAAAAGAGTGGAAGTATTACCTTGTATATCTGAAGAAATACATCTGTCCATGCCCGTTTACTAAAGGCTTCAAATTTATCGACATCTATATTAACAGAACATTTTCTCTTAAGTGTACAGAGAGCCTTGTTTTTAGTGGATGCCTTTTAAAAATGAAATACAACAGCATAAATAAAAAAGCAAAGCAAATATTAATGTCAATTTTTAACTATGATATAGGATTTTCCCATTTTAAATAAATATTCAGATGCTCATTTTATGCATTCATCAAGACATTTACCTCTATGAAAGCACTGAGGCTTTCCACACAGAGAATTATCACAGACTTATTTACTTCATACATTTATGTTTGTCCTCTCTAATAGAAGGAATAGAAAAGGAAACAAAGTCCCTCTGAGTCTGAGTTCAAAAATCTGCACCCTTTGGAATGACCCACAAGAACTCAGCATAAGACCATAGTACAGGTACCTGACTCTCTATGGCTTGTCAAACGGTAAGTAAGTGATTTCCACAAGTAAAATTCATTTGCCTAAAAAATAATTTTTCTCAGCAAGTGGTTTCTAAAAAATGAGCTCTATACTTTGAGAAAACTATGAATTTCTTGTTTAATTTCTCTGTTCTCCCCTAATATTTCAAAAAGGAAAGTATCAAGTCTTTGCAAGATTACATTTTTTTCTAAAAGACATAGTCTTTTTAAAATTTTTATTTTTGTAATATTAATCACAGGTTATTTACTTTGTATCCCAGCCGTAGCCTCCTCTCTCATTCCCTCCCAATCCCACTCTCCTTCCCTCATCTCCACCCTGTCACGTTCCAAGACCATGTTAGGGGAGGTCCTCCTCCCTTCCATCTGACCCTAGCTTATCAGGTATCTTCAGGACTTGCTGCAATGTCCTTCTCTGTGGCTTAGCAAGGCTGTTCCTCCCTCGGGAAGTGGGAGAGGTAAAGGAGCCAGTCAATGAGTTCATGTCAGAAATAGTTCCTGTTCCCCTTACTAGGAAAACCCACTTGGATACTGAGCTACCATGGGCTACATCTGAGCAGGGGTTCTAAGTTATACCTATACATGGCCCTTGGTTGGAGAAACAGTCTCATAGAGGACCCCCGTGCCCTGATATATCTGGGAAAGGATCTTCACCATCCCTGTATCTGACAGAGGTCTGATATCCAGAATATATAAAGAAGTTAAAAAGCAATAAATCAAGTAATCCAATTAAAAAATGGGGTATGGAGCTAAACAGAGAATTCTCTGTAGAGGAATATAGAATGGCAGAAAAACACCTAATGAGATGCTTAATGTCCTTAGCCATCAGGGAGATGCAAGTCAAAACGATCTTGAGATTTCACCTTACACCCTTCAGAATGGCAAAGGTTAAAAACTCAAAAGAAGACCTCCCTTATCAGTGGTCTTGGGGAGAGGCATGCGTGCAGAGGGAGGAAGAAGGGGGGTATTGAGACCTGAGGAGGGAGGTAACCACAGGGGGGATACAAAGTGAATAAAGGGTAATTAATAAAGAATTAAAAAAGAAACTCAAGTGACAACACATGCTGGAGAGGTTGTGGAGAAAGGGGAACTCTCCTCCATTGCTGGTGGGAATGTAAAAATGTACAACCACTTTGGAAATCAATCTGGTGCTTTCTCAGACAATTAGAAAGAGCACTTCCTCGGGATCCAGCTATACCACTCCTAGGCATATATCCAAAAGATGCTCAAGTACACAACAAGGACATTTGCTCAACCATGTTTGTAGCAGCTTTATTCATAATAGCCAGAAGCTGGAAACAACCCAGATGTCCCTCAGATGAGAAATGGATACAGAACTTGTGGTACTTTTACCCAATGGAATACTATTCAGCAATAAAAAAACAAGGAAATAATGAAATTTGCAGGCAAACGGTAGGATCTAGAAAAGATCATCCTGAGTGAGGTATATCAGGAGCAGAAAGACACACAAGGCATAAACTCACTTGTATAGACCTATAAGATAAGATAAACATACTAAAATATGTGCACCTAAAGAAGATAAACAAGAAAGAAGACCCAGGGTAAGATGATCAATCCTCACTTAGAAAGACAAATGGGATGGACATTGGAAGTAGGAGAAAACAAGTAACAGGAGCCTACCACAGAAGGCCTCTGAAATACTCTATCTAGCAGTGTATCAAAGCAGATGCTGAGACCCATAACAAAACCTTTGGTAGAATGCAGGGAATCATATGCTAAAAGGGGGAGTTAGTATGACTGGGAGAGGACAGGAGCTCCACAAGGACAAGACATACAGTCTTAAAATTTACATTTAAGGATAAAATTGCATAAGTGTATGTACTTTTGCCTATAGACTTAATGCCCAGAAGCCAGACAAGTGTGACTCCCCAAAGGTTTATAGCAGGCTAGACTAGAGATATCAGCTATTTCTAGGTTCAAGTGAGGGAACCGCCTTAAACTATATGACAGAGTACAAAGAGAAGGCTTAACATCAATGTCTGCTTTCCATATGCATAAGCACTGATATGTTTTCAAACACATACACTTGCACCCATTCACATGTAAACAGGTAGACATGTATGCATGCATATCACACACTTAAACCTGCAAGAAAAGAAAAAAGTAGAAAGTAATTAATTCATTTTTGTATAGGGACCTCAAAAAAAAATAATTAACTCCGACACCTGTGTTCATACATACACACACACACACACACACACACACACACACACACACAATCATACACATACACACTCACGTACAAACATTAGCTGTTAAGAGATGCTTAAGCTTTAGGGATATTTCAGATACAAAGTCACAACATCTAAACTTGACTCATTTTAAAAAATACCATATATGATTAAATTTAATGACAATATAAATTATAACTAGAAATTATCTTACTGTAATTTCAAGCCATTTCTTATAATCTCCTGGTTCAAGCAAAAATTCTGGCAATACATGAGAAATGCATCCACCTTGAGCACTAAAAGAAAACCCCAAATTATAAAATTATTATAAACATTTGATATAACTTTTGGGTAAATTATTTCAATAGTGTCATGTTTTTTATATTACTTGTATAATTAATTTAAAATATTCTCTCAATACGTAATTATGTATGATATTACTTTTATAAAATTTCATTAATGAGAAAAATTATTCACTGTTCATAATCACACTTATCTATGTTTATGTGTTGACTGAATATATTGTGTGCAATGATTCTGGTCTTTTCAGCCAAGGCAATATTTTATTATTGTCATAACTACTAGCACTTAAAAAAACATCTGCAGAATGCTTAGATTTAAAAAAAAATATGATCGTTAGTCTTCTAATACCAAATGAGTATCATTTGATATGCCTAAAACAGTAAAATAACCTATTAATGAACTAATTTATTCTAAATGGCATATTGAAAACTTAGGAATAGTTTATTGTATAAACTTCTGATAATATAAATGAAGCCCTATATATGATGAATTTTAAATTATGCAAATATTTATGCATATGTATGTAAGTTACCACATTCAACATGTTAATACATACACACACTATTTCAACACTGTGAAATTTCAAAAGTGATTTAAACCATACTCCTTCACATGGAAGCTTGTCATCAATAGAACCACCAGCAAAAATCAAGTAAACTATGTTGAAAGATGGTTTTTATTGGAGGTTTGGGTATTTGGATATAACTCATTTAATGAGCACAGAGCAGCATTGAGCTCTATAGCATTAACAAAGAAGTCTACAACTAGTGCTCAATGTAGGATACACTTTCATCAATTTAGGCCTGTGGTTAAAGAGAAGTGAGGAAAAGAATAGGAAGAAAAGATGTAAACATGAAACATGAAACCCTGACACATTTACTAATGAATAATAATAGAAATAAAAGGAAGGGAACTTGTGAGAATGAAGTAGTGTACCTCCCTCTCTCTTCCCCTCTGAATCCTGCCATTTTTCCTTCTTGTCCTCCCTTGACCCTGTCCTAGTAAGCTGATAGGGGAGGTCCTCCTCCCCTTTCATCTGATGCTACCCTATGAAGTCTCCTCAGGACTGGCTGCATTATCTTCCTCTGTGGCCTTGTAAGGCTATCCTACCCCTTCAGGAGGAGGTGATAAAAAAGCAAGCCACTGAGTTCAGATCAGAGACAGCCCATGTACCCCTTACTATAGAACCCAATTGGAGACTAAGCTGCCATGGGTTACATCTGTGCAGGGGTTCTAAGGCTATCTCCATGCATGGTCAGTGGTTGGAGTATCAGCCTCAGAAAAGAATGCTCGGCTCAGAATTTTTGGTTCTGTTGCTCTCCTTGTGTAACTCCTGTTCCCTCCAGAACTTTCTATCTCCCTTTTCTTTCTTAAGATTCCCTGCACTTTGCCAAAAACATGGCTAGGAGTCTCAGTATCTCCTTTGATAACCTGCAGGTTAGAGTCTTGCCAATGTCATCTGTGGTAGGCTCCTGTCCTATTCCCTGTTTTCTCCCTCTTCTGATGTCTGTCATATTTGCCTTGCTGAATGAGGATTGATCAGCTTATTCAAGATCCTCTTTCTTTTTTAGCTTCTTTAGGTTTATAGATTTTAGTATGTTTATCTTATAGTATATGTCTAATATCCACTTATAAGTGAGTATGTATCATGTGTGTCTTTCTGCTTCTGGAATACCTCACTCAGGATGATCGTTTATAGTCCCCATCATTTGCCTGCATATTTCATGATTTCCTCATTTTTAATTACTGAGTAGTATTTCATTGTGTAAATGAACCACAATTTCTGTACCCATTCCTCAGTTGAGGGACATCTAGGTTGTTTCCAGATTCTGGCTATCACAAATAAAGTTGTTAGAAACATAGTTGTGCAAATGTCCTTGTTGTGTACTTTTGCATATTTTGGATATATGCCTTGGAGTGGTTTTGATGGATCTTCCTAATTGTCTGAGAAAGCACCAGTTTGATTAACAAAGTGGTTTTACAAGTTTACAATCCCATGAGCAATGGAGGAGTGTCCCCTTTCTCCAAAACCTCCCTAGCATGTGTTGTCACTTGAGTTTTTGAGGTTAAATATTCTGGTTGATGCAAAGTGCAATCTAGGGTAGTTTTTATTTGCATTTCCCTGATGACTAAGGATGCTGAACATTTATTTAAGTGTTTCTCTGCCATTCGATATTCCTCTATTGAGAATTATCTGTTTAGGTCTGTACCCCATTTTTAAATTGGATTATTTGGTTTGTTCATGTTTAACTTCTTGACTTCTTTATATAATCTGGATATTAGCTACTGTCAGATATAGGGTTGGTGAAAATCTTTTCCATGTCTGTAGGCTCATTTTGTTCTTTTGACCTTGTCCTTTGCTTTACAGAAGTTTTTCAGTTTCATGAAGTCCTATTTATTGATTGTTGTTCTTAGAGCCTGTGCTGTTGGTGTTCTGTTCAGGAAGTTGTCTCCTGTGCCAATGAGTTCAAGGCTCTTCCCCGCATTTTCTTCTAACATGTTTAGGTTTAGTGTGTTTGGTTTTATGTTGAGGTCTTTGAACCACTTGGACTTATGTTTTGTGCAGGATGATAAAGGTATGGTTCTATTTGCATTTTCTACATTTAGACATCCAGTTAAACCAGCACCATTGTTGAAGATGCTATCTTTTTTCCAGTGTATGGTTTTGCCTTCTTGGTCAAAAATCAGGTATCCATAGGTGTGTGGGTTCATTTATGGGTCTTCTATTCGATTCCATTGATCCAACATTATATTTCTATGCCAGTAGTATACAGATTTTTATTACTGGTGCTTTAGAATACAGCTTGAGATCAGTGATGGAGATATCTCCAGAAGATCTTTTATTGTACAGAATCATTTTATCTATTTTGGTTTTTTGTTATTCCACACGAAGTTGAAAATTTTTTTCAAGATCTGTAAAAAGTTGCATTGGTACTTTGATGGGCTGTAGAATTCTTTTGGTAAGATGGCCATTTTTACTATATTAATCCTGGCAATCCATGAGCATGGGGGATCTTTCCATCTTATGAGATCTACTTCTAGTTCTTTCTTCAGAGACTATAAGGTTTTTTGTTTTTGTTTTTGTTTTTTTTTTCATACCAGTCTTTGACTTGCTTGGTTAGAGTTATAGCAAGGTACTTTATAACTTTTGTGGCTATCATGAAAGGTGTTGTTTTCCTAATTTCGTTTTTAGCACATTTGTCTTTTGTGTACAGGAGGGATACTGATATTTTTAGTTAATTTGTTATCCAGCCACTATACTGAAGGGGTTTATCAGTTGTAAAAGTTACTTGGTAGAAATTTTGAGGTCACTCAAGTATGCTATCGAATCATCTACAAATAGTGATATTTTGACCTCTTCTTTTCTGATTTCAATTCTATTTATCACCTTTAATTTTCTTATTGCTCTAGCTCTAGCAAGGACTTCAAGGACTATGTTGAAGAGATATGGAGAGAGTGGGCAGCCTTGTCCTATTCCTGATTTCAGGGGGATTAATTTAGGTTTCTTTCGATTTATTTTGATGTTGACTATAGGCTTGCTGTTTATTGCCTTTACTATGTTTAGATAAAAACCTTCTATCCCTTATCTCTCCAGGACTTTAAACATGAAAGAGTATTGTATTTCATCAAATGTTTTTTCATTATCTAAGGGGATGACCATGTGCCTTTTTTTCCTTTCAGTTTGTTTATATGGTGGATTACATTGATGGATTTCTGTATATTGAACTACCCTGTATGCCTGGGATGAAGCCTACTTGGTCATGGTGGATGTTATTTTGGTGTGTTCTTGTGTTCGGTTTGTGAGTATTTTGTTGAGTAATTTTGCATCAATGCCTATAATGGAGATTGACCTGAAATTCTTTTTTGTAGTTGGATCTCTGTCAAGTTTAGGTATCAAGGTGACTGTGCCTTCATAAAATAAGTTTGGTAATGTTCTGTCTCTTTCTATTTTGTGGAATAGTTTGAAGAGTATTGGTGTTAGCTCTTCTTTGAATGTCTGGCAGAATTCTACTTTGAAACCATCTGCTCCTGGGCTTTTTTTATGGGAGAATTTTGATAACTGCTTCTATTTCCTTAGGGATGTAGGGCTATTTAATTTATTTACCTGGTCTTGATTCAGCTTTGGCAATTGGGATCAATTATGAAAATTGTCCTTTTCATTTACATTTTCAAATTTTGTCACATGCAGGCTTTTGAATTAAGACCTAATGTTTGTTTGGATTTCCTCAATGTCTGCTGTTATGTCTCCCTTTTCAATTTTTGGTTTTGTTGATTTGGATTGTCTCTCTGCCTTTAGTTAATTTTGCTAAGGGCTAATCTATCTTGTTGGTTTTCTCAAAGATCAAGTTCTTGGTTTCATTGAATCTTTGAATTGATCTCTTTGTTTCTAGCTTATTGATGTCAGCCCTGATTTTGATTATTTCCAGCTGTCTACGTATCTTTGGTGTGTCTGCTTTTATTTTTCCCCCTCTAGGGATTTCAGGTGAGCCATTAAGTTGCTTGGACGAGTTGAGCTTTTCTATTTAAAACATTAAAATTTTTCTTTACTATTACTATCATTTATTGCAATTTATTCACTTTGCATCCATGCTGTAGGACACTTCCTCAACCTACTCCAGGTTTCACCCTCTTCTCAGTTCCCCTGCTATGTCTCTTCCCTAGTCCACTGATAGTGGAGGCCCTTCTACCCAAATATCTAATTGTATTCTATCAGGTTTCATCAGGACTGTCTGGATCCTCTTTCTCTGTGACCAACTTAGGCCCCCGGGCCAGGGGGAGGTAATCAAAGAGCTGGCCACTGAGTCCCTCTCAAAGACAGCCTCTTCTCCTCTTACTATGAAACCCCCATGAACACTGTGCTGCCCATGTGGTACATCTGAGCAGAGGGTCTAGGTCCTCTCCATGTATAGTCCTTGGTTGATTCATCAGTATCTGCAGGATGCCCTGAGATCTGATTTTTTGGCTTTGTTTGTCTCTTTGCAGAGCTCTTGTCCCCTCCATATCTTTCTATCCCTCCTTTCTTCTATAAGATTCCCCGCATTCTGCCCAATGTTTGAGTATAAGTCTCCTAATCTTCTTTGATACCCTGATTGGAAGAGTATTTAAGAAGGCTCATGTGGAAGGCTTCTGTCCTGTTCTCTGTCTTCTCCTACTTCTACTTCCAGTTCTCTCCTACTCCTTCTTCTACTTCTCTTGTCTATCCTGCTTGCCCTTCATAACGAGGTTTCAGCATCTTCCCTAAGATCTGATTTTTGTTTACCTTCTAAGGACTATAGATTTTAGAATATTTATCCTATATTTTATGGATACTATCCACTTATAAGTCATTATATACCATGAGTGTCTTTCTGCTCTGGGATACCTCACTCAGGATGATATTTTCTAGTTCCCACCATTTGCCAGCAAATTTCATTATTTCCTTGTTTTTAATTGCTGAGTAGTATTTCATTGTGTAAATGTACCACAATTTCTGTATCCATTCTTCAATTTAGATATATCTAGTTTTTTTCCAGATTCTGGCTATTAAAAATAAAGCTGCTATGAACATAATTGAGCAAATGTCCTTGTTGCATGGTTGAGCATCTTTCAGATATATAGCCAGCGGTATAGCTGAATCTTGAGTTACCACTATTCATAACTTTCTGAGAAAGAACGAGATTGATTTTCAAAGTGGTTGTAAAAGTTTATATTCCCACCAGCAATGGAGGAGGGTTCCCTTTTCAACAACCTCTCCTCCATATGTTGTCACTTGAGTTTCTGTTCTTAGTCCTTCTGCAGTTTTAAGATGGAATCTCAGCGTCTTTTTGATTTGCATTCCCGTGATGACTAAAGACACTGAGCATTTCTTTAACTGTTGCTCTGTCATTTGCTATGACTCTGTTGATAATTGTCTGTTAAATCTGCATCCCATTTTTTAATTGGATTACTTGCTTTGTTGGTGATTAACTTCTTGAGTTCTTTATATATTCTGGATATTAGCTTCTGTCAGATGTAGGGTTGGTGAAGATTTTTTTCCAGTCTGTAGGCTGTCATTTTTTTTTTCTGTTCACAGTATCCTTTCCTTATAGAAGCTTTTCATTTTCATGAGGTACCAATTATTGATTGTTGGTCATAGAACCTGTGTTGATGGTGTTCTGTTCATGAAGTTGTCCCCTGTGGTAATGAATTTGAGGCTCTTCCCCACTTTTTCCTCTAAAAGATTTAGTGTGTCTGGTTTTATGTTGAGGTCTTTGATCCACTTGGACTTTAGTTTCATGCAGGGTGATAAGAATGGATTTATTTGCATTTTCTATATGTGAACATTCAGTTATTCCCGCACCACTTGTTGAAGATGCTATCTTTTTTCCATAGGTGTGTGTGTGTGTGTGTGTGTGTGTGTGTGTGTGTGTGTGTGTTTATTTGCTTCCATTGATCCATTAATCTGTTTCTATGCCAGTACTATACGTTTTTAATAGAGTTGCTTTTGGCTTTTTGTCAAAAGTCAAGTATCCATAGATGTGTGGTTTTATTTCTGGATCTTCTACTCTACTTCATTGATCTACCAGTCTGTTTCTATAATGTTTTCATTACTGTTGCTCTGTGGCACAGCTTGAGATCAAGGTTGGAGACTCTAGAAGATCTTTTATTTTACAGGATTTTTCTAGCTATTCTGGGATTTTTGTTTTCCCATAGGAAATAGAAATTTGTTTTTTCAGGGTCTGTAAAGAATTCTGTTGGTGTTTTGACAGGAACTGTATTTAATCTGCAGATTGCTTTTGGTAGGATAGCCTTTTTCACTATGTTAATCCTACCAATCCATGAGTATGGGAGATCTTTCCATCTTCTGATTTCTTCTTTAATTACTTTCTTCAGAGACTTGAAGATTTTTTGTTTGTTTTGTTTTGTTTTTGAATACAGGTCTTTCACTTGCTTGTTTAGATTAACAACAGGGTACTTTATGTTATTTGTGGCTATTGTGAAGGGTGTTCTTTCCCTAATTTGTTTCTCATCCTGTTTGTCTTTTATATGCAGAAGTACTACTGATTTTTTTGAGTTAAATTTTTTAATTTTTTTTACATTAATTACATTTTATTCGCTTTGCATCACAGCTGTAGCCCCCATCCTCATTCCATCCCAATCCCACCCTCCCTCCCTCATCTACTCCCATGACCTTCTCCAAGTCCACCAGTGGGGGCGGTTCTCTTCCCCTTCCATCTGACCCTAGCTTATCAGGTCTCATCAGGACTGGCTGCATTGTTCTCCTCTGTGTCCTGGCAAGGTTGCTCCGCCCTCACGGATGGTGGTCAAAGAGCCAGCCACTGGGTTCATGTCAAAGACAGTCCCTCTTCAACTTACTAGGGAACCGACTTGGATACTGAGCTGCCATAGGTTACAACTGAGCATGGGTTCTAGGTTATATCCATGAATGTACCTTGGTTTGAATATCAGTTTCAGAAATATCCTTGAGCCCAAATTTTTTGGTTCTGTTGCTCTCCTTGTGGAGCTCCTGTCCTCTCCAAGTCTTACTAACTCCCCCTTCTTTAATATGATTATCTGCACTCTTCCCAAAGTTTGGTGAGTTGTACCTTCATTTACTTTAAGTTCTAGGAAGTTTTTAATTTCTTTATTTCCTCCCTGACCCAGCTGTCATTGAGTAGAGAGTTGTTCAGTTTCCATGTGTGTGTAGGCTTTTTGCTATATCTGTTATTGTTGAGGTCTGGTTATAGACCATGGTAGTCTGATATGTTCCAAGGGATTATGTCAATCTTCTTGTATCTGTTGAGTCTTGCCTTGTTTCGACTATATAGTCAAATTTGTGGAAGTTTCCCTAAGGTGGTGAGAAGTTATAATCGTTTTTTGTTTGGATGAAAGGTTCTGTAAATGTCTATTAGGTCCATTTGATTTAAGAGCTCTGTGTCATCATTTTTCTGTTTAGCTTCTGTCTCAATGATCTTTCCCATGTTGAGAGTAGGGTGTTTAAGTCTCCAACATTAAGGTTTTGGGATCAATGTGTGATTTAAACTTTAATAATGTTTTTTTGACACTTGCAGGAGTCCTTGGGTTTTTGGTGCACAGATGTTCAAGACTATGATGGCCTTCTGGTGGATTTTATATTTGATGAGAATGAACTGTCATTCTCCTTCTCTTTTGCTTAATTTTGGTTGAAAGTGCATTGTATTAGATCTTAGGATGGGTACTCCTGCTTGCTTCTTGGGTTCGTTTGCATTGGAAAATATTTTCCTGGCACTTTATTCTGAGGTAATGTCTATCTTTATTGAAAAGGTGTGTTTCCTGAATGCAGCAGAATGGTGGATCCTGTTTCCAGAACCGTTCTGTTATTTTCTGTCTTTTTATTGGATAGTTGAGACCATTGCTGTTGATAGATATTAGTGAGCTATGGTTGATATTTCCTTTTATTGTGGAGTTGGTGTTTGTTTTCTTTTGAATTTTTGTTATGAGCTTATCTATGTCCTGTGATTTCTTGGCTGTATTGATTTTGTTAGATTGGAGTTTTCCTTCTAGGATCTTCTGTAGGGCTAGGTTGAAGTGTATATATTGTTTAAATTTAGTTATGCTATAGAATATTTTGTTTTCTCCATCTTTTTTTACCAAAAATTTTGCTGAATATAGCAGTCAGGGTTGCCATCTGCGGTCTCTTAGTGTCTGCATGATATCTTCTCATACCCTTCTGGTTTATGAGTCTCTGTTGAGAAATCTGGTATAATCCTCACAGGTCTGCCTTTATATGCTAATGGGCTTTTTTCCCTTGCTGCTTTTAATATTTTTCTTTGTTTTGTAGATTTAGTGTTTTGATTTTCTTTTTTTTTTATTTTTATTTTTAGTTACATTTTGTTAACTCTGTGTCCCAGCTGTATTCTGCTCCCTCATTCCCTCCCCAACACCACACTCCCTCCCTGGTCTCCTCCCTGCCCCTTTCCAAGTCCACTGATAGGGGAGGACCTCCTCCCTTTTCATCTGACCCTGTTTTATCAGGTATCTTCAGGGCTGGCTGCAAAGTCCTCCTCTGTGGCCTAACAGACTGCTCCTCCCCTGGGGGGGGGGGTGTCAAACAGCCTGCCCTTGAGATCCTGTTAGAAATAGTCCGTGTTCCCCTTACTTTGGAAAACTACTTGGTTACTGAGCTACCACAGGCCACATCCGAGCAGAAGTTCTAGGTTATATCCATAGATGGTCCTTGGTTGAGTGTCAGTCTCAGAAAAGACCCTGTGCCCAGGTATATTTGGTCCTTGTAGAGCTCCTATCCTTTCCATATCATACTAACTTCCCTTCTTTCATATGATTTCCTGCACTCTGCCGAGGGTTTGGTTATGAGTCTTAGTGTCTGCTTTGAAACACTGCTAGGTAGAGTCTTTCAGATGCCTTTTGTGGTAGACTCCTGTCATAAGTTCAATGCACATCCCATTTGTCTTTCTAAATGAGGATTAAGCACCTTCGCCTGTGTCCACTTTCTTGATTATCTTCTTTAGGTGTGTAGATTTCATTATGTTTATCATGTCTTGTAGGTCTATATAAGCGAGTATATACCAAGTTTGTCTTTCTCCTTCTGGGATACTTCACTCAGAATGATCTTTTCTAGATCCCACCACTTGCCTGCAAATTTCATGATTTCCTCCTTTTTGATTGCTGAGTAGTATTCCATTGTGTAAAAATACCACAATTTCTGTATCCATTCCTCCGTTGATGGACATCTGGGTTGTTTCCAAGTTCTGGCTATTACAAATAAAGCTGCTACGAACATGGTTGAACAAATGTCCTTGTTGTGTACTTGAGGAAATTTTGGGTATATACCTAGGAGTGGTATAGCTGATTTCATGTGGTTGATTAAACTTATTTTATGATCTAGTCTATTTAGTATTCTGTAGGATTCTTGTTTGTTTAAGGCTATCTATTTCTTCAGGTTGGGAAAATTTTCTTCTATGATTTTTCTGAAAAATATATTCTGGGCCTTGGAACCTGAAATCATCTTTTTCATCTACTCCTGTTATTCGTAGTTTCCATGTTTTCATGGTGTCCTTGATTTCTCAGATGTTTTGTGTCTGAAACATTTCCTATTTTGTTTTTTTTCTTTAAGAGATGTATCAATTTCTGAAATTGTATCTTCAGTGCCTAAGATTCTCTACTCCATTTCTTGTATTATATTGGTGATGATTACCTTTGTGTTTCTTTTTTTTTTTCAAATGAACATTTATTTACAATTTTTTATAATTAAATTTATTTATTTTTATTAATTACAGTTTATTCACTTTGTATCCCCCCCATAAGGCCCTCCCTCCTCCCCTCCCAGTCCCATCCTCCCTCCCCCTTCTTCACATATGCCCCTCCCCAAGTCCACTGATAGCGGAGGTCCTTCTCTCCTTCCTTCTGATCTTAGTCTATCAGATCACATCAGGAATGGCTGCATTGTCATCTTCTGTGGCCTGTTAAGGCTGCTCTCCCCTCAGGGGGAGGTGATCAAAGAGCAGGCCAATCAGATTATGTCAGAGGCAGTCCCTCTTCCCATTACTATGTAACCCACTTGGATACTAAGCTGCTATGGACTACATCTGTGCGGGGGTTCTAGGTTATCTCCATGCCTGGTACTTGGCTGGAGTATGAGTCTCGGGAAAGACCCCTGTGTTCAAATTTTCTGGTTCTGTTGCTCTCCTTGTGGGGTTCCTGTCCTCTCCAGATCTTACTATTTCCCACTTCTTACATAAGATTCCATGAACTCTGTCCAACAGTTGGCCATAAGTCTCAGCGTCTGCTTTGGTAGTCTGCAGGGTAGAGGCCCTCTGTGGCAGGTTCCTAGGTTGTTTCCTGTTTCCTTCTTCTGATGTCCATCCTCTTTGCCTTTCGGGATGGGCATTGAGCATTTTAGTCAGGGTCCTCTCTCTTGATTAGTTTCTTTAGATGTATAGGTTTTAGTAGGTTTATCCTATGTTATATGTCTATATGATTGAGTATATACCGTGTGTGTCTTTCTGCTTCTGGGATAGCTCACTCAGGATGATCCTTTCCAGTTCCCACTATTTACCTGCAAATTTCATAATTCCCTTATTTTTCATTGCAGTGTAATACTCCATTGTGTAGATGTACCACAATTTCTGCATCCATTCTTCAGTTGAGGGGCATCTGGGCTGTTTCCAGCTTCTGGCTATTACAAATAAAGCTGCTACAAACATGGTTAAGCAAATGTCCTTATTGTGTACTTGAGCCCCTTTTGGATATATGCCTAGGAGTGGTATGGCTGGATCTTGAGGAAGCACTATTCCTAGTTGTCTGAGAAAGCGCCAGATTGATTTCCAGAGTGGTTGTACGAGTTTGCATTCCCAAATAGTGTTGGTCTAACTGGATGTCTACATGTAGAGAAATGCAAATAGATCCATACTTATCACCCTGCACAAAACTGAAGTCCAAGTGGATCAAAGACCTCAACATAAAACCAGACACATTAAATCGGTTAGAAGAAAAAGTGGGGAATACCCTTGAACTCATTGGCACAGGAGACAACTTTCTGAACAGAACAACCACAGCACAGGTTCTAAGAGCAACAATCAATAAATGGGACCTCATGAAACTGAAAAGCTTCTGTAAAGCAAAGGACACTGTCATCAAAACAAAACGAATGCCTACAGATTGGGAAAGAATCTTTACCAACCCTTTATCTAACAGAGGGCTAATATGCAGTATATATAAAGAACTAAAGAAGCTGAAAAGCAGCAAACCAAGTAATCCAATTAAAAAGTGGGGAACAGAGCTAAACAGAGAATTCTTTGTAGAGGAATATCGAATGGCAGAGAAACACTTAAGGAAATGTTCAACCTCATTAGCCATTAGGGAAATGCAAATCAAAACGACCCTGAGATTTCACCTTACACCCATCAGAATGGCCAAGATGACAAACTCAAATGACGACATATGCTGGAGAGGTTGTAGAGAAAGGGGAACCCTCTTCCACCTTTGTGTTTCTTGATCTCTCCTCAACTTCTCCATCCACAGGATTTTCTCCGTTTCTGTATTTCTTACTGATTCTAATTCTGTGTTCATGTCTTGAATAATTTTATTCATTTCCTTCATCTGTTTGAACGTGGATTCCTGTCTTTCCATGATTGACCTCTAAAAACTGCATAATTATAGATTTAAGATCAGTTTCCTGTGTTTCAGCTGCAATAGAATATCGGTTGAATTTTGGAGATTCTAGTGATGCCATGATGTCCTTGGTTTTGTTGCCTCTATTCTTATGCCAGCCCCTCACCGTCTGGTCATCTGTAGTCTTGACTGATTGTTTCTGAAAACTGTACTGTAGACTGGGTCCAGCTTTCTCTGGAGTCTCAAGAAGTCGTTGTTGGATTCACTGTCTCTGCTGCTTAAAGTTTGTGACCCAGGTATGGCAAGTTGTTGAGGTGCAGGCAGAAAAATCCCGATGCTAGAACTGTTCCAATGCCCCACAGACTTCTTAAGATCATGGAGAATGGGTTTTGAGTTCCAAAATTTCATCAGCTCCCCTGGATTCACTGGCTGAGCTAAGCTCATTGCTTATGACCCAGATGGACTAAGCTTCCGGGGACCAGGAAGAAAGTTCTCTGAGTTTAGAGCTTCTCTAATGCCCACTGGCTTCCTCGTGATGGTGAACCGTAGGACTTGAGTCTAGTGCATAGCAAGGTTCAGCTGTATTTACTGTCTGTGCTGTGCTGGCTTATTCTGACCCCGGTGGGTCAGTGTCCCAAGGACTCCTTGGGGAGGTGGACAATGGGACTTAGCTCCTGTGACTAGCTCAGCTCCACTGGGTTCTTTGTGCTGGGCTCATTGTTTTGGGGCTAAGTGAGCCAGGCTGCTGGGGCACCAGTAGAAAGATCTCTGTGCCTAGAACTACTTCAGTGCCGACTGGCTTCCTTGAGATGGTGGACCATGGGACTTGAATCCAGTGCCTAGCTCAGCTCAGGTGTATTCACTGTCTCTGCTGTGCTGGCTTATTTTAACCCAGGTGAACCAGGAAGATGGTGAGCAGCAAAATGTAGCAGGGCCTCCTCCACATTACTGGAAGGTATCCCCTCAACAGGATGGTGAGAATGAGCAAAACTAATTGAGAGACCAGGAAAGTGTTCCCAGGATGGTGAGAGTGGGCTGACGTGTTTGGAACCAGAAATCCTATCCCTTATTACCCAGAAGGTGTCCACAAGACTAGGAAAGTAGGAGCCTGGGTTAGTAGTCTTACCCTAAGTACAGGAAGGTATTCATTCTAGAGGCAGTGAAAGTGAGCACCCACGGACAGAGCAAAGCCAACCCGTTGGTCCCCGGACGATGTCCACAGAATGTGGGCATTTGAAAATTTCTTTAAATGTTTCTCTGCCATTCAATATTCTTCCATTAAGAATTCTCTGTTTAGCTCTGTACACTACTTTTAATTTGTTTATTTGGTTTGTTGGTATTTATTTTCTTGAGTTATTTTTGTATTTTGGATATTAGCATTGTGTTGGATATTGGGATGGAGAAGATCTATTCCCAGTCTGTAGCCTCTCATTTTGTTCTGTTGATAGTATCCTTTGCTTTACAAAAGCTTTTCAGTTTAATGAGGTCCCATTTATTAATTGTTTATCTTAGAGCTGATCTGTTGGTGTTGTGTTCAGGAATTTGTCTCCTTTGCCAATGAGTTCAAGGGTCTTCTCCTCTTTTCCTTCTAGTAGATTTAGTGTTTCTGGCTTTATGTTGAGGTCTTTGATCCCCTTGGACTTTACTTTGTGCAGGGTGATAAGTTTGGATCTATTCACATTTTTCTACATGTAGACATCCAATTAGAGCAGCACCATTTGTTGAAGATGCTATCTTACTTTCATTGTATGCTTTTGGCTGGTCTGTCAAAAATAAGGTGTTTATAGGTGTGTGTGTGTGTGTGTGTGTGTGTGTGTGTGTGTGTTTGTGTGTGTGTGTGTGTGTGTGTGTGTGTGTGTTTGCCTGTGTGTATGTGTTTATTTCTTGGTCTTCTATTAGATTCCATTGATCTACTAGTTTTCTAGTCTTATTCTATGCCAGTACTATGCAGTCTTTTTTTACTGTTGCTTTATAGTACAGCTTGAGATCAGGGATGGAGAAACCTCCAGAAGATCTTTTATTATAGAGGATTGTTTTAGTTATTCTGGAGTTTTGTTTCTCCATATGAATTAAAGAATTGTTTTTTTCAAGGTCTGTAAAGGATTGTGTTGGTATTTTGATGGGAATTGCATTGAATCTGTAGATTGCTTTTGGAAGAATGGCTATTTATACTATATTAATCCTAATGATCAATAGTGTGGGAGTTCTTCCCATCTTCTGATAGTTTCTTCAATTTTTTCTTCAGATATATGACATTATTTTCTTTATTATTATTATTATTATTTATAATTAATTTACTTTAGTATTTAATTTATTTACAATTTATTAAATTTATCCCAGTTTTAGCCCCCTCTCTCAAATCTTCCAAGTCCTACCTTTCCCCCTTCTTCCTCCTCTATCCTTCTTCCCTAGTCCACTGATAAGGGAAGTCCTCATCCCCTACTGTCTGACCCTATTCTATTAGGGCCCATCAGGATTGTCTGGATCTTCTTACTCTGTGAGCTGGCTAGGTTACCCCAACAAGTAGAAGTGATCATAGAGCAGGCAACCGAGTTCATGTCAGAGACTGTCTCTTCTTCTAGTTCTATGGAATTTATATGGAGAATGAGCTGTCTATAGGCTACATCTGAGCAGGTGATCTTGGTCCTCTCTATGAATGTTATCAGTCTATGCAGTACCCCATGTGCCATGCTTTCTTTCTTTTTTTTTTTTTTTTGGCTTTGTTTGTCTTCTTCTTTGGTTCCAGTCCCTTCCAGATCCTTTTATATCTCCCTTCTACCTTAAGACTCCCTGCACTCTATCCAAAATTTGGCTGTGATTATCTGTATCTGCTTTGATTCCCTGTTAGTTAGAATCTTTTAGAAGACATCTGTGGTAGACTCCTGTCCTGTTTTCTCTCTTTTACACTTTCTAGTCTCTATCTTGTTTTACCTTCTGAGTAAAAATTAAGCATCTTCTCTAGAATCTTATTTGTTGGTTAGCCTCTTTAGGATTGTAAATTTTAGTATGTTTATCCTATATAATATGGTTACTATCCTATTATAAGTAAGTATATACCATGTGTGTATCTCTACTTTTGGGATACCTCACTCAGTATGATTTTTTCCAGTTCCATCCATTCACCTGCAAATTTCATGATTTCCTTGATTTTAACAGTATTGCATTGTTTAAATGTTACACAATTTCTGTATTCATTTTTTTTTGCGTGAAAGACATTTATATTGTTTCCAGATTACTGCTGTAAATATAGTTGAGCAAATAACCTTATTATATGGTTGAGCATCTATCAGATATATGTCCAGGAGTGGTATAGCTAGCTGAGTCTTGAGGTACCACTATTTCCAGTCTTCTGAGAAGGCTCCAGATTCATTTCCAAAATGGTTGTACAAGTTTACATTTCTACCAGCAATGGAGGAAGCTTCCCTTTTCTCCATATCCTCTCCAGCATATGTTGTCACTTGAGTTTTCGATCTTGGCCATTCTGATGTTATCATACAAGCCTTTCATTGTTTCCTTAATTTCTTCCTCAGCCCATTTGTCTTTTGTATACAGGAGGGTTAATGATTTTTTTGAGCTAATTTTGTATGCAGCCCCTTAGGTGAAGTTGTTTATCGGCTGTAGGAGTTCCTTGGTAGAAATTTTGGTGTCACTGATGTATACTATCATATCATCTTCAAATAGAATACTTTGACTTCTTTCTTTCAAATTTGTATCCTCTCCGTATTGTTTCATTGTCTTATTTATCTAGCTAGGACTTCAGGTACTATGCAGGTAACCCTATCTGCTGTGCAATGTATGATGACTGTCAACAGATGCATAGATGCTTTGTGATTTTAGCTTTGTCTGCAACATAGTTTTTAAGTTAGCATATGCTGCTGTTTTCAGAGATGGGTATTTTACATAGCTTCTCTCAGCCATACTATGAATCAATATGTCTCCTATCACTGCCTCAACTGCCCCCCAATATAGAAATAACATATTATTCATAGGGCAGGTTCAGAACTGTCCACCTAAGACTCTTCTGTATCATCAGTGGTAGCTGTCTAATGTCCCATTATAGTAAATTTCACAAAAGGCTGCCTGAATCTTTCATGAACTCAGTCACTTTTGACAATTTGGAGATGTTTAGCTCTATTTTAAGCCATAGGAAATTAAGACAATATTACTACAATAATGAAAATATAATAGATTTTTTTGTTCACTATTAAAAGCTGCATTAACTACAAGAAGTTCAAATTTCCTAAAGTATAAGTTAAAAAGAATATTAAATATTACATTTATATTGTTGTTCTAAGAGTTCTGTCTTTGTTTTTCATTTTTACTAAAGCTAAAACAAATATGTAAATATTTGTATATGTATATTTGCATAAATGTTATAAATAATATATGATAATTTAGTGAGGTAGTAACAGAAAGGTGTAGTATGCATAGTATCTATAATTGTGGGGATTTTAAGATTTTAAGTAAACATGAATGATGGAAATATAAGTAAAGAAAGGAATACGATTTCACTAATCTTCCACTCAGATTTCTAAAGAACATTAACCTTTCCATTTTATGCATACTTGTCAATCCATAGCTGTAGAGTTACATAATACAAGCATCCAATAACAAGTGTCTGATACTTCATTAGCGCTAATGGAACTTTTTTCCAGCCTTACATTTTATTAACACATTAATTATGAAAAACAGAAATTTATAACATCCAAAACCTAAGATGATACTACCAGTAATCAAAGCATTTTTATTAATTTCATTTTTATCACTAGGTTTATGATATGCATACCTTCAAAATAGGCCATGGACATGAACTAGGATTATTAATATCACAATTTATAATTAATACAAATTAGCAACATAAACCATGTGGGTAAGGGTGAGCAACCCATTTTAACAAGCCATTCTAATGATCAGGGTACATGATGAAGTTTAAATGGTAGTGTATTAGATTATGCATCTAAAACAGTTATGGGATGCTTATGTTAACTAGGGAATAATTCTCTGCAGTATAAATTACAATGTGTATAGCAAGGGATTTCTGACATAAAGACAAACTATTTCCTTAAATCTATCCATCCACTCACTTGTTTGTATTTATCTATTCAAGTAAGCTATGACTACATGTTTAATTCTGTAAATCTTAGCTCTTACGTGATAAAGTCTAGAAGTGAGGCATGTTGTGAATGGAGCTGTATCACCCTTTCAGTATTATCCATTGGTAAGGACTGATTTGAGTTAATTCCAGGTGGAAGTCTTCCACTCAAGTGCAGAATCACATCATAAATTGTCTTATTATATTTATAAAAATCATACTGTCTGGAAAACTTCTTAGGTGATGAGGATGCTGAATAAAATTGTATTTTCTGCACATCCCTATGGAGGAAAATGGAGTAAGTGAACAACAGTTTCAAAATGTTGCTTTATATAAAAAAAATATGATCAATAACTAAAGCAAATAATATTAAGGTAGACTGAGCAATAAATTCTAAAAGGCAATTTCTGTGGTTACTATTTGCAACACAAAATAAATTTTTAAATATTCCTAAAGATTTTGCATTATCTAATTTACATGTATTACACTTATACTACAATTGAGGGGCTCAGGGAGTGGACTAGGAATCATTTGCATTTGAGAAAAGACAACAAGGGTTGATTCCTGGTCTCATTATCTATTTACTGCATTTTAATATGGGAAGTACCTTAAACTCACTGGGCACTATTCTGCATTCTATAATCTAAATACAATTTCTATACTTCCCAATATAATTTAAAAAAAAATTTAAAAAATTTAAAGTATATATCATACATGTAAATTTAAAAATAAATTAACACACATTTTTATATTGGAATCTAACCATTAAAATGCCATATCCTGCACACTATCCTACTAAGAATTCTAATTTAAAACAGATTTCAGAATTGTACTGTTCCCATATATGGAACTAATCCTTGAGAAAGATTTAACAAACTTCTTTTACCTCTATCTTTTACAAAGGTTGTGAAATATACTCTTTTTTGAATGGAGTAAAAAAGAATTTTGCTTTTTACATTTTGTCTAATTTTTTTTCATGAATAAGATATCAAAAAGCATCCAAGGGTTCATTGTTGAATAGCAACTACTAAATTTGATAGAAAAAGTCTCAATAGCCTAATTTATGACAAAGTACCTTTTATTAATAAAAACAAAACAAAAAAAAACCCAAAAAGGTTAAATTGTTCAAACTTCAAACCTGGCTATACCTTTTATTTTGTGTTTGACCTATATGCTTCCTGGATTCCTCAAAAATATAAAATATAAGGGAACAAGTAGTATTAAATTTAATATCACACAATACACTACATTGTGTGATAATTTATTTTATATGATTTGGGGAAAAGAGTCATCATTAATTTCTCTATCTGCTTCAGTTTTGAACTTGTTCTTATATCTATTTGACTTATCTTTGAACACTATTGTGGACTTAACTCTGAAGAGAATAGTCACCACTGAAAAAAGATCAATAAAAATAAAAGAGCTATACTTCTAGCATTATACCAAGTGAACCATAATAAAATAAATATAAAAAGGCAGAAAAAAATAATACTTCTAAAGTTTCCAAAGTATTTAATAGTCCATTTTAAAACGATAAATGGCTTCAGTGACAATTTAATAAACAGATTACTACAATAAGTGACTCCCAGGCCTTGGATATATCCAGTTATGAGTGAGCACACCTGTAATTGCAGAACTTGGTATGAAAAGACAGGAAAATTGCCAAGTTTAAGGTCAACATAGCTTATGTAAGGAGTCCCAGAGCTACATATACATAGCAATGCTCTGTGTTATAAACATAAAATCTTGGATGAAAAATTTGACAGATTTTCTGACAAAAGAAATTGAAGTCACAGAAGTGAAAACCTCAGGAAGTCAATACAGATCACAGTGAAAAAAATTATCTGTAGAGTTGGTAATGAAGAAGCGATTGAAGCTAAAGTTGTTAAAAAACTATGTATTCAGAGAGCAATAAAAATAATAATGACAATAATGTATGGGATCTCTGGGTTACAATTAAAATGTCAAACCTAAAGGACCTATGGCATAAAAGAGGATCCTGAGATACAAATTGATAAACGTCTATATATATATATATATATATATATATATATATATATATGTTGAAAGAAATCAAATTACACAGTACAGTTACTCACACATTAGTATCCACAGAATCCAAGTTATACAATCAGCCTAAGTGACCATCAACAAAATAATAATGAGGAAAATATTACACATAACCACACACACACACAAATATTATGTTCTGACGAGAAGAGGAATGAAATCACGTTGCTTTCAATAAACAACATGCAACAGGATATCATCATGTGAAGGAAAACAAACCAGACTTACAAAAATAAATCACGTTTCTTATCACAAACAGAATCTAAATTTGAAAAAGACACCAAAGTAGAAAGGAGACTATTTCAAGAAGAGACGCTAGTGTGATGGGTTCAAAGGCATCATGGGAAAGTGTGTAAGAGGTACAGAGGTACAATGACATCATGGGGAAGTGTATAAGACTAAAGTATATATATATATATACACATATATATATATGTATAAATACATATATATATACTCATACATTTACACATATATATGCTCATATATCATATATATATATATTCTCAGTAGCAACTTAATTTAAATCAAAAGTATGTTGAAGTATATATGAATCATATAATTTATATTACATTATCTTAATCTCAATAGTTCCCAATGAATAATCAGTTTAAAAATATTAATTAACTCTTTCATTTAAATGATCCAAATAAGTGCACAATATATAAAAAAATACAAAACAAAAAAAAATAAAATAATCAAATGTCACCTTCTTATTGCTTCAGGAATAGAAAGAGAATGGGGCCCTCCAGGCCAGCCAAAGAGACTGAACCATGTCTCAGTTGCATTCACAACATTCTGAAAATAGTTAAAAGCCTTTGATCCTTCTTCAAGTGCAAAGAAGAATTGATTCCTCTCTTCATTTTCCAGAGATACAAAATTTACTCCATCTGAAATACTTTCATCTGAGTCCGAAGAATCACGTGCAATTTCAATCCCTAAAGTCAACATTTGTTATATAAGCTTTTTAAAATATTTTCTTTTGTTATTATAATTATTATTGTTATTATTATTGTGCTTGTGGTTGTTGATGTTATTTATTACAACTTACTCACTTTGTATCCCAGCTGTAACCCCCTCCTTAATCTCCTCCTAGTCACCCCCCACCTCTTCTTCCCTATGTCCTTCCCTTACTCCACTGATAGAGGAGGTCCTCTTACCAGACTATCTGACCCTAGCCTATCAGGGTCAGGACTGTCTGGATCCTCTTTCTCTGAGTACTAATAAGGCCACCTTGCCAACAGGAGCTCACCAAAGAGCAATCAATACGACCCTGAGATTCCGCTTTAAACCCATCAGAATGGCTCAGATCCAAAACTCAAATGACAACACATGTTGGAGAGCATGTGGAGAAAGAGAAATCCTCCTCTGTTGCTGGTGGGAATGTAAACTTGTACAGCCATTTTGGAAATCAATCTGGTGCTTTCTCAGAAAAATAGGAATAGTGCTACCACAAGATGCAGCTATACCACTCTTAGGCATATATGTGAAAGATTCTCAACCACACAATAAGAACATTTGTTCATCTATGTTCATAGCAGTATTATTCATAATACCAGAATCTGAAAACAATCTAGACTTCCCCCAATCAAAGAATTGATGCAGAAATTGTGGTATATTTACACAATGAAATACTACTCAGCAATCAAAAACAAGGAAATTATTAAATATGTAGGTAAAAGGATGAAACCAGAAAAGATCATTCTGTTACATAAGCTTATTATTTGACCACAGAATATTCTTCTAGTTAGCTCTACTTTTAATAGCTAAATAAAAGACCTTCAACAAAGTATTATTTTTATTTGTTTGTTTTTTATTTTATTGGGTTTTTTTTTTTTTGACAGGATTTCTCTGTGTAGCCTTGGCTTTCCTGGATTTGCTTTACAGCCTGTCTGGCCTTAAATTCACAGATATACTTCTACCTGTGCCTCACTGAGTGCTGGGATTAAAGGCATGTGCCACCACACCCAGTTTCAACAAAGTATCTATACCCTCCAATAAATTTGTGTGCATGTACTGCATTTTAAAATAAACAATAATATTATAGTTATTTCCAAATACTTAAAATATTTTACAATATATTTATTAGAGAAAAAATGATGTTTTTAATTGTCAAGAATTTATTCACAAAAACTCAATATGACTGTTTATTTTTATTTACATAAGGAAGCCTTATTAACATTGCTTTACCATTGCTTATATAAAAATTAGACTTTACCTGAAAGAATTTACAGAAACAAAATGTCAACTACATGTTATAAAAATGTCTTTGTTTCTGAGGATTGTTTCTGAACAATATTTTTTGTATTATGGAAATTTTAAATAATATAAATTAGTATGCTATATTTTGTCAAAAGACTTTTCTTATGGAATCACAAAAACACAGATTCACACTATTGAAGTTTTATTTGCTCAATTGACAAAAATTAATTTTAACATATGCTCCATATCTAGACAAAAGAATATCTGAATTAGCTCTCAAATAATACCAAACTCCCATGACCACCTATACTTACTACTTTCTAAAATAGGCAACCTTGCATACTGCTAAAAAATAAAATAAAACTCATAAATCTGCAGTTCACAATATGTATACAGAAGGGAGTTAATGTTACAAAAAGTTATAAGCGATCAACAAGATATTTAACAATTTTAGTTAAATATAAAGAAAACAACTTTAAGTTTTCTACATAGCTACTTAACAAATGGAACCAAAAGGTACAAATTTTGCATATAGAATATTACTGAAGCATTAGGAATACTGTAAATGTAAAGAACTTCTATGGCTAAGTGTTGAAAAACTTATCCAGAGCAGATTCTCCACTATGTCTGTGATGAATCCATGTGATTTCTTAATGAATTTATTGCTTGAAATGCTTAAGTTTTGCTATTAATAAAATTATATCATGAATTAGTTTTGATAAGTACATTATACATTTTTACATACCAACAAATAGGTTCCCATGAGTAGGTTCAGCATCATCAGTAATCTTGGAAACAAGAGATTCTCTCTTCTCTGGAGAAAATGATTTGGAATCCTGGCATGGAATTTCAGGAATCAAAAAGCTTCCTGTAGGCTGTGTAGTATGTCCTTCTTTATGCACAAATAACAAATTAGAGCATAGTTAGCCAAAGAAATCTTTGTGAAATTTAATTTCACATCATTTAACTTGTATTTCATAACTCATATAATATAGAAAAGGAAAGTCTAAATACAATTATATCAATACATGAAGTGACAAATTAAAATATCATAAACACTGGTATGATTCCCTAAACTGAATGGAATTTATTTGGTAAGATAATTGTCATATTATTAGAAAAATAAAAAATATTAACTTTATACAGAAATGTGTAATACATTTCAAATGTTGCTACAGCAAATAATTGAAATTATTACACAAAAGACATAAAAAGATCTCTGACAAAAATAATTTTTTTCTAGTTGTTCTCAAAGTTAAATAACTTCTGTGTTTGAGCTGATACCATTTTAAAGATTCCAGTTTGAACCCTATTCCAGTTTGAACTGCTATAAACTTTATAGTTTTTAACTCATAATATGCATTTAACTAACTATATAAACATATATACTGCAAATAATGTATGCATATATTTTCATACATATGTATGTAGATAGTCTGTCAGAAAAGCAAAACTGTACAGTTCAAAAAACTCAAGTCATAAGTTGGACAGGACTACTCTTTTGCCCCTAAACTCTGGGTAACTTTTTATACAAAGTTTCTGAAAAGAATTTTATCTAAACATAGGAAAGCAAAGATTTTGAGATCACTGTAATGATTACTTTAAAAGCAGTATAAACATCAATAAGCTGTTATAATATCAAATTTCTTCCTAATATTTTTAGAGCAAAACTATTCTTACTTTGTCATAGAAATTTTACCTAATATGTCTCAGGGGACTGTTGGGGTTTTAGTCTCTGACTTTCCGTTTTTCTCAATTTGTCCATCTCTCTACATCCCTGTAATGCCAATTGGACTAGCCTATACTTTTTTATATTAAATTTTATGATGGTTAGAATATAATATTTGACACATAATCAATTTTAATGATAATTTATAGACAAAATTGTTTTCTACAGCTTTGCAATTCAAATCTATATGTATCAACTTATAGTTGATACGTAAAAGAGCTTTTTGTTTCATTGTTTTTGTTTTTTTTAATATTTATTTATTTAATGTCCATGTGTGTGTGCTTAAGTGTTTGTATGTATACCACATATGTATAGGTGTCTCTGGAGTCCAGAAGAGGGCAACAGAGCCCTGGAACTGGAGTTACAGGCAGTTGTAAGCCACCTAGTGTGGATTCTGAGAACTCAACCTGGGTCCTCTGCAAGAACATAGAGTTAGGAATGGAGAGATGACTCAGGTTAAGAGAGTACTGGCTGCTCTTCCAGAGGACTTTCATTTGGTTCCCAGCACCCACATGGTAGCTACTTCCAATTGATCTGATACCCTCTTCTGGCCTCCTCAGGTATTTCACATATATGGTACACAGACATACATATAAGCAAAACTCACAGACACATAAAATAAAAATTTCAAAAAAAAAAAAAGAGGACCAATAATGTTGACCACTAAGAAATCTTTCCAGCCCCATATGCATGCATTCTTAAATGCTTTCAAACTTCAATTTTATTTAAAACAATAGTTAGAACCCTGCATTGTTTGTCTTGTTAAAGACATAGATGACTTCTACAATGAAAGATAAAACTGATCTGTGCTTCTCTAGTCCCCTCGATAAATACCCCTAGATACCCTGTATGTTTCATATGAAAGACAAAAAACTGATGAAATGTGGGGAAAGGAAGAAAGATTGGGTAGGGGAGTCAGAGCTCCAAGACTGGTATAGAATTGAGTTCTCTGGTTTTCCCTTTTGCTTTACATAACTAAGATTTAGCCCTTAAGAAAGTGACACTGGAAATTCTAATGTGTTTAAATAAAAATGACACAATGAGAAGCAACTTTCCTTAACCAAAGAAGATAGGATGGGACAGCTTATGGACACAAAGATCATTCAGACAAAAACCTCTCCATTGCTGTCAAACACAGAGAAGAAAGAGACTGCAGCCCAGCTCCACATGGCCACCAGAGACAGGGGAGAGAATAATTGTCTATTGATGGGAGGTGGCATAGTTACTTTTGTGCTACTGTAATCAAGTACTTGATTTAGCAACTCAAAGGCAGGAAGGTTTCTGCTCAGTTTCAGAAGGATTTCAGACCACCGCTGCAAGCAGATGTGGTGGGCACAACACAGGGGTTGTAGTGTAAGCATTTGATGTGAGTCTACACATAGCAGCAGAACAGGGAACAGAGAATGGAAGACAGAACCATGGGTAACAAAAATTCCCACAGGCATACTTCAAGTGTTTCTATTTCTGCCAACCACATCCCACCTCCAAACAGCTCCTCCGCCTTCAAAAAAGCAGCCCAAATAGGAGACCACACATTCTAAACAAGAGCATGGGGAGGGCATTTCAGATTCTAGCTACACCTGGCCCACAAAGGTTCATTACATTTCATTTTTTTTTTTAATTTTATTTTTCTTTTTAGTTACATTTTGTTAACTCTGTGTCCCAGCTGTATCCCGCTCCCTCATTCCCTCCCCAACCCCGCACTCCCTCCCTGGTCTCCTCCCTGCCCCTTTCCAAGTCCACTGATAGGGGAGGACCTCCTCCCCTTTCATTTGACCCTGTTTTATTAGATACCTTCAGGGCTGGCTGCAAAGTCCTCCTCTGTAGCCTCACAGACTGCTCCTCCCCTGGGGTGGGGGTGGGGGGTCAAACAGCCTGCCCTTGAGATCCTGTTAGAAATGTCCGTGTTCCCCTTACTTTGGAAAACTACTTGGTTACTGAGCTACCACGGGCCACATCCGAGCCGAAGTTCTAGGTTATATCCATAGATGGTCCTTAACCAAACCATGGCAGAGTGCAGGGAATCATATGAAAGAAGGGAAGTTAGTATGATATGGAAAGGATAGGAGCTCTACAAGGACCAAATATATCCGGGCACAGGGTCTTTTCTGAGACTGACATTTCATTTCTTAAAGCTCTCATAGTCTTAATAGTCCCTATTCTGTTCAAAAGACCAAAGTTCAGTCTCTCCTTAGTCCAGAAGAAGCCTTTTAACTGTGAGCCTCTCTAAAGTCAAAATGTAAGTTACATGCTTCCAAAATACAAAGGCATAGAGAAGGCATTTGCATTTCAAAGGGAAGAACAAGACAGTAAGGAAAAACTGGACCAAGGCAAGAGCAAAATCTAGCAGGGATATTCCATGTGAGATACATGTTAGCTTCTTGTGAGCTTCACCTTTTTAATCTGTCATATACTATGTTACATATTCAAGACAAAAGCCTGAATAGAGAAATTAGTTCTATTCTCAACTATCTTATAAATATCACAATAGAATACACATGTGAAGCCTGAGAAGTCAAATTGAAGTATGGAGTATGGCAGGAAAATGGCAGTTATGAGAGTATAGAAGATGAATGAAAATCCTATGTGCATAAAGGCTGAGCTCCTCCTTGGTATATAGCTATGCAGTGTCTAATAGAGACAATTTTCTAATCACCAAAAAGATTATCAAAAACATACCGAGAATAAAGGAACTCATAAAAGTTTATTATGACTTAAACATAGAAGATAAAATATCCCAAAAATAAGAATGAAGCCATTACTTGAACTGTGATATAAGAAACCTTATTGTTGCTTTCATCCTACCAGCAATGGAATTCTATATAAAGATTTTGTTTTTAAGTACTTCATTAGATATTGGGTTTCATTTTTGAGATTATTATAGTGCAGCAAATGTATTTTTATCCTATTTGTCTCCACTATCCTCTTTTATCCCCTCTTTCGTTGATTCCCATTTTCATCTCAGCTAGCCCCTTTTCTACTTTCATGGCTTTGGTTTTTGTTGATTTGGGTTTTTGCCTAGTTGATTTAAATAGAGTTACTTACAAAGTTCTTTGTCCCTCCTCCAACAATCAGTAACTGCTTAGAGATCCACAGTGAGGAATTTGGCGTCTTTAGCAGCCATTGAACACTTTAACATCCACTGAGATACCCTTGAATTTGCTACCTTATTGCCTCAGCCTCCTAGTGCTGGGATTATGATTAACTACCACTATGCTCAACCTTTTTAAAATTTATTTGTTTGTATTTGTGAGGGAGAGTGTCTGGGTATCTGTGAATTGTTGCTTGGAAAGGGCTGAAGACAATATTGGGACTGCTGGAGCTATAGTTTTAGGAAGTTGTGAGCCACAAAAGAACTCAGGATCTTTGAAGAACAGCACATGTTCTTAACTGCTAAGCTATTTCTCTAGCAGTTTGCATGCACAGAAATTAAAAGATGAGAGCCCATGTCAAATGCAGTCCCCACTTTCCTTACTTGAGGACCCATATAAAGCCTAAGCTGCCCAAGGGTTACATTTTTGTTGTAGGTAGAAGGTCTTGCCAGTTTTTTGATCACTTCCCCCTGGGTGGGACTGCCTTGCCAAGCCCCAGGTGATGAGAACATGTTCAGCTCAGTCCTGATGCAATTTGATGATCTCAGGTGGATGGGAAGGGGGCTCCCCTTTTCTGAGGAATAGGAAAGGGGAGGGGGAAAAGAGGGAGCATGAGACTGAAAGAGGAAGAGGGATGGGGCTACAACCTGGTTGTAAAATGAATAGAAAAGAAATTAAAAGAGGACATTTCAATTTACAAATATCACTGTTATTATAGTATTAAGCACAGTTTCTGAATGAAAGGGCATTGCAAGAGGCAGCCTTAATTTCATGAAATTAATTTCATGTATCATGAATTATGCAGCAAAAGTCAGAAAAGAATTTAAAAAAGAAAGATATTTAGAGGTTAAATAATACAAATAAACAGGCTGAATGCACAGTGTGAGATAGAAAATGTCAGTAAGGATGATCCTCTCGATTAAACATCAGATGAAATTTAGATACATTTGCAGGGATGGGGTATCCAGAAGAATGTGAATCTTTCAGAAAGGTAAGTTTTATTGTCATCCTGTAATATTGGTTGTGCTTAGGAAATCTAATGAAAAGTACTATCTAGATATTTTAAATCTGAATTCCTGAATCTCTGATTAGAGGCTGACAATATAGTGTATGAGTTATAAGACAATGACTTTCGATTTACAATTAAAAGTACGGATATGAGTAAGAGTTCATTAAATATGTTGGTGGGAACATTTAGAGTGATTAAAGCAGACCCAAAGAAGTATGATATGTGATATCCCTAAAAAACTGTGAAAATGTAAATACATGCTGAATAATCAACAGTGTTGGTTGTGTTCAGTGGTGAAGTACTGCTTCCTGCTGACTTCTGAAATTACTTTGTTAGCTGAAGGAAAAGTACTTTAATCCCTCATTAACCTTTGTAAATTTTCCTCCTACCTCTGGAAAACTAAGTATTTTTTTGACTGGTGAACTGAGAAAGAATAAATGTGAAACGAGTGACCTGAACTGCCCATTGTTTCTTTGAAGCTTTCTGGAGAAAACAATCTCATTTCTCCTTTCTGGTATCTTCCTGAAAATTAACGTACATCAGGTAAGTGGAGGTAAAAATTGCCTAGAAAGTGTTCCAAATGTTACATAGTATATTTTGGACCATAGATAGTAGGAAGAAAAGGAAGAACTAAACCAGGAGAGAATACTAATTTCTGGTTATGTGACTGGAATAAAAAGAGAAATTTTAGATTCTGATTCATGCTTATTATTTGAAACTTCAGTAGTGTGTTGTTGTGTGATGGTCTGTTTTTTGATGTTGTTTATTTTTCTCAGGAGTCATAAAGAATCTGTTCTCTGATGAGACAGAACAGGACCAAGTATTTTTCATAAAGCATGATTAACAGTTGAAAAGGCAAGTAAATAATACAACTGATTAAAATAAGGGAAAATGCTGACATAGAACTAAAATATATGGATCAGACAGTGCACAGTGAGACTTCTGCTCCTCCTGTCACAGTACTGTGAATTTGCAATATTGTTCTCTATTCAAACAATCCTGTTTAACATTATCATTTGACAAGGTTGACTCAAATAGCCTCATAATTTCTATAAAGTCATTGAAAAGATCTATGTTCAATAAAACTCAAGTGACAACACATGCTGGAGAGGTTGTGGTGAAAGGGGAACCCTCCTCCATTGCTGGTG
The DNA here is from genome assembly GCF_907164565.1 of Psammomys obesus. Classification (NCBI taxonomy): domain Eukaryota; kingdom Metazoa; phylum Chordata; class Mammalia; order Rodentia; family Muridae; genus Psammomys; species Psammomys obesus. The sequence goes on along the minus strand of NW_026585894.1, from coordinate 23,210,457 downwards.
GGAATGTAAACTGGTACAACCACTTTGGAAGTCAATCTGGCGCTTTCTCAGACAATTAGGAGTAGTGCTACCTCAAGACCCAGCTATACCACTCCTAGGTATATACCCAAAATTTCCTCAAGTACACAACAAGGACATTTGTTCAACCATGTTTGTAGCAGCTTTATTTGTAATAGCCAGAACTTGGAAACAACCCAGATGTCCATCAACAGAGGAATGGATAAAGAAATTGTGGTATTTTTACACAATGGAATACTACTCAACAATCAAAAAGGAGGAAATCATGAAATTTGCAGGCAAATGGTGGGATCTAGAAAAGGTCATTCTGAGTGAAGTATCCCAGAAGGAGAAAGACAAACTTGATATATACTCGCTTATATAGACCTACAAGATATGATAAACATAATGAAATCTACACACCTAAAGAAAATAATCAAGAAAGTGGACATGGGTGAAGATGATCAATCCTCATTTAGAAAGACAAATGGGATGTGCATTGGATGTATGACAGGAGTCTACTGCAAAAGGCATCTGAAAGACTCTACCTAGCAGTGTTTCAAAGCAGACACTAAGACTCATAACCAAACCCTCGGCAGAGTGCAAGGAATCATATGAAAGAAGGGGAGTTAGTATGATATGGAAACGATAGGAGCTCTACAAGTACCAAATATATCCGGGCACAGGGCCTTTTCTGAGACTGACACTCAACCAAGGACCATATATGGACCATAACCTAGAACTTCTGCTCGGATGTGTCCCGTGGTAGCTCAGTAACCAAGTAGTTTCCCAAAGTAAGGGGAACAAGGACTATTTCTAACAGGATCTCAAGGGCAGGCTCTTTGACCTCCCCACCCCCCAAGGGAAGAGCAGTCCTGTTAGGCCACAGAGGAGGACTTTGCAGCCAGCCCTGAAGATACCTGATAAAACAGGGTCAAATGAAAGGGGAGGAGGTCCTCCCCTATCAGTGGACTTGGAAAGGGGCAGGGAGGAGACCAGGGAGGGAATTGGGGATTGGGAGGGAATGAGGGAGCAGGATACAGCTGTGACACAGAGTTAACAAATTGTAACTAAAAATAAAAATAAAAAAGTCAATCAATTCTTTATTCATGCATCTTCAGATACCTGCTAAATTAATGAAATAAAAGGCATTGTCATATTCTATTACTAATAACAAACATAGCTCTGCAAACAATAAATGTTTAATATACATATGTTAAATTACTTGACTCCATGTTCTGGATATCCAACATAGCACGTTGACATGCCTTATTCACAGTATATTATTTGATGTACAATTTAGTTTGTAAGAACCTGAACAGAGAGATAATGGACTCAGCCAAAAACATCTTACCATCCTTTACAATAACTTTCTGCTTGTCCAGATGAGTTGCCAAATAAAGATAAATAGTAAGAATGCAATTTTCTGCTGTTGCAGTAACTGGAAGGGAAAACCTAAAAATGAAAATATGTTATCAAAAAACCCACTTCACATGTAATAAAGGCAATAAAATCACATGTAATAAAGGCAATAAAATGTTTCTAATTATTCGAAATATCTTCAATGCTTAAAATTCAAATTTAATTTAATTCAAATCAAATTAAACTATTTGTTTTTTGTAATTTATATTTTTATTTCTTACAATTAATTCACTTGTATACCAGGAGTAGCCACCTCCCTTGTACCCTCCCAATACTGCCTTCACTCCCTCTTCCCCTCCCATGCCCTTCCCCCAGTCCACTGATAGCTTAGGCCCTCTTCCTCTTCCCTCTGATCCTAGCCTGTCAGGTCTCATCAAGACTGGCTGCATTGTCTTCCTCTGTGGCCTAGTAAGGCTGCCTCCCTCCTCATGTTGAGGTGATCAAGAGCAGGCCAATGAGTTCAAGACAGAGACAGCCCCTGATCCACTTACTAGGGGAACCAATTGGCGATTGAGTTGCCATGGGCTACATCTCTTCAGGGGTTCTAGATTATCTTCATGCATAGATCTTGGTTGGAGTATCAGTCTCAGAAAAGACACCAGATTTTATGGTCCTATTGCTCTCTTTGTGGAGCTCCTGTCCTCTCCATATTTTACTGTCTCCCCTTTCTTTCATAAGTTTCCCTGCACTCTGTCCAAAGTTTGGATATGAGTCTCAGCATCTGCTTTAATACCCTGCTGGGTTAAAGTCTTCCAGAGGCCCTCTAGCTCCTGTCCTGTATCCTCTCTCCTCCTACTTCTGATGTTGACCTGTTTACCCTTCTGAATGAAGATTAAGCCTCTTCCCTAGGGTAATCCTTGTTGTTCACAACCCTTACCACCACCACAGGTGGCCTAACTAGGCCACAGAGAAAGAGCTTCCAGACAGTCGTAATGAGACCTGATAGGCTAGGGTCAGATAGTAGGGAGAAGAATACCTCCCCTTTCAGTGGACTAAGGGAGGGAGATATTGGGGGATGAAGAAAGGAGAGTATGACCAGGAGGAGATAAGGAAGGGAGAGTGTGACCAGGAAGAGATGAGAGAGGGGGCTACAGCTGGGATACAAAGTGAATAAATTGTAATAAAAATAATAAAGTAAAAGGAATAAAGATTCCTCCCCACAAGAAAAGAATGGATAGACAGCCTCAGCATTCTGACATATTCCATATCTAATATTGATGTGTGTGTGTGTGTGTGTGTACTCTGTATATTTTTGAGAAAGAAGCTGTTGAAATGGATGGGAAAAGAGAAAGAGATGAAATAGATACAAAAATACAGCAGAAAAGGAATAAAATAGATTACCTTTTCTTACAGTTTGGGAAAAAATATGTATGATATAGCTGCTCTCAAAAGATGCCTGTGTTTAGCAAAAATCTCCATATCACCTCATTGTTGTTCTTCATGCTTTCCCCCTGTGCTCTGTTGTATAACAATCCACCAAGCCAAAGCACCAAAAATATCATCAATAAAACAATCTAGTTGTACCTTGACATTTTATGTTCTATGTTGCTACTTGCAAAACATTTGCTCACATCATCTTTCTATTTACATATGAAGAAATGTGTCTCAGAAATCAAATTAACATAGCTATAACACCATGAATGCATATAATTTACTATTTTGCTGTTTATCATGAAAGCGAATTTATACTTGGAATGTTAAATATTGTATGTCCAAGATCATGATATTAGATGTCATTCCTTTCACCACTTTAATAAAAAATAGAATAAAAAGCTAGTATACTTCAATGTCAAATACAAACACATTTACATTTAAATATCTTACCAGTTATCTCTCTCATCACAAAACAGAAGCTCAGCAAAAAAGGAAACAGGTTTAGATGAACTGAAACTAATATGACATAGTAGCTCATCATTAATTCCGGTACTAGAGCCAGTTATAACTCTGCCTTTTGGAAATGTCACAGTAAGTGGTTGAATTTCATCATCGTCAAGAAGCATTACAGTGGGAATCTTGAATTGTAGAACTGAATTACTGTTTAAAAAATTTTTTTAAAGTTAAAATATCAACAATTAATTTGAATTAAATGCACATTTATTTTCTTAAAAAGCAACTATATACAATAGTATTTTTACTATTTAAACATTTTTTTTATATTCTCTTTCTGTATGTCCCCTTTCTTTTGTAAGATTTAAGGGAAATAAAATATCAGACAAAACAATATTGCTCCTAAATATAACCATCACATAAAATTATTTCCCTCCAACATATCCTAGCAAAGATTTGTCCAAAATGATCAGTTAACATTGATAAATTGAGGGGCAGGGAGGAGATGAGGGAGGGAAGGGTAGGACTGGGAGGGAATGAGGAAGGAGGCTAGGGCTAGGATACAAAGTAAATAACCTGTGATTAATATAAAAAATAAAAAGTAATAAAAAAGAAAACTAAAAATAGAGAAAAACATTGATGAATTGAATGTATATTTGTCCAAAATGATCAGTTAACATTTATAAATTAAATGCATATATATTAAATAATATTGATAAATTATATACTTGAAGAACTTTTAAAATGTGGATATTAATAAGCACCCCAAAATAAATATCACAAATAAATTTTGCCTATACATACTTTAACATACATTATGCTAGATGTTTAACATGAAATTTTTAACAAACCAAAAATTATGTAGAATCACTTTAAAATAGATTTGCTATTTATAATTCTGCTGCCAATAAATACTGAAACATTAGCTTTTTATTTCATTATGTATGTGTAAACATATAGCAAATAAGTATTATTAAATGGGAATAATATTCTCTTATCATTTTAATCACTGTGAATATCACTCAGCTAATAAATGAAACCAGGAAAAAATTTTTAACTGAATTTATTATATCTATATGGCACACCAGAAAAAATATGTGAAATTAATTCATAAGTACAGAAAAAAGCAACTTAGTTCTAATTAACTATCATTGAATGCATCATTTATGCTGCTGATTTCATGATATGTATATAACAAAGAAACTTAGTGTCATCATCTCCTTAACTCCTTTAACAGAATTGTCTTTTCATATTTTGAGTTCAAGTAGTTTTTATATTGATATCACCATACATTAATTAAAGAGCTGAAAGGTTAAAAGTTAATTCTTATATTAAGAAAGTTTCTTAAAAGGAATACTTTTTAGCAAAATAATTTTTAATTAATTTTTTTTATTTTTTTACATTACATTTTATTCGCTTTGTATCCCAGCTGTAGCCCCCTCTCTCATTCCCTCCCAATCCTACCCTCCCTCCCTAATCTCCTCCCATGTTCCTCTCGAGGGAGGAGCAAAATAAATTCTAAAGTACATTATTTGTAAACAAATAGATGTAAATGAGTCCTTATAAAGTAAAATCTTGACAAAACTGCAAATTGCAAGGATATGTTAAATCTTCAAAAAATGAGGTCTTCACAAATTGAACAACACTTAGTGCAAAGTCTGCGGCATCAACCATTATAACTTCCCAACCAAACAGAGAAAATAAATATCACATTGCCTTCTCCAATTTGGATATTTCATTAACCATGTTAATATATAATTATTGGTAATATAACCCATGTATACAGTCTTTCTAGACATCCAAAACTCACTATTTTGTTTCTAATACTCAAACACAACTGTCTTACTAAAGTTCATTCATAACCTAAATACTCATGTCCAAATAAATAGCAAGTTATTTATGCCTTCACTTGTCAAAAGAAACATGTGTAGTTCTCAGATTTTGCTGCACGAAAAACATTGTTATGGGTAATGTTAAGCATGGCTTATAGTACAGAACTGAAATTCTGTTTCTAGGATATATTATTGAGACAGTCAAGACCCACTCTGCAAAGTGAAGATGCACTACTAGAACATTAGCCTATATAATGATACATGTTTTCCTCCATCCTAAACATTATCACTCTCCCAAACAACATTATTGGTCTCAAACAACAAATATACAGGAAGGTAAACACCAACAAACTCAGTAATCCAATTAAAAAAACGAGGTTCAGAGCTAAAGAGAGATTTCTCAACAGAGGAATATCGAATGGCAGAGAAACACTTAAATGCTCAACATCCTTAGTCATCTGGGAAATTCAAATCTAATCCACCCTGAGATTTCATCTTACACCAATTACAATGGCTAAGATCAGAAACTCAAGTGACAACACATGCTGGAGAGGATGTGATGAAGGGAGAACACTCCTCCATTGCTGGTGGGAATGTAAACATTTACAACCACTTTGGAAATCAATCTGGTGCTTTCTCAGACAATTAGGAATAGCTCTACCTTAAGATCCAACTGTACCACTCCTGGTCATATATCCAAAATATGCTCAACCATACAACAAAGATATTTTCTCAACTATGTTCGTAGCAGCTTTATTCATAATAGCCAGAATCTGGAAACAACCTAGATGTCCCTCAACAGAGGAAGGATACAGAAATTGTGGCACATTTACACAATGGAATACTACTCAGCAATTAAAATCAAGGAAATCATGAAATTACCAGGCAATTGATAGACCTAGAAAAGATCATCCAGAGTGAGGTAACCCAGAAGCAGAAAATCACGCATAATATATACATTCACTTATAAGTAGATATTAGCCATACAATATAGGATAAATATACTAAAATCTATAGTCCTAAAGAAGTTAAATAGCAAGAAGGTCCTTAGCAAGAAGATGCTTATTCCACATTCAAAAGGGCAAACAGGATAGACATCTGAAGTGTGAGAAGACAGGTAACAGGACACGAAACTAGCACAGAGGGCCTCTGAAAGACTCTACCCAAGCAGAGTATCAAAGCAGATGTTGAGACTCATGTAAACATTTGTTCTTGAAGAAAGTTCCCCCTTACAATTTTGACTGAGTGTGCATAGTCTCTGGTTCAATTTTATTTCTGCTATATGCCTGGTATGGTTATAGAGAGGAATTCCTGGGGTGTGAGATATCATTCTTTACATAGCATTATATGGAATGGTAATAATACACCATGACTACTTTACCTGAGCTCTTAGTTTTAATAATACTTCTATTGTAGCATTTGGTTATTTCACTATAAATTCTTATAAGGTTATTTATATATTTTAATGTGTTTATATATTATTTTTTATTATTTCAACTACCATAGCTATTATTTTTCAATATTTCTATTGTGTCATTTGGTTATTTTAAAAGAGATTTTTCTATACATTCTATATTAGCCTACAACTCAAGAACCTCTTATGTTCTGGGATTACATCCACATAGTACCTTGCCCAGTATTTATATTTTCTACATTTTATCAATCATTTATTTGTTGTGATCCATACTAAATAAAAGGTGAGAAGTAATATTAATTTCACTTGTAATATACTTTAAGAGATACGGAGTGAGTGGGCAGCCTTGCCTTATCCCTTATTTCAGTGGGATTGATTTTTGTTTCTCTTCATGAAATTTGTTGTTAGCTATAGGCTTGCTGTATATCGCCTTTACTATGTTTAGATATGTGCCTTATATCCCTGATCTCTCCAAGACTTTAAATATGAATGGATGTTGGATTTTGTCGAATGCTTTTTCAGCATCAAAGGAGATGATCATATGGTTTTTCTCCTTAAGTTTGTTAATATGATGGATCATATTGATGGATTTCCATGTATTGAACCACCCCTGCATGCCTGGGATGAAGCCTACTTGGTCATGGTAGATGAAACAAAACACTCACAAGATATAAAAATAAATAACCGTGAGTCACAATCACATGCAACCTATAAAAGTTTGCAATCATAAGGATTCCACACTCTGCCCAAAGTTTGGCTATGAGTGTCAGTATCACCTTCTTTACCCTGGTAGGTACAGTCTTTCAGAGGTCCTTTGTGGAAGGCTCCTGTCCTGTTCCTTGTCTTCTCCCACTTCCAATGTCATTCTTGTTTGACCTACTGAATGAGGATTAAGCATCTTCCCTAAGGTCCTCCTTGCTGTTTAACTTCCTTAGGACTATAGATTTTAATATGTTTATCCTACATTATATGGCTAATATCCACTTATAGGTGAATATATACCATATGTGTCTTTCTGCTTCTGAGTTACCTCACTCAGGATGTTTTCTTCTAGCTCCCACCATTTGCCTGCAAATTTTATGATTTCCTTGTTTTTAATTGCTGAGCAGCATTCCATTTTTTAAATGTACCACAATTTCTGTATCCATACCTCTGTTGAAGGGCATCTTGGGTGTTTACATGGACAGAGTACCAGAATCCTTATGGAAGAAGAGGGAAAAAGAAAGACCTGGAGGGGACAGGAAATTCACAAGGAGAGTAACAGAGCCAAAACAAAGACAAAATAAACAAGACAAAACAAAACAAACAAAAAACAAAACCCTCATCCAAGGGCTACCTGCAGAGAGAGAAATCTAACCAAGAACCATGCATGGAGAGGACTTAGAACCCCTGTTCTGAGGAAGCCCATAGGCTTCTAAATTTCAAAATGGGCCCTTAGTAAGGGTTACAGGGGTTGTCTCTGACATGAACTCAGTGGCTGGTTCTTTGATCAACTCCCCCTGGGGGAGCAGCCTTACCAGGCCACAGAGGAAGACAAATGCAGCCAGTCATGATGAGACCTGATAAGCTAGGTTCAGATAGAAGGGGAAGAAGTCTTCCCCTACCAAGAGTCTAGGGAAAGGGCATAGGGGGAGAAGAAAGATGGTAGGTGGGACTGGGAAGAGACTAGGGAGGGAGATGCAGAGGTCATGCAAAGTGAACAAATATAAATAAATAAATAAATAGATAGATAGATAGATAGATAGATAGATAGATAGATAGATAAATAATTTGAAAAATAATACCGTATCCCACCCCAGAAAATTCTATCAACTGATTTAATATATCCTGGTACATGAAGGACATCCAGAATTTTGCAATCATGCACAAAACTAAGATATAGAAACCCTAAAACGAATTAAAAGGAAAATTTTGACTACCCCTTCTGCACAGTAAATTATTTCACTACATATCTAAAGTAATTCTGGATCAAGAAAAAGATATTTAAAAAAACAATATATTCTTTCATTTTAAAATATATAATATGATATACCTCATAATAAAAGAATATACATTTCTTTCTCCTTCAAGCTTTGAATGTTTACAAAAAATAGCAGTGCCTTGTCCTCTGCTTACAGCCCAAATCTCAAAGCATCTCTCAGCTGATATCATGTAGACTGTGCTATCTGATAGTAAACAAGCTTAGAGGAAACAGTAAAAAAGAAATTGATTGCTGATAATTTTGGAGCACATGGTACACATATGACCACATGTCTAAGACCAGAAGATGAATGTTAAGAGCTAAATATGGCCCCAATCAATAATTCTGACTCATGACTTTGGAGGACTAAGACACAGAAGATTTTCAAGCTGCAGTTAATGCATATCTTCCTGCCCATTTAGATACTGAACAAAAGATGCAGCTAAACTCACCAACAATACTGATCCATATAAACCCCAAGAGAACAAGGACTATTTCTAACAGGAACTCAATGACTGGCTCTTTGGCCTCCCCACCCCCCAAGGGAGGAACAGTCCTGTTAGGCCACAGAGGAGAGCTTTGCAGCCAGTCCTGAAGATACCTGATAAAACAGGATCAAATGAATGGGGAGGAGGTCCCCCCTATTAGTGGACTTGGCAAGGGGCACTGTGGAGTTGAGGGAGGGAGGGAGGGACTGGGAGGGAATGAGGGATCAGGACACGGCTGGGATACAGAGTTAATAAAATGTAACTGATAAAAAAAATAAAATTCAAAAAAAAATAAACTCCAAGAGAAAAAAGTAATGTTGTTTGTGGTATCAAAAAATGTTTTAAGGCACAAAGCTTGTGCTGTTTTTTTTTATACTGAAATTTTTAAGCTTATTTAAATGGCAAAAATGACTACAAATGCTATTTTATTTTTTAAATTGTCATTGTATAATAAAATGATTTAATAGTGCTTACCAACTACAGTAAGAAGTTCGATATAGCATATAATTTTCACATAACACAGATACAAACAAATAAAGAATATGTGGAAATTTCATATTAACAATTTACCTGAAATAGTTTTGTGGCAAAATTTTGATATCTACCCCAGCTGTGATATCCAAAGGAACAGGAGTAAAACATACAAATGGTGGATCAAAAAATATCTTTGGTAATTGTATCTCTCCAATCAGTTTTAATGTTGTATAGTCAGATAAATTATCATTTAATCGTATAGCAACGTCGGCTAGGTATGTTATAGGCTCTTCTACAAAAAAGTGCTACAGATTAGTTTACATACCAAATTATATATACTGTAAGCATTACTATATAAATGTACTATAATATTGTAGCTCAGTGGGGCATAGTAGTTTACGGAGGAACAAAGCAGCCTGAAGGTGGAAAATAAAAACTAAATAAAGCATTATTGAAAAAAATATATCTCCAAGTATAACTTGTCTAAAGATGGAGCAAATCTTTTTAATGTCTACTGTGTGAAGGGAAATGCACATAGAAGAGATGTTTACTACATATAGAGATGTTACTACATGAGGGAAAATAAATAATACATGGAAGGAGTATAACAGGACTTCTTTAAAATTTATTAAACTTATTTTGTCCAATGTACCTAACTTCAATAAATTTCTAAATCAATGATTATTAAAGACAAAAAAGACAGTAAAAGTCACATGAGAGATGTTCTTCAATTCCACAAACCACTAATCTTCCCAAATTTCTAAAACAATTTCATTATACTAAAAAAAGATCTTGCAAAATACAGGCAAAATATCAAATAAAATTTCAAAAAGCACAGTTCCAGATAATCTAGATATGTATGTACATTCTTCTCGCCACACTTCACATCATATGCTATACAGTCACTCATATTATTTCTTAGTTATTTCCAAATCAATTTCATAAATGTCATATGAAGAATTGAAAAAGCATACAAAACAATAATACAATAAATAAGAACTTATATTGTGCTTACACAAAGAGTAGAAATAGAATGACAAAATTTATAAATGTATTTAAATAATATGTTTTTATTAATCAGCTAATTTTCTGTTGTTTCCAATGCTTTAACAGAAGCTTCTAATACTTATGGAATACAGGATATAATGACAACATCAAAAACTACCTGAGGACAAATGGTGGGAACTAGAAAAGATTATCCTAGAAAAGGTATCCCAGAAGCAGATGCACTTATAAGGGGATATTAGATATATAATATAGGATAAACATACTAAAATCTGTACAGCTAAAGAAGCTAAGCAAGAAGTACCCTAGGTAAGGTGATCAATCCTCACTCAGAAAAACAAATGGGATAGACACTGGATAAGGGAGAAAACAGGGAACAGAACAGGAGTCTACCACTGAGGACCTCTGAGTGACTCTATCCAGCCATGTATCAAAGCATACGCTGAGACTCATAGTCAAACTTTGGGCAGAGTGCAGGGAATCTTATGAAAGAAGGGGGAAATGTAAGACATTAAGGGGACAAGGAGCTACAAAGGAGAGCAACAGAACCAGAAAGTCTGGGCACAGGGGTCTTTTCTGAGACTAATACTCCAACCAAGGATCATGCATGAAGATAACTTAAAACCCCTGCACAGATGTAGCCCATTCTCCATGTGGGTTCCCTAGTAATAGGAACAGGGACTGTCTCTGACATGAACTCAGTGCCTGGCTCTTTGATCACCTCCCCCTCAAGGGGGAGCAGCCTTACCAGGCCACAGAGGAAGACAATGCAGCCAGTCCTGATGAGACCTAATAGGCTAGAGTCTGAGGGAATGGGAGGAGGAACTCCTTTATCAGTGGACTTGGGGAGAGGAATGGGAGGAAAAGAGGGAGGGAGGGAGGGAGGGAGGGGACAAGGGAAGAGGCTACAGCTGGGATACAAAGTTAATAAACTGTGATTAATAAAAATAATTGTTTTTAAAAAACTTCCTGAAGAATATTAAGGGATTCTTGAAAATGGCATATGATGAGTGAAACTGTCTCTGCTTTGAAGAAAAGCTGTCAGGGGCCACTAGAGAGATGGATCAGCAGTAAGATTCAGGTTCAGTTTTGTCTCCCTACATGGCAGCTCACAACCAGTTTCAGTACATTCACCATTTGTTTCTGGCATCAACAGACCCCAGACACAAAGAAGTTATACCCACATATATGTAGGCAAAACAGCAGTACACATAAAAATATCTAAAACAATATTTTAAAAAACAGAAAAATACTTACGTGGACAGAAATATAATAAAATAGTATACTTTTCATTTGGTTTCAGACTTCCAATCAGTGCAGTAAATTTGAATATGCCAGTTTTGAAATATGTGTCAGTTTTGCCAATATCCAAAGACCACTGAACAGGTTTTTTTGAAATATTAAATAAGACAAGAGCCTGTTCATACATATAAGAATATATATATGAATAAAATTTTTAAAATTAATAAATGCATTATAATATTTAGTTGTTAGAAACAAGATCTGAGTATTTAATTATTATAATAGTAACAAGCCAAAGGACCAACCTAACAGAGTTCTTATATTAATTATTTACAGCAAAAATAAAAAAATATGTTAGTTAATACTTACATACTAAAATAAAAGAGAATACTTTCTTACAGAAAAATTCTAAAATACACATACAAATGTCTTCTTTAAATTCCCTAATTCTTTGAAATTTAGCACATCACTGCCAAATCAAACTTTCTTAGAGAATAGAAAAAAAATCAATTGCAATGAGTCACTGTGATGTCAAGTAAGTTCTTCATGTGATGTCAAATGTAACTTCTGAATTATTTCTCAAGTTGCATCCATGCAGTTGGTTTTGCTCAGATATTGAAAATATTACATGCAGCAGCTCTTGGCAGGGGTCTTTTGCATACAAAACCTCCTGCTTCTAGGCATCAGTGATCTCAATGATGTCCCCATGGTATTCTACCATGAAGTCTCCCAATGAGAGCTGCATGGTGGAAATCACACCTCCGCCTTTGCCATCAATGAGATCAGTCTTCATGCCCTCTTCCCTCCTACTCTCAATCAACTCATCACTTTTTTTTTCTTTCTTTAGACTGCAGCTCAGCTTTGCTCTTCCTGCGGCAATTTCACACTACATAGAAATTGGTGAGTTTTGTATTCTGTGTTTTCCCTTCAGATTTTCCAACGGGTCTCTTCCCCTCAAGTATCATTTTTAGGACCTCCTTGGCAGCCACCACCAAACAAGTAGAATCACTTGACAGGGTGGAGTTTTTGGAAGTTCTGTTGTTTCAGATTTTGGGTTTGGAAAGGTGCCAGGGTACTTCTGGAATCTTTGATCTTCTGTTCATCAGACTTCAGGGCACATCAAACAGCATTCTTTTTCTTTTTGCCTTTCCTGGAGATTCCAGGTCATGGTTTCTACTTGCATTTGACCTCATTATGTACAGCTTATTTCTTTTCCTGATATGGGGAGCACATTTCAGAACATTTGTTTAGACTCATGTAGGCATAGATTTTTTTTTTACTGTCCGGAAAAGACATTCTACTTCAGTAAGACTAGTTCTATGATGATACAGATGGTGCCATAGCCCAGCCACCTGTATTGCTGCCACTGAGGCTGCTGCTGCCACTGATACAAGTGCTGCTTTGGTGCCCCAGACAAGTGATGGAGGTGTTCCATGGTTGATAGCAGGCAGGGCACCAGCATATGAGGCCCAAAATGAGACCAGGGACAATGAAGGCAGGATTGGCCCAATAGAGATATTTTATTAATCTGAAACTCTTAATATTATACATTCTAGTTTTTATCAATTCAATGTTAAATATTTTCCCTATATACTTTCTACTCAGTATTAAAAATATTCAACAAAACTGATTGTAGGAATAATAATACACTATCCAAAAAATGGTAGGGGAAATATAACTCCTACAGGATATATATGATCTTCTTTCTTATACATATCTTTTTTTCCTTCTACATATAGTCTTAATTGGGGGATAAAATGATACACAGTAAGAAAAAAATAGTAGAGTCACATATAACTTACTTTATTATATAACTGCATTTTGCTTCTTTTCACATTTTCATACATGTATGAAATGTATTTGAATCTAATTCAAATTATGTAATTGTGTATACAAGATAAGTCATTATATGTGTGGTTGAAATTTAAAAAAATAAATAAATTCTGGGTGGCAATGAGGAGGATCAATGGGCAAAGGCATTTACAGCACCATCTGGTGAACTGAATTCTACCCCCAGAACACAGTAAAAGGAGAATAGAACAACTTTATGAAGTTCTCTGACCCCCCCCTACATATGTCATAACATGAATGCCCACATAGACACATAATGAATTGACACTCATAGTAATAAAATTTAAAAATTTATTTTACAGGAGTTTGTTAGATGGCTCAGTGGGTAAAGTTCCACTAAAGTAAGAATGATAATATGGCTTCAAATCTCCAGAAATGAACAACAGGCCATGTGCAATCATGCTCAACTATAACCCTGTGCTCTTTCACTGTGATGGAAGGCAACGACAGCAAAATTCTGAAAATTCTTTAAAGCTCATGGGCTAACTTGCTAAGCTTAAGCAGTTACAAACACACACATGCACATTTGTATCTATATGCACTAGAATCTATAAAATCCAGTGTTGCTGCTCCAAATATCCTGAATAAATGTAACACATTACTAATAGGCAAAATTTCAAACCACTCATGCTTTCAAATAATCAATTAAGTGAAAACCGAAAAAATTTTGAGCTATAAAGTATGTTAATTATTTATATACCTGAATTCCTGTGATCTTCTTATTATTTTGAAGCTCGTGTAATGGTATTTTAAAGGCAAATACAGTGCTGGATAATTCCAGCGGTGCTTGCAACACTTTAAAAGAAAAGTAAAAAAAAATAATATTTTAAAAATATTAAAAAAGAAAAATAGAATGTGGACACTATTTAGTATGGTCTCCAAGGGAAATGATAAGAAAGTTAGGTCTTGTTTTGGTTTATACTGTTAGTCAAAAAATAAAATTCCATTTCAAACATTTTTAAAACACCTTGGTTTCCAAACTTGCATATATTCATTTTATAAATTGTTAGTGGTCATAAATTATACATAAACCAAGACAATACCACTGACCTATTAAAAATAATAAAATACAGTGAATATTGAAATAAGAAAGGACAAGTGATATTAATTTGATCTCTATACTGAGGTATAAATCATGCAGAAATGAAGAAGCAAAACATAATTGGAATACAGGGAACATAAACAAGTGACAAATTTATTAAGAATTTCTGTAAAAAAGTTACATAAGGGGTGGTAATTTTTTAATCTATTCTTTACCTTGCTTCCTTAATCTTACTTCTGAAACATCTAAATTCTTTTTTTCTTTTTTTTTATTCTTTATTATCACACTTTATTCAGTATGTATCCCCCCTGTGGTTCCCTCCCTCCTCCTGTCCCAATCACTCCCTTCCTCCACCCTCTGCATTCATGCCCCTCCCCAAGTCCACTGATAGGGGAGGTCTTCTTTTCCTTCCCTCTGATCCTAGTCAATTAGATCTCATCAGGAGTGGCTGCATTGTCTTCTTCTGTGACCTGGTAATGTTGCTTCCTCCTCAGGGGGAGGTAATTAAAGAGCAGGCCAATCAGTTCATGTCAGAGACAGTCCCTGTTCCTATTACAATGGAACCCACTTGGATACTGAACTGCCATGGGCTACATCTGTGCAGGGGTCTTAGGTTATCTCCATGCATAGTCCTTGGTTGGAGTATCAGTCTCAGGAAAGACCCCTGTGCTCAGATTTTTGGTTCTGTTGCTCTCCTTGTGGAGTTCCTGTCCTCTCCAGATCTTACTATTTCCCACTTCTTTCCTAAGATTCCCTGCACTCTGCCCAAGGGTTGCCCATAAGTCTCAGTATCTGGACTGATAGTCTGCAGGGCAAAGCCTTTCAGAGGTCCTTTGTGTCAGGCTCCTGACTTGTTCCTTCTTTTTTCCTTCTTATGATGTCCATCCTCTTTGCCTTTCTGGATAGGAATTGAGCACTTTAACAAGAGCCCTCCCTCTTGATTAGTTTCTTTAGGTGTACAGATTTTAGTAGGTTTATCCTATATTATATGTCTATATGAGTGAGTATATACCATGTGTGTCTTTCTGCTTCTGGGATAGCTCACGCAGGATGATCTTTTCCAGATCCCACCATTTACCTGCAAATTTCATGATTTCCTTGTTTTTTGTTTTTTGTTTTTTTTTTATTGCTGAGTAATATTCCATTGTGTAGAGGTATCACAATTTCTCTATCCATTCCTCCACTGAGGGGCATCTGAGCTGTTTCCAGCTTCTGGCTATTACAAATAAAGCTGCTACAAACATGGTTTTCCAAATGTCTTTCTTGTGTACGTGAGCCTCTTTTGGGTATATGCCTAGGAGTGGTATAGCTAGACATTGAGGAAGTGCTAAAAACGACTGCCTACAGATTGGTAAAGGATCTTCACCAACCCTATATCTGACAGAGGACTAATATCCAGTAACTATAAAGAACTCAAGAACTTAAACAGCAACAAATCAAGTAATCCAATTTAAAAATTGGGGAACAGTGCTAAACAGAGAATTCTCAATAGAGGAATATCGAATGTCAGAGAAACACTTAAAGAAATGCTCAACGTCCTTAGTCATAAGGGAAATGCAAATCAAAACGACCCTAAGATTTCATCTTACACACATCAGGATGGCTAAGATCAAAACCTCAAGTGACAACACATGCTGGAGAGGTTGTGGAGAAAGGGGAACCCTCCTCCACTGCTGGTGGAAATGTAAACTTGTACAACCACTCTGGAAAGCAATCTGGCGCTTCCTCAGACAACATTTAAATTCTTAATAAAATAAAACTATAGGGTCTAGTAAGTGTTTAGTATCTGAGTTTAAGACAGTCAATCAAATTTATAGTTGCTTTACCAAGGGGTTGGTATATGTGAGAAAGGAGAATCTTATTAATGGTTTGCTCCAGTGTACCATACCCAATTCCAGTCATGAGAAACTCTAAGACAAGAAGCAGTAGATCCAAAGCAAAAATCACATACAAAATGGCTTTTCAATTTGTGAATTAGCAATAATTTATGGTATAAACAGAAAAGGTACTATCTAGATTATATCTGTAAACTCAAAGCTTTGTTTTAACATTATCAATTATCATCTGGAAAACCTGATTTCAGTTAAACATAGTCTCACTCAGATTTCTCCACCAAAATTTTATAAGAATCACCAAATGTTCAAGGCATAATGTTTCAGAACAAACCCTACCTTTATTAAAACATGTACTAGTGTCCAGAATATCAAAAATGCAATATGAACTATGGAGATCAGCATTTTGTGAGACATTAATAAAGATACAAAAGCAAGCAATGAACAAAAGAAACTGGGGGAAAACAAAGTAGAAAATTTAGAACAAATCATTATAAAGATAAAATAAAATGTTTTTGCAAAATGTGTATACTATAAATTTTTAAATGTCTTCAGAAAATAAAACATAGTCTACCACAAAATTTACAAAGGCATTAAAAGTAGAGTAGATTGTGGTACATTTACACAATGGAATACTACTCAGCAATTAAAAACGAAGAAATCATGAAATTTGCAGGCAAACAGTGAGACCTAGAAAAGACCATCCTGAGTGAAGTATCCCAGAAGCAGAAAGACACACATGGTATATACTCATGTAGAAGTGGATACTAGACTTATAAGATAGGATAAACATACTAAAATCTGTACACCTAAGGAAGCTAAACAAGAAAGAGGACCTGGGGTAAGATGATAAATTCTCACTCAGAAAGGCAAATGGGATGGACACTGGAAATAGGATAAAACAAGAAAACGCATAGGAGTGTACTATAGAGGGCTTGAAAGACTATATGTAGCAGTGTATCAAAGCAGATGCTGAGACTCATAACCAAACTTTGGGCAGAGTGCAGGGAATCATACCAAAGAAGGGGGAGTTAATAAGACCTGGAGAGGACAGGCACTCCACAAGGACCAAATATATCTGGGCACAGGGGTCTTGTCTGAGACTGAGTCTTCAAGCAAGGACCATCCATGGATATAACCTAGAACCCCTGCTCAGATTTAGCCCATGGCAGCTCAGTATCCTAGTGAGTTGCATAGTAAGGGGAACAGGGACTGTGTCTGACATGAACTCAGTGGCTAGCTTTTTGACCTCCCCACCTCCTGTGGGAGGAACAACATAGCTAGGCCACAATAGAGAACATTGCAGCCAGTCCTGCTGAGTCCTGATAAGCTAGGGTCAGATGGAAGGGGAGGAGGACCTCTCCTATCAATGGACTTAAAGAAGGGCAGGGAGGAGACAAGGGAGGGAGGATGGGATTGGGATGGAATGAGGGAGGAGGATACAGCAGGAATACAAAGTAAATTAACTGTAATTAATATAAAAAATAAAAATAATTTTAAAAAGTAGAGAAGAAATAAGGAAAATCTTACTATTTATTTTATCATTTGTAACAACTTATTCAATTTGTATCACAGCTGTGGCTCCCTCCTTTGTCTACTTCCAATCCCAGCTTCCCTCCCTCTTCTCCCCCTATGACTCTCCTCTAGTCTGCTGATAGGAGAGGTCTTCCTCTGCTTCTACCTGACCCTAGCCTAGTCTCATCAAGACTAGTTGCATTGTCTTCCTCTCTACACTGGCAAGGCTGAACTCCCAAGAAGGAAGCAATCAGAGAGCCTGCCACTGACTTCATGCAAGAAGAAACCCCTACTGTCCTTACTAGGGAACAGACTTGGAGACTGAGTCTATAGGCTATATCTGAGCAGGGGTTTAAGCCCTCTCTATGCATTGTCCTTTGTTGGGTTATCACTCTCTTCAGGGTCCACAGGGCTCATTTTTTTTTTTTTTTACTCTGTTGGTCTCCTTTTGGAGCTCTTGTTCCCTCCAGGTCTTTCCATATCCCCCTTCTTTCATGAAATCCCATGCATTCTGCCTAAAGTTTGACTATGGCTCTCATTCTCTGTTTCAACCTGATTTTTGACAAAGAAGCTAAAACCATAGAATGGAAAAAAGATGATATCTTCAACATCTGGTGCTGATTTAACTGGATGTCTACATGTAGAAAAATGAAAATAGATCCACATTTATCACTCTGTAGAATACTAAAGTCTAAGTGGATCAAAGACCTCAACATAAAACCAGATACACTAAACCTCTTAGAAGAAAAAGTGGGAAAGAGCCTTGACGTCATTGGCAAGGAGAAAACTTCCAGAATAGAACACTAACAGCACAGGCTCTAAGAGCAACACTCAATAAATGAACCTCATGAAACTGAAAAGCTTCTGTAAAGCATAGGACACTGTCATCAAAACAAAATTACGGCCTACAAATTGGGAAAGGATCTTCACCAACTCTATATCTGACATAGGTGTAATATTCAAAATATATAAAGAAATTACGAAGTTAAACACCAACAAAAAAAGTAATCCAATTAAAAATGGGGTACAGAGCTAAACAGAGAAGTCTCTGTAGAGGAATATAGAATGGCAGAGAAGCACTTAAAGAAATGCTCAAGATCCTTAGTCATCAGGGAGATGTAAGTCAAAACGACCCTGAGAGTTCACCTTACACCCATCAGAATGGCTAAGATCAAAATCTCAAGTGACAACACATGCTGGAGAGGATGTGGAGAAAGGGGAACCCTCCTCCATTGCTGGTGGGAACGTAAACTTGTACAACCACTTTGAAAATTAACCTGTCGCTTTCTCAGGAAATATCATTCTTATGAACTCTAGATGAGAGATGCATTTGAATTTTTAAAAAAGAAATGTTTAAAATCTTAGAAAATGTACAATTATCATGAAGTAATGAAACAATTGAGAACTTTCTAAAAATAAAATTAATATCTCAAAATATTCTTACTAAATATGAAAAATGTTATAAAAATGCAAAATTTATCATGAGAGATAATTTATTGATTTTAAAAGAGGAAATTTTAAAACAAATGTTTGTCAAAGCCATTGTAAAGTCAAAATTTCAAATTCATAAAGCTTCATGCTACCCATAAAACTTGTAATTTGGAATGTTTTAGTGAGTGAGAAATTTACAACATTGGCACAGTAGTTCAATGAGGTGTCTCTTTCCATCTGCCATATAGTGATTAAGTGATCTCACATATATCAGTATATTATTATTGACAATTTAACTCAGTATTAGAGATAAACATACAAATTACATGATTCTTGAATCTCATGGAAAGTAAATAAGCATATATAATAAACAGCATATCTAAAGGTTCTCAAAAATATAGCTTAAAGAGCCTATAAATTTTGTATTTAAATATTTTTAGAATATGGATAGAGAAATATTCAAAAAGTAATTCCAAAATTTAATGTTTAAAATACTTAGTTATCCTTTAGTAATTGTATCTGTTTTCAGGAAATGTTTAAGAAATTTGTTCTTATTTTATTTTACTTTCAAATCATTATGTTTTAATAATGTATATGTTGTTTTAACTTAGCTTTATAAACTTACATTTTATTCAAAGAATCAAATATGTATACATTGAGAATGGCTTTAATTTAATATTACAAATTTTAAAAACTGAAAATGATACTGATGTTTTCCTTACTTTTGGATGTTAAGCATAACGCTTTAAGTGTAAACTTACTCAGTTGACTATTTCATATTACATACCAGTAGCTTGAACAAAACATGGTGGAATAAGTGGTGATATTTTTGGCATTAAAATCTTTTTCTGTGACAAATATTTGGAGTAAAGCTCTGAAGCCTTAAAGGAATTAATATAGACAGGAAAGCTAAATTCGTATGTTGCTATCTGTCAAAAGAAAAAAGAAAAACAATATTTATAACTTTGATGGTTTTGATAATGTTGATACACATAAATTACCCTTTTCATAATAAAATTACCTTGTGGTATTAAAAATATTTATTTAATAAAATTAAGGATATATTCTTCACTATGTGAAAAGTAAGACTCCAAAACTATGAGCTAAAATGTTTTCTTAATGCCTGTTTATTAAAAATGAACCAAATATCCCACTATAAATACTAAAAGATCATGAAAAACAGAGAAAAGTCTTTGTGAATTCTTTGGTAGGCAAGGATTTAAGTATATCACTCCTAAAAGAGAGAATGATTACTTTTTATCATGAAAAAAAATAAAGCATCTATGCTGCTACAGATAATGTTAAGGAGATAAAATGAGCCCAAACCTATTTCTCACAAAATTTGTAGCTAGTATCAAAATGTATATAAAAGATTCTAGGCCTCTGAAAGGCTCTGCCCTGCAGACTATCAAAGCAGATTCTGAGATTTATGGCCAACTGTTGGGCAGTGTGCAGGAAATCTTATGTAAGAAGTGGGAAATAGTAAGATCTGGAGAGGACAGAAACTCCACAAGGAGAGCAACAGAACCAGAAATTTGAACACAGGGGTCTTCCCAGAGACTCATACTCCAACCAAGTACCATGACTGGAGATAACCTAGAACCCCTGCACATATGTAGCCCATGACAGTTTAGTGTCCAAGTGGGTTACATAGTAATGAGAAGAGGGACTGCCTCTGACATAATCTGATTGGCCTGCTCTTTGGTCACCTCCCCCTGAGGGGGGAACAGCCTTACCAGGCCACAGAAGATGATAATGCAGCCACTCCTGATGAGATCTGATAGACTAAGATCAGAAAGAAGGACTTGGGGAGGGTCATGTGTGAAGAAGGGGGTGGGAGAATTGGATAGGAGGGGAGGAGGGAGGGGCTTATGGGGGATACAAAGTGAATAAAGTGTAATTAATAAAAATTTAAAAAAGATTCTAGAGGGGGGGGGCAAGATGGCGGCACCAGGAGGATACTGCGTCTGAGGATCAGGACAACATTTTCTGTACAGGGAACAAAAGATTGAACTCTGGGCCCTAAAACAACAGTGATCATATTTCCCAGGTGAGAGGAAACTCCATGGTGTGGGAATCAGGCACATTCACTCTCCATTCACCCAGCCAGAACCTGGAAGAGATCCTGGGTCGCCAGACCAGAGCAACATGCCTGCATGTCCTGATCATCTTCCCAGGCTGAACAGTGGGCACAAAAACACCAGAGACTGGGAGTCCCAGTCACAAGAAAAACCCACAGGGAAGGAAGGAAATGGGACTGACCTCAGGTCACCTAGTCTTGCCCAGGAAAAGGTCCCACAGAATGGCAGTGCAAAGCCAGAACTGAACTCTGCTAAAGCTGCAAGCACAAAGATTTGCTGTGCAACCAACTCTCCCTCACAGACAGAACTGTGTACCCCAGGGAACCAGAGACTGGGAGTCCCTTTCAGGAGAAAACCCCATAGAAAAGGAAACGAAATGGGGATGGACTTAGGTCACTCAGTATATCCCTGGAAAAGGTCCCACAGCCCAGCTCATGTGCCAGCCCAGAAACCTGCTGTGCACCAAATAGCCTCCTGCTGCTCCCATGAGAGCAGTACTCACCTGCCACTTATGAATGCTTGGGCATTGGGGCTCAGAGCTCCAACCTCAGACCTACAGAAGCCTGGGATCACTGAGATCAACCCCCAGATACTGCTCCAAGGGGCAACCAGTTATCCCTAACAAAACTGACCAAACAACAGAGCACCCAGGTTACAGCAGCAGCTCACTAAATTTTCAGCAAGAAACCCAGAAGCAGGGCAGCTGTCTCCAGGACTTCTCCAAGTGAGAGGAGAGCCCTCTTGACTAACAAGGACCACAGTTACCACACAGGTCTGTACGCCTGAGGTGAGCTGTGGCAATTCCTGAAAAACACTGGCCATCCAGTGACCATACCTATAAAGCTGAGAAGGTTTCCTTCAGCAAAAACCATTTTCCTGCCAAGGGGATTCTCTCCACCACAGGATTCCAGGAACCACCAGAAACTAACACCCAACACCTAAGATAGCCCAGTGGGTAGAGGCCAGTGTAAAAGCTCAACCAACAAAAGACATAGCAATGTGGCATCTCCAACAGTTATCCAGAGACAAGCAGCCCTAGACACCCCAGCATAATTGAAATTCAAGAAGATGACCTAATATGTATGCTTATGAAGAGGATAATAGAGGAAACAAATAAAATGTGTAAAGAACTGGAGGAAGATGAAGTCAAACAGATTATGTCATCTGTAAAGAAATAGAGGACAATAAAGACAAACAGATTATGGCCATCCATAAAGAAATACAGGAAGTTGAAGCCAAACAGTTTGTGGCCTTTAGAGAAGAAATACTGAAATCACTGAAAGAAATAAAAGAAACAGAAGTTTGTTCAAACAAACAGCTGAAGGATTTGAAGGAAAAACAGGAAAATACAGTTAGACAGGTGAAGGAAATCAACATCTCAAGAGCTCAAGATCTGAAGATAAAATTGGAAAAATTAAAGAAAACACAAATGGAGGAAATTGTGGAAAGAAAGAACTTAGGGAAGAAAACAGGAACTACAGAGGTAAGCATAACCAATAGACTACCAGAGATGGAAGAAAGAATCTCAGGTGTGGAAGATACAATGGAAGAAATCAAAGTATCTATCAAAGAAAATGTTAATCTAAAAAATTCCTGACACAGAACCTCCAAGAAATTCAAGACAACATAAAAAAACAAAACCTAAGAATAATAGGAATAGAGGAAAAAGAAGATTCCCTCTTCCAAGGCACAGAAAGTATTTTCAACAAAATCATTGAGGAAAATTTCCCCAACTTAAAGGAGAGGCCAATAAGAATACAAGAGACCTACAGAACACCTAATAAATTAGACCAGAAAAAAAAATCCTCCCGTCACATAATAATCAAAACAGTAAGTATACAGAACAAAGAAAAAAAAATACTAAAAGCTGCAAGGGAAAAAGGCCAAGTAACACATAATGGCAAACCCATCAGAATCACACCTGATTTCTCAACAGAGACTATGAAAGCCAGAAGGGCCTGGAAGGATATAATGCAGGCCCTAATAGAACATAGATGTCAACCCAGGCTACTATACTCAACAAAACTTTCAGTCCTCATGGACAGAGAAAACAAGATATTTATTGACAAAAAAAAAATTTCAACAATAACTACACACAAGTCCAGCATTACAGAAGACACTAGAAGGAAAAATACAACCCATGGAAACTAGCTACTTTCAAGAAAACACAGGAAATAATTATCCTCACTACAGTAAAACAAAAAGCAACCAAGCACACAAACCTATTACCACAGCCAACATCAAAATCAAAGGATCTAACAACCACTGATCATTAATCTCTCTCAACATCAATGGACTCAATTCTCCAATAAAAAGACACAGATTAATGGAATGGACGTGTAAACAAGACCCAGCAATCTGTTGCATACAAGAAACTCACCTAAGGCACAAAGATAGTCATTACCTGAGAGTAAAGGCCTAGAAGACAGCTTTCCAAGCAAATGGACCAAAGAAACAAGCAATAGTAACCATTCTAATATCTGAAAAAAAGACTTTCAATCAAAATTAATAAAAAGAGATGGGGAAGGACACTTTATACTCATCAAAGGAAAATTCTAACAGGAAGACATCACAATCCTGAACATCTATGCCCCAAATACAAGGGCAACCACATTTGTAAAAGAAACATTGATAAAACTTAAACCACACATATATCCCCACACATTAATAGTAGGAGACATCAACAACTCACTCTCAGCAAAAGACAGGTCAATGAAAAAAAAATAAACAACAGAAATTAAACAAAGAAACAATTTATTTAACAGAGGTCATGAATCAAATGGACCTAACAGACATTTACAGAACTTCACACCCAAACAGAAAAGAATTTACCTTCTTCTCAGCACCTCAGGTTATCTTCTCCAAAATAGACCATATGGTTGGTCACAAAGCAAGCCTAAACAGATACAGAAGATTGAAATAATTTCTAGTATCTTATCTGATCACCATGAAATAAAGCTGGACCTCAACAACAACAGAAATAGCAAAGAGCCTACACACAAATGGAAACTGAACAACTTGCTACTAAATGACAGCTGGGTTAAGGAAGAAATAAAGAAAGAAATTAAAGTTTTCCTAGAAAAGAAAATAACGGCACAACATAACCAAACTTATGAGAAACAATGAAAGCAGTGCTAAGAGGAAAGTTCATAGCACTAACTAAATGCCTTCAAGAAGAAATTTGAGAATTCTCATTCAAGCAACTTAATGGCTCACCTAAAAACCCTAGGAAAAAAAAGAAGTAGACACAACAAAAAGGAGTAGACAGCTGGAAATAATCAAACTCAGGGCTGAAATCAATAAAGTAGAAACAAATGAAACAATTAAATAAATCAATGAAAGCAAGATATGGTTCTTTGAGAAATCAACAAGATAAACAAACCCTTAGCCAAGCTAACTAAAAAGCAGAGAGACACCATCCAAATCAACAAAATGAGAAATAAAAAGGGGGACATAACTACAGACACTGAGGAAATCCAAACAATCATTAGGACTTACTTCAAAAGTCTATATGCCACAAAATTTGAAAATCTAAATGAAATGGACAATTTTCTTGATTGATTCCACTTGCCAAAGCTGAATCAAGACCAGGTAAATCAATTAAATAGTCCTATATTCCTTAAGGAAATAGAGGAGGTCATCAAAAGTCTCTCATCCAAAAAATGCCCAGGGCCAGGGGGTTTCAGTGCAGAATTCTACGAGACCTTCAAAGAAGAGCTAACTCCAATTCTCTTCAAACTATCCCACAAAATAGAAACATAAGGAACACTACCAAACTCATTCTGTGAAGCCACAGTCACCTTGGTACCTAAAGCTCACAAAGACCCAACAAAGAAAGAGAATTTCAGGCCAATCTCCCTTATGAACACTGATGCAAAAATACTCAACAAAACTGCTTGCAAACCGAATACAAGAACACATGAAAGATATCATCTGCTATGACCAAATAGGCTTCATTCCAGTCATGCAGGGGTGGTTCAATATACAGAAATCCATCAATGTGATGCACCATATAAACAAACTGAAAGGAAAAAAAAAACACATCTCATTAGATGCTTAAAAAAGCATTTGACAAAATCCAACATTTGCTCATGCTTAAAGTATTGGAGAGATCAGGGATACAAGCACAAAACATAATAAAGGCAATATACAGCAAGCCTATACCCAACATCAAACTATACCGAGAGAAAATTAAGCAATCTCACTGAAATCAGGGACAAGGCAAGGCTGCCCACTCTCTCCATATCCCTACAACATAGTTCTGGAAGTCCTGGCTAGAGCAATAACACAATTGAAGGAGATCAAGGGAATACAAATCGGAAAGGAAGAAGTCAAATATCACTATTTGCAGATGATATGATAGTATACATGAGTGACCCCAAAAATTCTACCAGGTAACTCTTACAACTAATAAACACCCTCAGCAAAGTGACCAGATACAAAATTAACTCAAAAAAAAAAAATCAGTAGCCCTCCTGTATACAAAAGACAAAAGGGCTGAGAAAGAAATTAGGGAAACAAAATCATTTACAATAGCCACAAAAGACATAAAGTACCTTGGTGTAACCCTATCCGGGCAAGTCAAAGACTTGTAAGAAAAAAATTTCAAGTCTCTGAAGAAAGAATTAGAAGAAGATATCAGAAGATGGAACGATCTTCCATGCTCATGGCTTGGCAGGATTAATATCATAAAAATAGCCATCTTACCTAAAGCAATCAACAGATTCAATGCATTTCCCATCAAATTACCAACACAATTCTTTACAGACCTTGAAAGAAAAATTCTCAACTTCATATGGAATAACAAGAAACCCAGAATTGCTAGAACAATTCTCTACAATGTAAGATCTTCTGGAGGTATCTTCATCCCTGATCTCAAGCTGTACTGTAGAGCAACAATAATAAAAAAAAAATGTATGGTACTGGCATAGAAACACAATGGTGGTTCAGTGGAACCGAATAGAAGACCCAGAAGTAAATCCACACACTTATGGACACCTGATCTTTGATAAACATTCCAAAACCATACAATGGAAAAATGATACCATCTTCAACAAATGGTGCCTGTCTAACTGGATGTCTACATGTAGAAAAATGAAAATAGATTCATACTTATCACTCTGCACAAAAATAAAGTCCAAATGGATCAAAGACCTCAACAAAAAACCAGATACTCTAAATCGTTTAGAAGAAAAATTAGGGAATACCCTTGAACTCATTGGTACAGGAGACAGGTTCCTGAACAGAACACCAACAGCACAGGCTCTAAGAGCAACACTCACTAAATGGGACCTCATGAAACTGAAAAGCTTCTGTAAAGCAAAGGACACCATCATCAAAACAAAATGAATGCCTACAGATTGGGAAAGAATCTTCACCAACCCTATATCTGACAGAGGGCTAATATCCAGTATATATAAAGAACTAAAGAAGCAACAAATTAAGTAATCCAATTAAAAACAGGGGAACAGAGCTAAAGAGAGAATTCTCTGTAGAGGAATATCAAATGGCAGAGAAACACTTAAAGAAATGCTCAACATCATTAGCCATTAGGGAAATGCAAATCAAAATGACCCTGATATTTCACCTTACACTTATCAGAATGGCCAAAATCAAAATCTCAAGTGACAGCACATGTTGGAGAGGTTGTAGAGAAAGTGGAACCATCCTCCACTCCTGGTGGGAATGTAAACTTGTACAACCACTCTGGAAATCAATCTGTTGCTTTCTCAGACAACTAGGAATAGTGCTTCCTCAAGATCCAGCTATACCACTCCTAGGCATATATCCAAAAGAGGCTCATGTACAGTATGACATTTGCTCAACCATGTTTGTAGTAGCTTTGTTTGTAATAGCCAGAAGCTAGAAACAACCCAGATGCTCCTCAGCTGAAGAATGGATACAGAAATTGTGGTACATCTACACAGTGGAATATTACTCAGCAATGAAAAATAAGGAAATCATGAAATTTGCAGGCAAATGGTGAGAACTGGAAAGGATCATCTGAGTGAGCTATCCCAGAAGCAGAAAGACACACACGATATATACTCACTCATATAGACATATAATATAGGATAAACCTACTATAATCTGTAAACCTAAATAAAATAATCAAGAGGGAGGACCCTGGCTAAAATACTCAATCCCCATCCTGAAAGGCAAAGAGGATGGACATCAGAAGAAGAAGAAAATAGGAAACAAGTTAGGAGCCTGCTACAAGGACAGAGCTCCACAAGGAGAGCAACAGAACAAAAAAAAATGAGCACAGGGGTCTTTCCAGAGACTCCTACTCCAACCAAGTACCGTGCATGGAGATAACCTAGTATCCCTGCACATATTTAGTCCATGGCAGTTCAGTGTCCAAGTGGGTTCCATAGTAATGGGAACAGGGACTGCCTCTGACACGAACTGATTGGCCTGCTCTTTGATCACCTCTCCTGAGACTGGAGGAGCCTTCCCAGGCCACAGAAGATGACAATGCAACCCCTCCTGATGAGACCTGATAGACTAGGATGAGAAGAAAGGAGAGGAACACCTCCCCTATCAGCGGACTTGGGGAGGGGCATGTGTGGAGGCGAAGGTGGGATTAGGAGGGGAGGTGGGAGGGGTTTATGAGGGGATACACAGTGAATAAAGTGTAATTAAGAAAAAGTAAAAAAAGATTCTAAGATAATTATAAAATAATTTAGATAATGAAAATAAAGGTGAACGTATGGCAAAGACTGTTCAGAGAATATATGTACACAGTAACACATTAGCACAAGCAAAAATGTGCTACATCTAGCATCAAAGAAATAGATATTTAAACCGCAGGATGTGTCACATTGAGATAGTTCATGACATAATTATGTTTGTTGCCAAGCCTGAAGACCTTAGTTCAATCTCCAGGACCCACATGGTGGAAGGAAAAAACTGACCCCTACAAGTAGTTCTCTAGCCTTCAGACACACACAACACGCTATAAATAAATAAACGCAAACTAAAAAGGGAAAATTTTAGGAGGTACCATTTCTCCTCTATACAATTACTTAAACAAAACTAACAATACTAAATGCTACTAAGATATTTGCACACTCACAATACACAAACACACAAACCAATGTCCACTGTTCCCTTAATAAGTTTCTAGAGGTAAACAGTAGAAAGAAGAGAAGCTAAAATATGTATTTTAAACTTGGAGGTAAGAAAAGCCCACAAGATCATGACAACAAATATGAGAATAAAGGACATATCTAGTACTGGTTTCTACTTAGCAACCTCATATAATGGGCATCCATTCAGATCTGGTGAGTCACAATACCCTGGTTATGAAAAACAATGGGTTTTTATTTTTATTTTATTTAAGTGTATCTGACCCTAAGCCTGCCAATTCCATCTGCTGCCACAGAATTTTATGTAAACAATCTGTTCTCATAACAAAACAGAGAAGCTCAAATATCAGAAGCATGTGTTATTTTAATGGCCATTTAAAAATACTCATTCTCAGGATAGTCTACTTATGCAATAGTATCTGCAAACAAATATCAAGGAGTAAACTAATTAAAGATATATTACTCTTATAGATGAACTGAATTACACTACAATATATTGTGTAAATTTATTCATAAAAAGGGCAATCAACAAATAATAATTCAAAATATTTACAAAATTAAATTACACAGAATTATATATATATATATATATATATATGACTTATGTTATTCTATAATCAATTTCTAGTATCCATACAGAGTTGCAACATAAACTTAAACAGATGTAAATTTTTTTCATTGTTGATAGTGTTCATGATTTTGAGTAAAAATATGTTGCATATATACTTTCTTAAGAACTTTATGTAATTAAAACTGAATTTTTTAATGTGTTTCTAATTAACTGTGAGCCTTAATGTCTGAGTTAGGGTTTCTATTGTTTTATAACACACAGTGACTAAAAGCAACTTGGGAAGAAAATGGTTTGTTTCAGCTTATGAGTCCATATCAAAGCCTATCACTTAGGGCAGTCAGGGTAGGAACCTAGAAATAGGAACTGATACAGGGTCTATGGTAGAGTACTATTTACTAGTTTTCTTTCACTGGCTTTCTCTGTTTGCTTTGTTATCTACCCCAGGAACCCTGTCCAGGGGTGGCACCACCTGCAGTGACCTAGGCCCTCCAACATCAACTGTCAACCAAGAAAATGCACTATAGGCTTGCCCACACACCGGGTTGATGGGGACATTTTCTCAACTTAGGTCTCCTCTTCCAAAATAAAATTAGCTTGTGTCAACCTGATACAAAACCAGCAGGTACACTTAAGTAAAATAATTTTATAAATATGTCCATTGAAGAGAAAAATAAATTTAAATGAAGATTTACTTAAAAATATACAAACCAATTAAACAATATGGGGAAGATGGTTCAGTTGGTAAAGTCTTTGTTGTATATGCATATCCACCTAAGTTTGGAGCCCCAGCACCCACATAAAAAGCAGATGTGGAGTAAATATCTGTAATCCCATCAATAAGGAATTGCAGAGAAGAGGTCCACTTTAGCTTGGTGGCCAGCAATTCTAGCTAAATAGGTGGACTCCAGGTTTAATAAGCAATCTCCTCTTTTTTAAAAAATATTTTATACTTCTTTATTTTATGTGTATGAATGTGTAGCCTGAATGTACGTACGTGTACCACCCATGAATCTGGTATCCATGGAAGTCAGAGTGTGTTAGATACCCTAAAACTTGAGTTAAAAATAAATATTTTTGAGCCACCATGTTGGTGATGATCATTTAACTGTGTTCTTCCTTAAGAACAACAAGTATTTTAAGCTGCTGAGTATACGTCTCTCTAGTCCCCATGAGTGATATCTCTTAAATAAAATTAAGGATGTTTTAAAAAGTCACAAATAAATATTATTTTATTAGCTTAATTAAAAATACATATGTGTATAGATATGTATAAATATGCAAATAAATATGCATATACATTTCACTCAAATGTATATGAGTGAAAAATATATCTCACACACATTTGGAGAGAGCTAAAGAAAATGAGACTGAGAAGTGGGAGGAGGGAGAAAGTTTAAATGGAGTCAATATAACAGAATCCTTAATACCAGGTAAGGGAAAACCCTTGTCAAGTAGTTGGTCAGTGGATGACCAAGAAACTCCCCAAATAACTTAAGTGATTGTCATTGCCTTTGTTTCCCTACCAGAAATTGAAGATAATACTATTGCTTAAGACACCACACACTTCAGAAAAAGAACCTGTCAGAATAAAGCTGAAAATCTCCTCCCTGAGAACTAGTTGTCTAAGTCGTGAAAGGTACTATGAAAGATGATAAGGGAGAAAAGCAATCAATAGTTCTGCTAAGCACAATGACTGGCCCAGTATGATATCTCCAATGATTCAAAAGTGGCACTTTTTTCACAAGGGTAACCAATGGCTGTCTAATTAGACTTAAGTTATATTCAATGAGAGGAAAATCCTGCATGGTATTGTAAATCTAGCCAAGTACTTATGGCCAGAGAGGTAATAGAACCTAGAGGTGAACCTACAAGTGCTATCTTTCTAAACCAATATGTTTAACTATAATTTAAATACTTAGCCTTATACTCATCAATGAATGTAACCCTCACTCCTCATCAAAGGTTTTTTTGTTGTTGTTGTTTTTTGTTTTTCACCAGGTATAGGCAACTACAATAAGACACAATTGGCCAAAATACAGTGAATAAGTGAACATTGTGTGGCCACACTCCCAATTGGTACATATACTATGCCATCACAATACCTAAGCCTCAGGGAATATTGTAAATGAGGGGTAGAAAGATTGTATGCATCATAGAAAAAGTATGGCTGTTGAATAGTGTCTTCTAGACATGACAGACATATTGCATCCATTATATCTAAACAATATGGCTCCCTAAACAAGATCTGCATAATGAAAACACTAGCTAACATATTAATGTGGATGAGGGAATAATTATTAATTTAACTTAGTAAATCATTTTTTGCACTTTCTGGGTACAAATAATTATTTTATCTACATTGTTTTGTTTTGCTTTTGATCTATAAATCTTATATTATACTTGTCAAGAAAAAGTTCTCTCCATATTTAAGAAATTTGAAGAAAAGACATACTACAGCTTGTCTTAAAATTAGCCAGTGATATTACTTCCTTATGGACACATTCCAATAAAGGGTTTATCTTTTATATTGATTGTTTTACTTTCAACAGTTTAAAACTAAAACTGGGCATCACAGGAAAACATAAACTAAATATCATAGAAACAATGTCTTTTCTTGTTCACAACATAGTTTGGAGAATTTCAGATAATGACTACATTAGGCACCTTCAAATATAATTTCACAGCACAACAAACCATGAATATAAATGACTTTATGGTGAGTTTAAACCTATCATTCCTTGACAACATACCATACTTCAAATTTGATAATAAGTACAGCAAAGACAACATAATCATAGTTTCAGATGAATTAGATATACCTAGTAATTATATTACTTAATTAAAGCTTATAGCTAGGCATATTCACTCAATGGAATAAGACCAAGTCAACAAAGAACTGAGATGTCTTTTAGATTATTACATAGTAAATCTGTAATTCCAATACACTTTTATAATGTTAGTAAAAGAAAACTGAACTTACTTCTACAGGAGAAAATGTTATGCCACATTCCACAGACGTGCTTTCTTCTATTTCTATTGCATACATATGAGGAACTTCTGGATTTTTGCACTGTCCTATAAAAAAAGAACCATATATAAACCTATCCATATATATAGCAGTATTATTTAATGTGAACCCTGTAGATGTGATTACAATGCCCATAGCAATCAAATACAACTATTGAAATAACTAAGGGTAAAGGTATATTAAATTTTTAATTGAACAATGATTCTTTTTATTTTAAATTTTAATTAAATTTTTATTTTTTTAATATTAATTACAGTTTATTCACTTTGTATCCCAGCTGTAGCCCACTCCCTCATTCCCTCCCAATCCTACCCTCCCTCCCTCATCTCCTCCCTGCCCCTTTCCAAGTCCACTGATAAGGGAGGTCCTCCTCCCCTTCCATCTGGCTCTAGCTTATCAGGTTTTTCAGGACTGGCTGCAATATCCTCCTCTGTGACCTAGCAAGGCTGCTCCTCCTTCAGGCGGGGGTGAGGAGAGGTCAAAGAGCCAGCCATTGAGTTCATGTCAGAAATAGTCCCTGTTCCCCTTACTAGGGTACCTACTTGGATACTATGCTACCATGGGCTACATCTGAGCAGAGGTTCTAGGTTATATCCATACATGGTCCTTGGTTGGAGATACAGTCTCAAAAAAGACCCCTGTGCCCAGGCATATTTGGTC
Source organism: Psammomys obesus (assembly GCF_907164565.1). Classification (NCBI taxonomy): domain Eukaryota; kingdom Metazoa; phylum Chordata; class Mammalia; order Rodentia; family Muridae; genus Psammomys; species Psammomys obesus. The sequence goes on along the minus strand of NW_026585894.1, from coordinate 23,177,694 downwards.
CTTGTGGAGTTCCTGTCTTCTCCAGGTCATACTAACTCCCCTTCTTTCATAAGATTCCCCACACTCTGAAGTAGGTTTGGTTATGAGTCTCAGCATCCGCTTTGATACACTGCTAGGTAGAGTCTTTCAGAGGCCCTCTGTGGTAGGTTCCTGTCCTGTCACTTGTTTTTCCTACTTCCAATGTCCATCCCATTTGTCTTTCTAAGTAAGGATTAATCATCTTACCCTGGGTCTTCTTTCTTTTTTTAATTTTTTTTATTTAAATTTTTATTAATTACACTTTATTTACTTTGTATACCCCCCATACACCTCTCCCTCCTCCCCTCCTAATCCCAACTTCCCTCCCCCTTCTCCACGCATGCACCCTCCCCAAGTCCACTGATAGGGGAGGTCCTCCTTTCCTTCCTTCTGTTCCTAGTCTATCAGATCCCATCAGGAGTGGCTGCATTGTATCTTCTGTGGCCTGGTAAGACTCCTCCCTGCTCAGGGGGAGGTGATCAAAGAGCAGGCCAATCAGTTCATGTCAGAGGCAGTCCCTGTTCCCATTACTATGGTACCCACTTGGACACTGAACTGTCATGGGCTACATATGTGCAGGGGTTCTAGGTTATCTCCAGTCATGGTACTTGGTTGGAGTATGAGTCTCTGGAAAGACTCCTGTGTTCAAATTTTTTGGTTCTGTTGCTCTCCTTGTGGAGCTCCTGTCCTCTCCAGATCTTAGTATTTCCCACTTCTTTCATAAGATTCCATGCACTCTGCCAAACAGTTGGCCATAAGTGTCAGCATCTGCCTTGATAGTCTGCAGGGCAGAGCCTTTCAGAGGCCCTCTGTAGCAGGTTCCTAACTTGTTTCCTACCTCTTTCTTGTTTAGCTTCCTTAGGTGTACAGATTTTAGTACGTTTATCCTATAGTATATGTCTAATATCCACTTATAAGTGAGCATATACCGTGTGCGTGTTTCTGCTTCTGGGATACCTCACTCAGGATGATCTTTTCTAGATCCCACCATTTGTATGAAAATTTTTATTTTTATATTAATTACGGTTTATTTTACTTTGTGTCCCAACTATAACCCCTCCTTCATTCCCTACCAATCCCACCCTCCATCCCTCATCTCCTCCCACACACCTTGAAGTCCTTGATAGAGCAATGAGACAACTAAATGAGATCAAAAGGATACAAATCGGAAAGGAAGAAGTCAAAGTATCACTATTCGCAAATGATATGATAGTACATATGAGTTACCCCCAAAACTCTACCAGAGATCTCCTCCAGATAAAAAACACCTATATCAAAGTGGTTGTATACAAAATTAACTCAAAAGAATCAGTAGCCCTCCTTTATACAAAAGAAAAAAAAAGTGCCAAGAAAGAAATTAGGGAAACAACATCCTTCACAATATCCACAAATACCAAAAAGTACCTTGGTGTGACTAATCGAGCAAGTGAAATACCTGAAGAAAGAAATTGAAGAAAATATCAGAAGATGGAAAGATCTCCCATGCTCATAGATCAGTATGATTAACAGTGAAAATGGCCATCCTGCCAAAAGCAATCTACAGAGTCAATGCAATTCCCATCAAATTACCAACACAATTCTTTAAAGAACCTGAAAGAACAATTTTCAATTGCTAAAACTATCCTGTACTGCAACTGATCATCTGGAGGTATCTCTCTCCCTGATCTCACGCTGTACTACAGAGCAGTAGTAATAAAAACTGAATACCAAGTTTTAATACCAAATCTCTTATGCAAATATGCAACATAGAATAAGAAAATAAATCAGAAAAAAAATCCATTTAAATTAAGGTCAAGCAACTGACTTAGTCATAGGTCTCAAATGATCTATATAATGGAAGATGAACAGGAAGACCCAGGAATTATTTAATTGCACAAAAATTCATTAAATCACAAAGAATATTCCAATTACTTCAATTGTAGATCATTTATTTTCAGGAAACACATAACATCACATATCAGAAATATATATATGTACATGTGTACATGTGAAGCATTAGTATTCAGTATGGCCAGCTTACAATAAAATAGGTCTCAAGGAATATTTGTCATTCAGAAACAATACCATAAGAAGGTAAAGTTTCTCAAAAAATTCTTGTCAAAATGAAATTATTTCAAGAATAAAGGTACTAGGTAAAAATACAATAGTCACATAGAAATCAGTTGCAGTGGAACCATTCTTCTTAGTCTAAACAATTTGTAAAAATCTAACTTCCTCATTACAGTTACATGACTCATTCCAATGATAATAATTTTCATTGTTCCTCTCTGGAAATCAAATTCAGTAACTTCCATTCCATCCATCTTCTCACTCAAATTCATTTATCTTTGGTACAATAGGCAAACCATGAAACAAATAATGACTATATATTAATACTAGAGCTTTTGTGGTCTGGAAACACATATCGATATGAAACAGCAAAGAATATCTAACTAGGATAGACACTTTTCTATTAAATAGATAGTTGAGCTAAACCAATATTTAGAAGCAAATATGGTGTTTATATAATGATACATCTTATGAAATAAATAATCCCTGGTGTATTTTTCAATCCATGATCCTGCCTTTATACTAATATTGTACAAAATACTAGAATAGACAACTTCACTGAAACCAAACATATATATAAATGTATATATGTATGTATGTATGTATTGGACATTATAGAATATACAGTACACATAAAGAAACTAATCAAGAGGAAGGACTCTTGTTAAAATGCTCAATTCCTATCCAGAAAGGCAAACAGGATGGACATCAGAAGAAGGAGAAAAGAGTGAACAAGTCAGGAGCCTGACACAAAGGGCCTCTAAAAGGCTCTGCCCTGCAGACTAATTAATGCAGATACTGAGACTTAAGGGCAACCCTTGGGCAGAGTGCAGGGAATCTTAGGAAAGAAGTGGGAAATAGTAAGATCTGGAGAGGACAGGAACTCCACAAGGAGAGCAACAGAACTAAAAAAATCTGAGCACAGGGGTCTTTCCTGAGACTGATACTCCAACCAAGAACTATGCATGAAGATAACCTAAGACCCCTGCACAGATGTAGCCCATGGCAGTACAGTATCCAAGTGGGTTCCATTGCAATAGAAACAGGGACTGTCTCTGACATGAACTGATTGGCCTGCTCTTTAATTACGTCCCCCTGAGGGGGAAGCAGCATTAACAGGCCACAGAAGAAGACAATGCAGCCACTCCTGATGAGACCTAATTGACTAGGATCAGAAGGAAGGAAAAGAAGACCTCCCATATCAGTGGACTTGGGGAGGGGCGTGCATGCAGAGGATGGAGGAAGGGAGGGACTGGGATGGGAGGAGAGAGGGAACCACAAGGGGGATACAAACTGAATAAAGTGTAATTAATAAAGAAAAGGAAAAAAGAAAAAAATATATACAGTTTATTCAGCTTAAAACAAACTACTACCTGGAATAATCTGGCTACTGGTATATTAAAGTAAAAGAGCAAATTGATTTCCATTCAATTAAGAGGCGTTCAAAGGAGACTACCAATAATCCATAGGACACAGAAAGATGGAACCAGTTCAAAAAGGCAATAGGTTATCAAGAAGTATAGAGAAAACAGATGTATCATTCTAGGAGAATGGAAATCCAGTACTGATGAGATGTATGATATAGTATGGCTCCATAAGACAATCTATAGTGCAGGCAATGAATAATTACTAGAATTACAATAAGTAGATTGTCATGGATGCATAAATGTATCTCAACATTACTTTTCCTATAAGTCACTATCAAATATTATTCAAAGGATCACGTTGGAAATCAACATACCAAAGACATTTATCTGATAAAATATTTATAATAAGGTAAGTTTTCAGAATACTTTAAGAAACCATTTTCTTACTAGCTAGTATGCTCTTATGGTTTGTTTACTTTATGCAGCCTGTGTGTAGAAACACTGCTATTGCTAAAAGGAAAACAAGGGAGCTTTTAGGTAGAGAAATGTGACCAGATATTTGAATGTAATATTCTGTGGACTAAGGGGAAAAGTTTGGAAACAGAAATGCATTTGAAAAGGTAGTTGAGGGTCCAAGTAGGAGTCGACAAGCGAGCATAATATCCGAGGGGCACAGGATCTAAAATTCTGAAATTGTTGAATGGAGAGGCGGCTGAAGCCAGAACATAGACATTGAGTTTTCCTGGGCTAGAGGGGACAACCCATGAGCTGGGAGAGTTTGTATCTAGGTCACCTGTGGAAGTCTCCAGGGTCTGAGACTGGCAAACATTCTAATCCCATACAGTTTCCCTTGCCCAGAACACAAGCTTCCCTGCTCTGCTGAGGCTGCAGAGGTTGCACCAAGCATGATCCTCCCTGCTCTGTGACTGAGATGGCAGAGCAGACTGAAGTATGGGCCCCAGAGCTTAGCAGCTGCCCCAGAAAGGAGCCTCTGTACTCCCTGATTAAGACAGCAGAGGCAGCTCCCCAAAGTAAGGGTCTCCCTGCTCTGAAGCCAAACAGTGTACTCCACTGAGCTAAAGGATAGCCTACACTTAGATTTGCTCCTAGAAAGAAATATCTGAGAGTAGAGAACCAGGGGAACCTCTGTGCTTTACTCAGACCTGCTGGCAAGTGATTATACCTTCAAGTGAATACAAGCAGAGTCCCAGAACCAGGGACCCTCCATGCTAGCACCCAAGTATCTGATCCCTCTCACCCATACCCACACTGTAAGCCACATAGTGATTCTTGGGACAGCATTCTCAACATTGAAGAGCCTATTTTGTGAACTCCTAGTGGAGTACAGGCAAACAATTCCTGGAGCCAAGATGGTGTGATGCAGACAGTTCTGAAAACCTGGAGGACAGTACAACAGGCCTGTGGGCCACTGAGGCATTCAGGACAAATGCAAACTTCCAAGCATCTACATGCTCTAGTACCCTGTCCTTCAAGGCACACTCCTGTGCTTGTGCTTGTGCACATGATCCTGCAAACTTCCTCCCTTAGCTACAGCTGAAAGACCAACATCCACTCTTGAAACATTTGACCTTTCTCATCTTCCTGAAGAATACTCCAGACACTAGAGACATATGGACCCAGTTTGAAGAACAGACTCCAGAAACAAACAACGAAGGTTACAGATAAGCTGATGGTTAGGGGTTGGCATAATAACATATCCAACAAAAATTTAGGACATCATGGCTTCACCAGAAACACATAAAAAATCAATAGATATTTTAATTCATAAGAAACAGGAAAATTATATCAAATTTATGCTTATCCAGTTATTAGAAGCACATAAGAGGAAACTAACAAAGCTCTCAAAGAAATACAGGCAAATATAGCCAAACAAATACGGGCACATATAGAGGCACAAGTAGAGCCATATAGAGAGGAAAAAATAGTGACCATCAAGGAAAGACAAGAATCCACATCCAGTAAAATGAAGGAAATAGTGTAAGACATGAAAACAGAATTAGAATCAATAAAGACAACACAAATAGAGAAAACCCTGGAGCTGGAGAAGTTAGAAAAAAGACCAGGAACCACAAAGGTAAGAATCACCAACAGAATACAAGAGATGGAAGACAGAATCTCAGGCTCTGAAGATACAATTGCAGAATTTGATAAACCTCTCAAAGGAAAAACAAAATCAGAAAAATTCCAAACACAAAGCATCAAAGAAATTAAATATGTCATGAAAAGATAAAATCTAGACTAATAGGAATAGACCACAAAGAAGATTCTAAGCTCCAAGGTAAGGAAAATATTTTCAGGAAAATCATAGAAGAAATTTTTCCCAACTAAAAAAAAAAGATGTCCATAAACATACAAGAGGCTGAAAGAACACCAAATAGAATAGAACAGAAAAGAAACACCTCATGTCACATAATAGTCAAAACACTAAATCTACAAAACAAAGAAAAAAATATGAACAAACGCAAGGGAAGATATCCACAATTATCTAGGCTCGGGGGGGGGAGGCCAATGCTCCAACTAAGAACCAGGTATGGAGAGTACCTAGAACCCTTGTTCAAAGCAAGCCCACTGGATGCTCAGTTTTCAAGTGGATTCCATAGTACGAAGTACAGGGGCAGTCTCTGACATGAAGTCAATGGCCAGCTCTTTGATCACCTCCCCTTGGTGGGTTTACCTTGTCAGCCACAGAGGAAGTTGATGCAGCCAGCCTTGATAATACCTGAGAAGCTATGGTCAGATAGAAGGGGAGGAGGTCCTCCCCAATCAAACTACTAAGGAAAGGTCATATAAGGGAAGAAAAGAGAGGGTGGGGTGAGAGTGGGTGGAGACAAGAGAGGGGGTGGCAGGGGGGATACAAAGTAAATAAATTGTATTAAATAAATATATAAATAATATTTTTTTAAATTAAAAACAGCAAGTGAAAAAGACAAAGTAACATATAAAGGTAGACCTATTAGAATCACAACTGACTTCTCAACAGAAAATATGAAATCCCAAAAGGCTTGGGCAGATATCATGAAGACCTTAAGGGACCACAGATGCAAACAGAGACTATTATACCCAGCAAAGCTTTCAATCAACATAGATGAAGAAAGCAAAAATAAATTTCAACAGTATATACACAGCAACCCAGCCCTACAGAAGATACTAGAAGGAAAAATCCAATCCAATGAAAGCAACTACACCCAAGAAAACACAGGATACAGATAACTTTCACAACAAAAATTAAAAGAAAACAAGCATAGAAACACAATAATACCACCTACTCCACAATAAAAGGAACTAACATTCATTGGTCACTAGTATCTATCAACATCAGTGGACTCAACTCTTCAATAAAAAGACACAGACTAACAGAATGATTGCAGATCCAAAATTCCACTGCATCCAAAAAAAAAAAAAAAAAAAAAAAAAAAAAAAAAAAAAAAAAAAAAAAACAAAAAGCAAAAAAAAAAAAAAAAAAAAAAAAAAAAAAAAAAAAAAAAAAAAAAAAGCACAGGGCCAGATGGTTTCAGCGCAGAATTCTACCAGACATTCGAAGAAGAGCTAACAGCAATTCTCTTCAAACTGTTCCACAAAATAGAAACAGAAAGAACATTACCAAACTCAGTCTATGAGGCCATGAACACCTTGATAACTAAACCAGAAAAAGACCCAACAAAAAAGGAAAACTAGACCTATCTTTCTTATGGATGTTGATTAAAAAATACTCAATAAAATACTTGCAAACTGAATCCAAGAATATACAGATAAGAGATCTTTGAGAAAGAAGCCAAAGCTACACAATGGAAAAAAGATAGCATCTTCAACTAATGGATCTGGTCTAATTGTATGTCTACATGTAGAAAATGGAAATAGATCCATATTTATCACCCAGGAAAAAACTGAAGTCCCAGTGGATCAAAGACCTCAACATAAAACCAGACACACTAATCTGTTAGAAGAAAAAGTGGGAAAGAGCCTTGAACTCATTGGCACAGGAGAGAACTTCCTTAACAGAACACCAACAGCACAGCCTGTAAGATCATCAATCAATTAATGGGACCTCATGAAACAGAAAATTTCTGTAAAGTAAAGGACACTGTCATCAGAAAAAAAATAGACCCTACAAACTGGGAAACAATCTTCACTATCCCTATATCTGACAGAGGGCTTATATCCAGAATATATAAAGAACTCAAAAAGTTAAAAGGCAACAAATCAAGTAATTCAAATAAAAATGGGGTACAGAGCTAAACAGAGAATTCTTTGTAGAGGAATTTTGAATGGAAAAGAAACACTTAAAGAAATGCTCAAAATCCTTAGTCATCTGGGAAATGCAAATTAAAACTACCCTTGTATTTCTCCTTACACCCATCAGAATGGCTAAGATCAAAAACTCAAGTGAGAACACATGCTAGAGAGGATGTGGATAAAGGGGAACCCTCTCCCATTTCTGGTGGCAATCTAAAATTGTACAACCACTTGGGAAAGTAATCTGTTGCTTTTCTCAGATAATTAAGAGTAGTGCTACCTCAAGATCCAGCTATACTACTCCTAGGTACATATCCAAAATATGCTCAAGTATGCAACAAGAATATTTGTTCAACCAAATTTGAAACAGCTTTATTCTTAAAAGCCAGAATCTGGAAACAACCCAGTTGTCTCTCAACTGAGGAAGGGATACAGAAATTATAGTATACATTTACACAATGTAACACTACTCAATGATTAAAAACAAGGAAATAATGGAAATTGTAAACAAATGGTGGAAACTAAAAAAGATCAGACTAAGTGAGGTATCTCGGAAGCAGAAAGATACACATAGTATTATATACTCACTTATAGTAGATAGTAGATGTAAAATATAGGATAAATATACTAAAATCATACGCCTAAAGAAGCTAAGTAAGAATGAGGACCCTGGATAATATGCTCAGTCCTCATTCATAAAAGCAAATGGGATGGACATCAGAAAAAAAGAGAATACAGGGAACAGGACAGGAGTCTACCACAGAGGGCCTCTGAAAGATTCTACCCAGCAGGATATTAGAGCAGATGTTTGCTGGGAGCCAAAGCTATTTAGTGGAAACAAAGCTATTTACTGAAGCAAAATCCAAATAGTGAGCAAAGGCCATTTAGTGGAGACAAAGCCAATTACTGAAAAAGTTATCAACAGCTGCAATAGAACTCTAGGTCATGGGTGATAGATTTGTGTGAGGACATCCACTTGTTAGTCTTGGAGCTGCCTTGAGATATCTTAAGTAAACATCCTTACAGAATCTTACAGGTACAATATTCAAGCCATGAAAGCACTCTTGCTATCTTCTGCAGCAGTAAATTAGCCTCCCCCCCCATTTCCTGCCTTCTCCCTATATAAGTTGTGTAAAAAATTTAAATAGACAAGGCCTTGATCGGAAAAACTGACTTGGTCTCTATTCTTCATGTCTTTGTCCCATCCCATTCTTTTTGCCCCTCCTTAGGAACCCGTTGAACTACCACTGGATGGGACAGATGTTGACACTCATAGGCAAACTTTGGGCAGAGTGCAGGGAATCTTATTAAAGGAGGCAAAGATGAAAGACCTGGAGGGGGCAGGAGCTCCAGAAGAAGAGCAACACAACTAAAAAATCTGGGCCCAGGGCTCTTTTCTGAGATTGACACTCCAAACAAGGACCATGCATGGATATAACCAAGAACCCCTGCACAGATGTAGCCCATGGCAGCTCAGTCTCCAAGTTGGTACCCTAGTAAGTGGAACAGAGATTGTCTTTGACATGAACTCAGTGGCTGGCTCTTTGATCACCTTCCCCTGAGAGTGGAGCAGCCTTAACAGGCCACAGAGGACGACAATGCAACCAGGCCTGATGAGACCTGATAGGCTAGGGTCAGATGGAAGGGGAGGAGGACCTCCCTTATCAGTGGACTTGGAGAGGGGAATGGAAGGAGAATAAGGAGGGAGGGTGGGATTGGGAGAAGACGAGGGAGGGGGCTCTAGCTGGTATACAGAGTAAATAAATTGTAATTAATAAAAAATAAATATATTTTTAAAAAGAAAAGGTAATTGAATGTCCTTGAAAAGAGAACCTCAACTATTGGAAGAAAAGCACTTTGCCAGGCAGCTTCTTAAAAATATCCCTGAAGAGTTGCTGATTATGGGTATGCAGGATAAAGTGTCAAATGGCTCAAAATTTCCTGTGATATATTTATACTTTAGTAAATTAGCAAAGATTTCATGTATATTTCCATCAATCTGCTATAAACTTCTCACAGATAACTAAATCCAATATTCAAACATGTCTGCTTAATCATGTTTTGACTCCAGCATTAAATAAATATGAACTGAACCCTCAGCTACCTGAATCCTGTGGTCAAAACCCAGAAATTAGTAGAAATTCCTTCCACCTCCCTCATTCACAAATCTATTTCACCATCAGATAATTCCTCATTTTTTTATATTTGTACTCTCTTCTTTCTCAGTGTCAGTTCCCCTGCCTGAGTCCAGACTTACCATCAATTCTTACTCTTGTGGTCACTGTGTCTATCTCCCTATCTTCACCACAGTATGTTCTAAATTAACCTCCAGAAGGAAGTAACAAGCCTAATTAAGCTGTTTCCTACATATAAATCCTTTAATTATCCTGATTAACCCCTAAGATAAAAGTCTAGAAAGACATTTAATCCCAGGATTTGAGAGGCAGAGACAGATGATCTCTGTGAGTTTGAAGCCATCCTGGTCTATACAGGAAGTTCTGTGATAGACAGTAGACAGGCTACATAGTGAGACCCTTTCTCAAAAAAAAAAAAAAAAAAGGCACAAATCACACTAAATAAACCCTTACTAGGACTTTACTCCCATTCCTTCACATATACCTATTTATAGTCTTCCAATTCTATAAGTTAGGTAATAGGCATCAATGTCTACACTTTCTGATAACTGACTCTAGACTAGGTTTCCCCCACACAATAAACATTCTTTTAACACCATGCCAGGAGCTGTCTTGCGGGATCAGTCCTGTTATATAGTAATAAGCTTATTTTTAATTTACCTCAACAACTGGTATAAGTAGTCACCATTTGTCACCTAGATCTAATATTCACTCTCTTGGCTTTACTCTGTCTTGACTCCCCTAAAATGAGTAAGTCGAGCTCACTTGCAGTTTCCTATGATTAAGTTCTACCCTAGGAAGTACCAACAAACTAGTCCAAAGTAGGAGGTGATAGAAAGTCAAATATTTACCCTACTGCTCTCTCACTGTCTCAGCTGGAGTTCTAGTAATGGCTCCACTGTTCTCTCACTCTATTACTTATTAGTAATTATTAGTTGCCTCATTGTCCATGATTTTATATCCTGCTCGATCAACACTTTACTCTTTACTCTTGCTCCTTCAGAATTAGAGATACTAGCAGGTACCACCTACTTTCTGTTTCTTTTAATACTGCCCTACACTCTATACATAATTCATTTTCTAAAGTATATTTAGTTAAACACTATGAAATATTCATCTGTTTGTCACTGACATTCTAAGAGACAACCTTAATGTTCACTTCCCTCAGTCCCCATTCCAAAAGGCAAAGAGGATGGACATCAGAGGAGAGAGAAAACCGGGAATAGGACAGGAGCCTACCACAGAGGCCTCTGAAAAGCAATCCTGAAGGGTATCAAAGCAGTTTCTGAGACTCATAGCCAAACTTTGGGCAGAGTGCAGGGAATCTTATGAAAGAAGTGGGAGATAGTAAGACCCGGAGAGGACAGGAGCTCCAAAAGGACAGCAACAGATCAAAAAAGTCTGGGCACAGAGGTCTTTTCTAAAACTGATACTCCAGGCAAGGACCACTCATGGAGATGGCCTGGAACCCCTGGCACAGAAGTAGCCCATGGCAGTTCAGTGTCCAAGTTGGTGTCATAGTAATGGGGACAGGGACTGTCTCTGACATGAACTGATTTGGCCTGCTCTTTGATCATCTCCCCCTGAGGTGGGAGCAGCTTTACCAGGCCACAGAAAAACACAATGCAGCTATTCCTGATGAGACCTGATAGATTAGGATCAGAGGGAAGGGAAGGAGGACCTCCCTTATCAGTGAACTGGAAAGTGACACAGGTGGGAAAAAGGAGGGTCAGATTAGGAGGGGAGGAGGGAAGGAGGTACAGGAGGGATACAAAGTGAATAAACTATATTTGATAGAAATAAAAATAACTAAATAAAAATTGTTTTGATTTGACAAAAAAGAACATAGAAAATGTTTTAATTACCTTATAGACTAGACTTAGTTTAGTGTTTAGGCTATAACTGTGATTTATCAAATATTTGCTGATGAAGAAATAACTAAGTCACTTAGAAGAACACTTTTTCTGTAACTGTTCAAATAAGAGATATTCTATACTTTGTGAGACATGATTTCTGACCAAATTCTTCAACTCTGCCACTATACCATGGAAGCAGCAATATGTAAATGAATATATATTCTAATAAAATGTTTTTATAAGGTAAAGTTCAAATCAGATTTGGCCCAAGAGGCTTAGTTTGCCAACTCCTGAAATAAAAAAGATACAATGCACTCATGAAAGTATATATTTCATTTAAGCCAAAATAAACATGACTTCTGACACGAGTAAACACAGAGAAAATACTTTTTCAAACAATTTTGAAAATATAAAATTTGCTTTATAATACTATTAGAGCATGAAATATACCTGCATGTCCCTTAAAATCCATTGCAAAAAGTGGAAAATCTTTTAGATTGAACTCCACTTTGGCACGTGTCACACCTTTGTTTTTTATTACAAATGTAATAGTTTCTGTACTGCCAATATAGGTACCACTGAAATTAAAAATATTCTAAAAATAAAAAAAGAAATAATTAGAAAAACAGAGTAATGCTTTACAAATATGTACAATCAATTTTGTATTTTTGTATTTGTCTAGGAGATTAACTGTCGAAGAAATCTCTACAAAACTTTATCTTCCTCTTCTACCTGATCCTATAAATAAGATACCAAAACACATTAATCCTGCTCCTCTTCTTCAACCACTTTATTAGATTATATCTGTATGAAAATAATAACTAGTCAATGGTTATTTAGTTTTTAGACTTTCAGGTTCTCAAATCCTTCTCTTCACTAACTAAGTCACAAATTTCTCTCATATTTGATCTTCACACACTAACAAAGGACAAGGTTTAAGCTCATCAGCGTTACTCATAAAGTTGTCCACGTCTTTTAGTGTCTCAAATTCTAGCCTCATCTAAGCTCCTTTCTCATCCTAACACTTAATAATTCAGTAAGCTCTATAACTTTTTGCATTTCAAACTAATACCAGATATTTCACCCTGTGTTTTTTAATCAGTGTCTCCATTGTCAAGAAGACACTTCTCTAAATTTAATTGCCAGATAATGTGATATATCCATAAATAGTTCAGATAAATTATACCATGGTAAGAATAACTTATTCCTTATATTAATTTGCCTCATGACATCACAATATCTGTTCACATATTTGACTATCCTAAAAAATAACAGGATTCATTTTCGTGTACATGCACACATGGTTGTATTCTTGCATGTGTCTAAGTCTATCTGTTGCATTGGCTACTTACTGAGTAATTTTGAACTCTATCTCATGCACCAAGTATGTAATTTATCACAAAACTCTCTAGGGTACCTCATTACAGAATTATTACATTATTATCAAAAGCAGCACACAGAAAATTAAAGGAACATACATAGTGGCAACAGAATCATAATATTGAGTAAAATACTTCATTAGTATCAACTTACTTACAAATACATTTAGAAATTATAAAATATATAATAAATATTTGACATTTTTTGAATACATAAACATTATTTCTATTTCTTCATTATATGTTCATTGGGTTAAAATTTGTAATTGTTATTAAGATGAAATCTTAGTTCTACGACTTTTACAACAGAGATCTTATATGCATTTTAAAAATTCATAACAGCAACTGTTGTTGCTGCTATCATTATTACTGAGACATGAGTTTTATATGGAGTCCACGCTGGTACCTAATTTGTGTTCATTCTCTCTTAGGCTACTGAATGTTACAATTACAGACAAGCTGTACCAAAAATGATGAGTAACTTATTTTTTAAAGAAGACTATATATCTAAATTTGAAAATAATCAGGGCTTATTGATAAACACATATCAACATAGAGCCCTCTATTTTATAGTAATTTCCAAAGAGTGCCCAAAATGGATTTGGCATGAATAAATAGAGCAATAAAAGCCACAACATTCAATATTTTCCATAAAGTTTTCCATACTAAAGTGAAAGACACTTTAGCTTTTATGAGATTTGATTTTCTTTTCCTCCCCATTATTGGAATAGAATTTTTTCACATATTATACATCCTGATTATGGTTTGCCCTCCCTCCACTACACCTCTGAGTTCCTCCCTACCACACCCTTCCATCTGTCTCTCATTATAAAATAAAAAGGTTTATATGGGATAACAATAATATAAAATATAATAAAATAAGACAAAAATTTTGTTGGACAATTAAAGTACAGGCTGGCACTGAGGTTCTGAGATAGCCAGTTAAGCTCTTTAATCATTATATTTTACAGTTTAGCACAATAATGGCACCAGATTGTGAAACAATTGGAAGAAATAAGCAAAGTTGCAAGCAATCCCAAAAATAAGATAATGGTTACAGTGCAGGAGTTTTCAGAGGATAAGAAGTTGATAAGGTTGCTAATTATAGTGTGTTCAAATAAATAACCAGGGCACATCAGTGAAGAAAAATACAGTATAGTTTCATTCAGGTTAAATCAACGTTGGAAACACAATATTCAATTTAAGTAATCTTCAAAGACTACAAATATTTCATATGCTTAGAATAATTCACAACTAGACCAATTAAACCAATAGCTAAGCATAATTTGATTATAGGAAAAGAATCATCTGTTATGAAGGATGAGAAAATAATGAGATCATTTTCATACTGTTAGCTTTCTCAGGCCTAAGTTCAGTGTTTTATTCTTAAAAATTCAATATTCTACATCATCACTTACATTTATATTACATAATTGGATATTATATTTAAAATTCCTACAATCAAAAATATTTGTAGACATTAATTGACAGACTAGGGACACATAACATAACTGTCACAATCATAAATTAAGCAGACAAGCATGTGGCATACTCACAGGTGTGATTTCAACATCAGCAATTTCAACAGATCCACCAATCCTAAGATCTATTACATTTGCATCGCGAATAGCAACCTTATTTAGGAGAAATAGGAAATTTTGTAGAAATTACAATTAAATATGACAATATTACCTGAAAAATTCCAAGCCCTTATATGCCACTTTGTAATTTAAATAAAAGCAATTATGTGTGTGCACGGACATGTGAGTATGCGTGTTGTGTGTGTGGATATGTGCGTGTTTGTATGTGTGTATGTGTGTTTGTGTGTGTGTGTCTGTGTGTGTGTTTAAATTTTATTCTGGCAGTTATTAGAACTTCTTTGCTAGAATTGATACTGCTTTGAAAACTGAGTGTTGAACCATTATGAATTTGAATGCAGAGTAATGTGTATTTGGATAAACCTAATTATAATTCTATATTAACACATTTTTCTTTATCCAATTACAATATTTTATTCAAAATAATAAAAGTATGGTTGAATGATATATTTCTCTGTTCCACAGAAATATGCTAATATATGTAATAACTATGAAAACAGGTCAAAATAGTTCTAGAGGTCTAATATAGTACTTACTACATTATCTTCTTTTTAAGTACCTAATAAACTATGGCATAACTCTCTTTAAGAAGCCTAATTTCAAAGTGCAAAAAACTACTATTTAGAAAAGCCAATGTTCTATCTTTTGAGGTCCTTAAGTTTTAATTCCAATACAATCACACCATGGCCTGCCTGAATATTTAACCTTCACTAAGAAAATTAAGATAGTAAACAAAAATCAACAACAATGTAACAAGAAAAGCCTACATCAAAGGCATGGTAAAACTCTCTTTGAGTTGCTGTTGGAAGGAATCTAAAAGACTGTCAAAACAACATAAGCTACTGCCATTGCTTTGATTGCCTCTGAAAACTTGAAGGTAAGGCTCTGTTGCTGAAAATAACACACATTTATAGGACTGGAAGAATCCAGCTTGAACTGATGATGAAGCCTCCTCCACGAGGACTAGCTTTACTGGAAGGTGCTATACAAGTTGCTAAGGGAGAGAAGCAATCAATACTTCTACTCAGCTGTGATGCCAATAGACCTGCCTGGAAACATCCCCCCAATATTGCAACAGTGAAACGGTGAGATGACTGACTTATGGCCCACTTAGAGGAAGTAATTCATTCCTGGTACTTAGAACCAAGTCAGCTACCCAGAAATAGAGAGGTCATAGGTTCTAGAAACAAACTATTATGGCCATTTTCCTAAACCAGTGGAATTTAAAACTATATTCTAAATATTTATGCTTAAACCCAGAGCTAAATATAGTTTTCATCCCTCATTAAAGAAGCTTTTTAAAAATACAAATGGAGACTAACATAAAATTATAACTGGTCAAAATACAGATAAAATATGACTATGGATGCCCAACACCAAATGATACATATGCAACACAACCTTTACACCTATGGCTCAGGGAATTTCATGGAAAAGGAGAAAGAAATATTGTAAGAGCCAGAGGATTGTAATGTCTGTTGTATCCCATAATTATTTTTTCCTAATTTTTCTAACTACTGTCATGGGGAAAAGTCATCTATTTCTATGAGAACAGTGAGAATTTGTCAAAATTCAGAGGAACTAAAATCATACAATTTTATGTTGAACTTACTTGTGCTGATTGGTAGTTATCTATTTCAACTTAGTAGAAACTTCAGCTACCAGGTTTCTTGAAAAGAATTTTCAGAAACTTCTTTCTAAGTGCTATTACTAAGTTTTGTTTTAGATAATTGATGTATGGTTGCTAATTTTAAACTTATAAAAATACATATTGCTGGGCATGGTGGCACGTACCTGTAATCCCAGCACTCAAGGAGGCAGTGGCAGGCAGATCCCTGTGGGAACATCCTGGCCTAAAAAGCCAAGGCTACATAGAGAAAGCCTGTCTCAAAAAACCAAAGCCAAACCAAAACAAAATAAAACAACAAAACCCTACAAATTTCGACTTAATTCAATTTCAGTATAAACAACAGCTTAATTTATTTAGTGTTATAATCTCAAAAGTCATTAATTGTTTCTAAAATAAATACATTTAGTAAATATGTGTGTAATTATTTTATGATAATATGCTTACTGCTATATTTTATAAAACTTTACATACATGCACATGGACAAACATATGTAAATAGATATCACATACATATACATAGAGAGAAAGAATGAACAAACACATGAACAGGCATACCTTTGCTCTTGTATCAAATTTTTCTGCCACAGTAGGTGTACAGGAGATATTAAGAACAGTTATTTCCCCAAATGGGATTATTCCTTCTGATGGAACAATATTAATGTTAGGCAAAAGATTATGACCATCAATCTGTAATTAAAAATTGGTTAAGATTTTAAATAATTTTATATTTCCATTTGATATAAAGAAAATATCTACAATAATAATTTTCTTTGGAAAGGAATACACACACACAAAAAAAAAACACTGATCAATCTGAATAATATTCCTTGTATGTATGTGTCCATTGAAGGCATAGAACAACCATTTGGTGTTTTCCCTGGGGAAGACTATTCTCCTATTCTCAGTAATACCTATTTGCCTATAGTCCTTTGAATAATTTTAGAGTTGAACTTACTCAACTACCTTGCCGTATCTATTACTTTTTTTCTTACATTATTAACTTCATTTCATAAATTGATCTTTATGAGAAAAAGTTGTTAAGATGCTACAGTGACTTTCAAAACAATTATATCAAATATTTTACAGGAAAGAATCTATTGTACTTCCTATAGAGAGGCTCAATGAGCATATGATATGAGGTGATTTTTGTAATAACATTTTGTGTATATCAAATACAGAAAACATATGAATTACAAAAATTATTTCAATCTAATCCTTGTTGCTACCATGACATTGCTGACTACAAAATGACAAATGAAAAAAAAAAAAAGCATGTACTGAACTATGTATTGTAGCATTACTTTGTACTTATATTAAAAATTTTAGTTGTTTTTTGTTTACTAAACCTGGGAACGGTTTGGAGTGACCATGGACTTCACACTGTATTCCCTGGTGCAGGATATATGGCCCTGCTGTGCATGAATGCCATCACCATGCTACACAAGGAGCACTTCCTCAAGAACATTGGCTGGGAACAGATCAGGGAATTGGATTTAGAGAAGGGCCAGGAATTAAATTTCAACTAATGAACTTTATTCAGTCAGTGAGAACCATGATGAGAGTGCCATTGATAACCATGAGCTCATTTGCTATTATATTGCTTTTTTTATTAGACAGAACATTTTTGGGAAGTCAGTGACACAGAGGAAGAGATACACCCTAAAAAGTCATTGTTTCTATTGTGACTGGAATATTCATGGGAAAGTAGAAGGAAAAACATGATAAAATATATTCAGAACCACCCCAAGGTGGGATCAGTACTGTTAGGCCACAGAGGAGGACATTGCAGCCATTCCTGAAGATACCTGATAAAACAGGGTCAGATGAAAACAGGGACCTCCTCCCCTACCAGTGGACTTGGAAAGGGGTAAGGAGGAGATGAGGGGGGGTGGGATTGGGAGGGGATGAGGGAGCAGGATACAGAGTTAACAAAATGTAACTAATAAGAAAAATAAAATAAGAAAATAAAAAAAGAAAAAAAAATAGAAAATCTACTTATAATAAGTTGAACACTGCCTTGAGTCCACCTAGAAAAAGTAAAGTATTAATTTCATAGCATATTTGGAAACAATAAATTAACATGACCAAAATTCTGCATTACCTTAAAATAAGCATGGTTTTGCCCTACATTGTGAAGAACGGCTTTCCTCCAATTAGTTAAACCTTGGGAACTATTACTGAATATTATTCTTGGCTCTAAAAGCTTGACTCTAGTGTGACCAACCTGATAATGAAAAAAAGGAGAAATTATTAAAAAATAAAAATACTTTATTTGATTTTCTCAGAAAATTAAATACAAACAAATAACATTCACCTGCTCCAGCACATATGTGTGTATATATATTTATGTGCATCTTCATACTTTTAAACCTATAAATATATAACTTTTATGAATTGTTCCAGTGTGTTCTGCTCATAGCTTGAAAAGGTCTTAATATGTACAAAGAAATGAAGCCAATTTTCCTCATTGGTAAAAAGAGGAAAGTAATGAAAGAAATGACAAAAATACTCTCCTGTCACATATCTGAAAATTCAGCTTGGAGAATTTTAAAATATAACATGTTGATATATTTTGATAAATCCTTAAGACAAACAAAATCAAAATGTAATGACTAACAGTTACTTCGTCAATGTGATGGTGGACAATAATTACTGCTAGAATGCTTCCCTAGTATGTGCAAAACCCTAGGTGTGATACTCAGCCACAACACACACACACACACCCACACACACACACACACACACACACGGGTTCCATAACTGTGGAATGCTGAGAATATCCTGTAGAATGTTGAGAATATCTCTATGGCAGAAGTGATCCCTAGACTAAGAAACATATTGAATGTACTAATTATTGAAAGGCTATTAAGTGCATACAGTGTATTTTTGTGTGTTATTAAACAGAATTCAAAGGCCATCTATTGAGAACATGTTGTTTAAAATGGAATCACCCATAAGTTATCTTCATTTAGCTTACTGTGCAGTTACCTTGGCCTACATAAGAATGAGGACATATCTCACTTAGATTGATAAAATTACATGGACAAAGAGATTTGCCACTTCCTTCTAAGAAAAGCACCTCATAAAACTAATAAATCAAAGAAACTATTTTCAAATGTGGTCGTTATGCATGTATATAGTAATAAAGTGAAGTAAACAGGCATCAAGGATAACTAACGCATTGTGTCCAATGTGTTGAGGTGAGTGCATTTTACACTAGACATTGATGTTGTTATTAATTTGTTGTTGTATTGGGTTTTAATATATTCTTGCAATTATTTGAAACTGGAATGATAAACTTTCAAACTAAGCTAAAACAGAAAAAAAGTATATGAGTTTTTATAAATATATGATAATCCTTAATTAACATTGTATTTAAACATTTTATGTTCTTTCATCTAGCTTTCTTAAAAATTAAAATTAAAGATTTCAAAGCTTTATCTGAAATGGTACAATTTACTATTGATTAATCTCAGTTATTTCCTTGTCTAATTCACTATTTATTTAACTCACTTTTTTCATTTCATAGTTTAATTATTTCATTTTTATTAAATCATGGGGTAGGGAACAGTAAAAACAAATTTAATTAAGGCCTGTGGAGACAATTTGGATCTGGAATAAAATTACAACTAAGCCAATTCTGGTATTTATGAACTTATATTAGTTACTTCGGCATCATGACCTTCCAATTCTTCATCTATTAAATTGTAATATATATTATATATATGAATATATACATTAAATGTTTCAGAAATTTTTAGGGATGAGTTAATAAATGCCACTTAGCCTGGCACTTGACATATAGTAACTACTCAGTAAGTAGTATATATCATTGATGCTTATTTTATATTATTAAATTCCTCATTTTTATATGTTAGTGAAAAATACATATAGGTTGAGTATCAGAGAAAAAGTTCATTATTAAACTTGTGAGACACAATTATATAAGCATTAGATAAATACTGTGCATATGCTTACTGAGAGTTGAAACAATGAAAATTAGGCATGTTGGCTAAACACTTGAAATACATATTCTTAATAGCCACGCAAATAGTAAGTGACAATACAGTCACGTTAAAGAGGTACTTTTTAAAAAGGGCAATGAATTATCTACAAACATATACATCAGCATACACTAGTATTAAAAACTTAATTATAATTATAACAGGAAGTTATATACATAATGACATAGTTTGATTGTGTGGATATAAGTTTTATGCCATAGTTAATTTTCTCATATGTAAGGAAAGTGATAACCTTGAGTGAAATATGGTTATAAGAAATGTGGCCTGGGGAAGGTTATGCTAATCATCTTCTTTTTCTATATCTGGGTGATCTGTGAATAGTTACAAGACTCTACAAATTGCAGTCCCTAAAATTGTAGAGTCTCTTATGTAGAAGCTACATTCACTTTCACAAATGAAACAGATTAACTCACTATATCAGAAAATATAGATAAAATTCAGTAAAAGTACATGAATTACTTAAAATTTCTTACAGAATTAGATATGATACACAAGCAAAATACATTCTCAATGACCAAAATTCATATTGTTAGGGAATCTTGGTTTATAACACGGAAAGACACTTAGGTATAGATCACATTTTTATTTTTATTTTAAGAAATATTCTATAATAATAAAAGTCTTGTTTCCTCTATATAAATTATGATCTTTCCCATACTAAATTATTAATTAGTACTACAATATTAACAGTATAATATAGTGGGAAATACAATTTTCTCAAAATATTGTATGTTGAATGTTAATGAAACAAGTTATTGGTAAGTGGCTCCCTGGATGCTTTTATGTAGTTATAGAGACTTTCAATCTAGTGTTTCCACAAAGTTCTTGGATACCTGAGTTACTTTTTCATTCATAGTAGACAATTAGCTAAAATAAATATTACATGAATTCAGTTTTTACGTGAACACGTAAGACATCTCTATATCCAGACAATCTAGACATTCAAGATGAAAATCACATTCAAGAGAAATAATTACATGTGCAGTACATATCAGTGTCAAAGTATTTCCTCCAGAAACTTGAAGCATAAATTCTCCTGTCTCTGGAGAACTAAAACCTGGATGCCAGATGACTTCACATTCCAATGAACAAAATGGATCAACAACACCTACAGAGAACAAGATAAAATTAGACACCATGTTTTCATTATTTTTCTGTAGACATTCAAGATAAGAGCTGGTGTAAAAGTGTAATGTCATTATAAAACAAATTAAAACTAAATTTAAATAACAAATAATAAGTGAGGCATTAGTAAAGGAACACAGTTTTACAGAATTTCATCAAAAGCAAAATATAAATTGTTTTCTGAGTTGGTAAAAGAAATGTATAGCAAAATATATCAATGCAAAAAAGCAACAAAAAATGTATCATAGCAATAAGCATTAGGGCTAGACAGACACAGACAATAGAAAATCACTAGTGACATCTGACAAAATTAGCTCCTCTAATTTTCCAATAATCTGCTTTCATAAGAAAGAATTACTATTGTGACACTTAACCTAGAAATTAATTTTTGATGGAGCTAAAAGTAATGAATGTATCTCTATAATTCAAATGCATTGAGAGATGATGTGATATCAAAAACATCAAGTGTAAAATGTTGGACTTTCTTAAAGTCACAATTCAAAAAGAAATGATACAGAAGAGTGCATAATGAGAACATGAGAGAGGGGAAAAATGAATTAACCCAAGAAAATAGAGGAAACTTCATTGTACTATATATGAATTTTGACATGGAGGATGGATGACCTGGAAATTTGCAAGAGGGCAAAATTTTGGGAGAAACATAAAAATGACACTAAAAAGATTAATTTAATTTTAAAAAGCAAACAATACCTGATGGGAAAATAAGTTTGAAGTTATTCCTCAGGAGGAAAGAAGTTTCTGAAATTTGGGGATATTAAACACTAAATGGAATAAATACATGAGTGAACATTACAAACAAACAAACAAACAAAAATTAGCATTAGTTTGACTTGCATGCAGTGTTATTTTTTTAACTTAAAAAATAGGGCCACTTGTGGTGGCATATATGCCTTTAATCCCAGCACTTTGGAGGCAGAGGCAGGTAGATCTCTATGAGTTAGAGGTCAACCTTGTCTATGAAGCAAGTCTAGGACAGCCAGGGACAGTAGACCACTCTGATCTTCCTGAAGAATCCTCCGGAAACCAGAGAAAGACAGGACCGGATTGAAGTTCAGACTCCAGAAACAAACAGTGAAGGTTACGGATAAGCAGAAGGCCACAGGTTGGAGTAAGAATACACACAACAAAAATCAGGACATCATGGCTCCACCAGAAACCCCAAAATCAATGGATATTTTTTAATTCAGCAGAAACACAGGAAAATTACTTTAATACTATGCTTAGACAGTTATTAGAGGCATATAAAGAGGATATGAACAAATCTCTCAGAGAAATAGCCACACAAGTGGAGGCAAACTAGGAAACAAACAAAGCTCTCAGGGAAATAGTCACACAAGTGGAAGCAAATAAAGAGGAAATGCACAAAGCTTTCAAAGAAATACAGACAAATACAGCCACACAAGTAGAGGCACAATTAATGGTATATATAGAGGAAATGAACAAAAAAATAGAAGCCATAGTAGAAAGACAAGAATCTACATTCAAACATATGAAGGAAATGGTATAAGACATGAAAACAGAATTAGAATCAATAGAGAAAACCATGAAGCTGGACAACTTAGAGAAAAGATCAGGAACTACAAAGGTAAGCATCACCAATAGAATACAAGAGATGGAAGAGAGAATCTCAGGTGCTGCAGATATACTTGCTGAAATTGATACTTCTCTCAAAGAAAAAGTAAAATTGGAAAAGTCCGAAACACAAAACATCCAAGAAACCTAGGACATCATGAAAAGATCAAATCTAAGAATAGATGAAAGGAAGAGTCTAGGCTCCAAGGTCCAGAAAATATTTTTGAGAAAATCATAGAAGAAAATTTTCCCAACTTGAAGAAAGAAATGCATACAAGAGATACATATGTATGAAAACAAACAAGAAGACTACAGAACACCAAATAGACTAGACCAGAAAAAAAAATTCTTCACATCACATCATAGTCAAAACACAAAATCTACAGAACAAATAAAAAAATATTAAAGGCAGCAAGAGAAAAGGGCCAACTTAACATATGAAGATTGACCTATCAGGAACACACCAGACATCTCAACAGAAAATATGAGAGGCAGAAGGGCCTGGAGAGATGTCATGCATCCCTTAGGGGACCACAGATGCAAACAGAGACTACTATACCCAGCAAAGCTTTCAATCAACATAGATGGAGAAAACAAAATATTCCATAACAAACTAAATTTAAACAGTATCTATACAGCAACCCAGCCCTACAGAAGATACTAGAATGAAAACTCCAATCCAACAAAAACAACTACACCCAAGAAAACAAAGGATACAGATAACTTTCACAACAAAAATTAAAAGAAAACAAGCAATGAATCACAGTAAGACCACCAACTCCACAACAGTCATTGATCACTATTATCTTTAAATGTCAATGGACTTAACTCTCCAATAAAAAGAAACAGACTATCTGAATGGTTGTGGAAACAAGATCGAACATTCTGCTGCATCCAAGAAACACAACTCTGCAACAAAGGTAAAAACTACCTAAGAGAGTAGAGGGCTAGAAAAATGTTTTTCAAGCTAATGGACCCAGAAAACAAGCTGGGGTAGCTATTCTACTATCTAATAAAATAGACTTTCAACCAAAATTAATCCAAAAAGATGAGGAGGGGCACATCATTCTCATCAAAGGAAAAATTCATCAGGAGACCATCACAATACTAAAAATCTATGCCCCCAAAACAAGAATGCTACATTTATAAATGAAACATTATTAAAGCTTAAATCACACACTGATCACAACACCTTAATATTGGGAAACTTCAACATTCCACTATCACCAAGGACAGATAATCTAGACAGAAACTAAGCTGGGGAAATAAAGGCACTTACAGAGACCCTAAATGAAATGGACCTCATAAATATCTAC
Organism: Psammomys obesus; assembly: GCF_907164565.1. NCBI lineage: Eukaryota > Metazoa > Chordata > Mammalia > Rodentia > Muridae > Psammomys > Psammomys obesus. The sequence goes on along the minus strand of NW_026585894.1, from coordinate 23,153,349 downwards.
AGAATATTCACCCCAAATCAAAAGAGTACACATTCTTTTTAGCACGTCATGGAACCTTCTTCAAAACAGACCACATAATTGTTCACAAAACAAGCCTCAATACATACAAGAAGAAAGAAATAATAACTTGTATTCCATATGACAAGCATAGACTAAAGCTGGACCTCAACAAAAACAGAAATAGCAAAAAGCACATGGAAAATGAACAACTCCCTACTCAATGACAGCTTGGTTAGGGAAGAAATAAAGAAAGAAATTAAAGACTTCCTAGAATTCAATGAAAATGAAGGCACAACAAAGCCAAACTTACAGGACACAATGAAAATAGTCCTAAGAGGAAAATCCATAGCACTAAGTGCCTTCAAGAAGAAATTTGAAACATCTCATACAAAAAAACTTAATGACTGAACTGAGGTCCTAGAAAAAAAGAAGCAGACACACCCAAGAAGAGTAGATGGAAGGAAATAATCAAACTCAGGGCTAAAATCAATAAAATAGAATCAAATAAAACTATTCAACGAGTCAATGAAACCAAGAACTGGTTCTTTGAGAAAATCAACAAGATAGACAAACATTTAGCCAAACTAATGAAAAGCCAGAGTGAAATTCTCCAAATCAGCAAAATCAGAAATGAAAAGAGAGGCATAACAACAGACACTGAGGAAATCAAAACAATCATTAGGTCTTATAACAAAAGCTTATATGCCACAAAATTTGAAAATCTAAATGAAATGGATAATTTTCTTGACAGATTCCATCTACCAAAATAAAATCATGATCAGGTAGAAAGATTGAAGAATCCTATATTTCCTAAGGAAACAGAAGCAGTCATCAAAAGTGTCCCTTCCAAAAAAAATCCAGGGAGAGATGTTTTCATACAAAATCCTACCAGACCTTCAAAGAAGTGCTAACTCCTAGGCTCTTCAAACTATTCCATGAAATAGAAACAGAAAAAACATGATCAAACTCATTCTATGAAGCCACAGTCACCTTGATACCTATACCTCACAAAGACCCAACTAAAAAAGAGAACTTCAGATCTATCTCTCTTATGAACATTGATGCAAAAATACTCAATAAAATACTTGCAAACAGAATCCAAAAGCACATAAAAGATATCATCCACATGACCAAGTAGGCTTCATCCCAGGCATGCAGGGGTGGTTCAATATACGGAAATCCATCGATGTAATCCATGATATAAACAAAATGAAAAAGAAAAACCACATGATTATCTCCTTAGAAGCCAAAAATCATGTGACAAAATCAAACTTCCATTCATGTTTAAAGTCTTGGAGAGATCAGGGATACAAGGCACATACCTAAACATAGAAAAGGCAATATATAGCAAGCCTATAGCCAACATCAAACTAAATGGAGAGAAACTTAAATCAACCCCACTGAAATCAGGGACAAGGCAATGCTGCCCACTCTTGCCATATCTCTTCAACATACTACTTGAAGTCCTAGCTAGAGCAATGAGACAAGTAAAGTAGATTAAGGGGAAACAAATCAGAAAGAAATAGTTCAAAGTTTCATTATTCGCAGATGATATGATAGTATACCTGAGTGACCCCAAAAATTCAACCAGAGAACTCCTTTAAGCTGATAAAAAACTTCAGCGAAGTGGCTGTATACAAAATTAACTAAAAAAAATCAAAAGCCCTCCTGTATAAGCAAGACAAAGAAGCCACGAAAAAAATCAGGGAAACAACAACCTTCACAATAGCCATTAATAACATAAAGTACTTTGAGGTGACTCTAAACAAGCAGGTGAGGTAAAAAACCTGTTTGAAAAAAACTTCAAGTCTCTGAAGAAAGAAATTCAAGAAGACATCAGAAGAAGGAAAGATCTCCTTTGCTCATGAATCAGTAGGAATAACAGTGAAAATGGCCATTCTGCCAAAAGCAATCTACAGATTCAATCCAATTCCCATTAAAATACCAACACAAATCTTTACAGACCTTCAAAGAAAATTAATCAACTTCATATGGACAAACAAAAAACCCAGAATTTCCAAAATGATCTTGTACAACAACAGATCATCTAGAGGCATCTCAATCCCTGATCTCAAGCTGTATTACAGAGCAATAGTAATAAGAAACTGCATGGTATTGGCATAGAAGCAGAAAGGTGGATCAATGGAACCTAACAGAAGACCCAGAAACAAACCCACACACCTATGGATACTTGATTTTTGACAAGGAAGCCAAAACCATTCAATGGGAAAAAATCAGAATCTTCAACAAATGGTACTGGTTCAACTGGATGTCTACATGCAGAAAAATGAAAATAGATCCATATTTATCACCCTGCACAAAACTAAAGTCCAAGTGGATCAAAGACCTCAACACAAAACCAGATACACTAAATTGTTTAGAAGAAAAAGTGGGGAAGAGCCTAGAACTCACTGTTTAGCTTTTTTAGGGGTACAGATTTTAGTATGTTTATCCAATCTTATAGGTCTAGTATCCACTTATAAGTGAGTATATACCAAGCATGTCTTTCTGCCTCTGGAATACCTCTCTCAGGATGGTATTTTTCTAGATCCCACTATTTGCCTGCAAATTTCATGATTTCAGTTTTTTTAAAATGCTGAGTAGTATTCCATTGTGTAAATATACCACAATTTCTGTATCCATTCCTTTGTTGAGGGACATCTGGGTTGTTTCCAGGTTCTAGCTATTACGAATAAACCTGATATGAACATGTTTGAACAAATGTCCTTGTTGTGTACTTGAGCAACTTTTGGATATATGCCTAAAGTGGGTGGAACGTTCTGTAGATGTCTGTTTTAGGTCCACTTAATTCAGGATCTCTGTTAGAATCTTTGTTTCTTCGATTAATTTGTTTTGTTGATCAGTCCTTTGTTGAGAATGGGGTGGTGAGGTGCCCCAATATTAATGTATGCAGATCTATGCGTGATTTAAGTTTTATTAATGTTCCTCCACAAATGTGGTTGTCCTTGTATTAGGGGCAGATATGTTCAGAATTGTGATGTCTTCTTGGTGAAATTTTCTTTGATGAGTCTGAAGTTATTTCCCAATCTCTTTTGATTAATTTTGGTTGAAAGTCTATTGGAAATTATGATAGCTACCCCAGCTCTCGATCCATTTGATTGAAAAATTTTTTCCATCCCTTTACTCTGAGGTACTGTTTATCTTTGTTGCAGAGGTGTGTTTCTTGGGTGCAACAGATGGTTAGGTCTTGTTTATGCATCCATTTAATTAATCTATGTCTTTTTATTGGAGAGTTGAGCCCATTGATGTTGAGAGAGATTAATGACCAGTGGCTGTTAGATCCTTTGATTTTGATGTTGGTTGTGGTTGGTTGTGTTTATTGACGATAACTCTGTTCCATGTCTTGCACCATTTCCTTCATCTGTTTGAATGTGGATTCTTGTTTTTCCATGATGGCTTCTATTTACTTTATTTGTTTACTCTCTATATGTCTCTAATTGTGTCTCTCCATGTGCCTCTAATTGTTTGGGCCTATTTTCTTGTATTTCTTTGAGAGCTTTGTTTATTTCCTCTCTAAGTGCTTCTAATAAAAGGATAAGCATAGATTTGAGAAAATTTTCCTCTGTTTAACATGAATTAAAATATCCTTGATTTGGGGGGTTGCTGGTGAAGGCTGACGCGCTGATTTTTGTTGGATGTGTTCTTATGTGGACCTCTAGCCCTACAGATGATACTAGAAGAGAAGCTCCAATATAATTAAATCAACTACAGCCAAGAAAACACAGAATACAGATAACCCCACAACAACAAAAATAAAATAAAATAAAACAAGCATAGAAACATACTTTCACCACCAACTCCACAATAAAAGGAACTAACATTAATAGGTTACTACTATCTATCAACATCAGTTGACTCATCTCTCCAATAAAAAGACACAGACTAAAAGAACGGTTGCGGAAACAAACAAGATCCAATATTCTGCTGCATGAAAGAAACACATCATTGTAACAGTTACAAACACTACCTCAGAGTGAAAGCCTGGAAAAGTTTTTCAAGCAAATTGAAAGTTGAGAGATTCAATGCACATTGCTAAACATAGTAAAGACAATATACAGCAAGCCAATCTAACCAACATCTAACTAAACGGAGAGAAACATAAATCAATCCCACTGAAATCAGGAAAAGGACAAGGCTGTCCATTCTCTCCCTATCTCTTCAAGCTAGCACTGGAAGTCCTAGGCAGAGCAATAAGAAAACTAAAGGAGATAAAGGGAATACACATTGTAAAGGAAGAAGTCAAAATATCACTATTCACAGATGACATGATGGTATACTTGAGTGACCCCAAAAATTCTACTGGAGAATTCCATCAGTTGATAAACCCTTTCAACAAAGTGGCTGGATACAAAATTAACTCAAAAATATCAGGAGACCTCCTGTATACAAAAGACAAAAGGGCTGAAAAGGTAATTAGGGGAAAACACACTTTACAATAGTCACAAATAACATAAAGTACCTTGGTGTGAAACTAACCAAGCTAGTGAAAGACCTATATGAAAAACTTCAAGTCCCTGAAGAAAAAAATTGAAGAAGATATCAGACGATGGAAAGATCTCCCATGGTCATGTATCAGTAGGATTAACATGGTAAAAATGGGATCCTACCAAAAGCAATTTACAGATTCAATGCAATTCCCATCAAAATACCAACACAATTTTTTTTACAGAAGTTGAAAGAACAATTATGTTTAGAGAAAAAATAAAACAAATTGCTAAAACTATCCTGTACAATAACAGATTTTCTAGAGGGATCTCCATCCTTGATATCAGGCTATTACAGAGCATCAGTAATAAAAACAACATGGCAATAGCATAGAAACAGAAGGGATGATCAAGGGAATCAAATAGAAGTCCCAGGAATAAACCCACAACTATGATACTTGATTTTTGACAAAGTAGCCAAAACAATGCAATGGAAAAACAATAGCATGTTCATTGGAAATACATGAAAGTGATCTTAAATCTATACTTATCCAGTTGTTAAGGCCCATAAAGAGAAAATGAACAAAAATCACAAAGAAACACAGGCAAATACAGCCAAACAAATAGAGGTATAAGCAGAGGCCTATAGAGTAGAAATTAAAAACTCTCAAAGACTGTAGTAGGTTTATCATATATTATATGTCTACATGAGTGAGTATGTACTGTGTGTGTCTTTCTGCTTCTGGGACAGTGCACTCAGGATGATCCTTTCCAGTTCCCAACATTTACCTGCGAATTTCATGATTTCCTTGTTTTTCATTGTTGAGTAATATTCCATTGTGTAGATGTACCACAATTTCTGTATCCATTCTTCAGTTGAGGGGCATATGGATTGTTTATAGCTTCTGGCTATTACAAATAAAGCTGCTACAAACATGGTTGAGCAAATGTACTTATTGTGTACTTGAACCTCTTTTTGATATATGCCTAGGAGTGGATGTTGAAGAAGCACTATTCCTAGTTGTCTGAGAAAGCGCCAGATGGATTTCCAGAGTGGTTGTATAAGTTTACGTTCCCACCAGCAGTGCAGGAGGTTTCCCCTTTTTCCACAACTTCTCCAGCATGTGTTGTCACTTGAGTTTTTGATCTTGGCCATTTCTGAAGGGTGTAAGGTGAAATCTTAGGGTCGTTTTGATTTGCATTTTCCTGATGGATAATGACATTGAACATTTCTTTAAGTGTTTCTCTGCCATTCAATAGTCCTCTATTGAGAATTCTCTATTTAGCTCTGTTCCCCATTTTTTAATTGGATTACTTGATTTGTTGCTTTTCAACAATATGTACGCCTAAAGAAACTAACCTAGAGGAAGGACTCTGGCTAAAATGTTCAATCCCCATTTTGAAAGGCAAAGAGGATGGACATCAGAAGAAGAAGAAAACAGGAAACATGTTAGGAGCCTCCCACAGAGGGCCTCTGAAAGGCTTCTGCCCTGCAGACTATCAGATGCTGAGACTTATGGCCAAACTTCGGGCAGAATGTAGGGAATCTTATGAAAGAAGTGGGAAATAGTAAGATCTGGAGAGGACAGGAGGTCCACAAGGAGAGTACCAGAACCAAAAAATTTGAACACAGGGGTCTTCCCTGAGATTCATATTCCAACCAAGTACCATGCATGGAGCTAACCTAGAACCCCTGTACAGATGTAGCCCATAGCAGTTCAATGTCCAAGTGGGTTCCATAGTAATGGGAACAGAGACTGTCTCTGCTATGAAATCATGGGCTGGCTCTTTGATCATCTCCTCCTGATAGGGAAGCAGCCTTACCAGGCCACAGAGGAAGACAATGCAGCCACTCCTGTTGATACCTAACAGACTAGGATCAGAAGGAAGAAAAATAAACCCTCCCCTATCAGTGGACTTGGGGAGGGGCATGCTTGGAGAAGGGGGAAGAAGGGAACGATTGGGAAGGGAGGAGGGAGGGAACTACAGGGGAGATACAAAGTAAATAAAGTGTAATTAAAATAAAATAAAATAAAATTTAAAAAAATTCTCAAAGAAATATAGGCAAATACAACCAAACAAACAGTGGCATATGTAGAGGCACAAGCAGAGGCATATAGAGAGGAAAGGAACAAAGAAATAGAGGCCATCATGGAAAGACAAGAATCCACATTCAAAGAGATCAAGGAAATGGGGCAAGACAAGAAAACAGAATTAGAGTCAATAAAGAAAACACAAACAGAGAAAACCCTGGAGCTGGAGAACTAGGGGAAATGATCAGGAGACCCAAAGGCAAGCATCACCAAAAGAACACAAGAAATCGTAAAGAGAATCTCAGGAGCTGATGATACAATTGCAGAAATTAATAGATCTCTCAAATAAAAAGAAAAATTGGAAAAGTTCCAACCATAAACACCTTAGAAATCAAGGACGACATGAAAAGAGGAAATCTAAGAATAATAGGAATAGACAAAAAAGAAGATTCCAGGATCCAAGGTCCAAAAAATATTTTCAAGAAAATCATAGACTAGGGGCGGGGCAAGATGGCGGCGCCAGGAAGACTCTCATTCTCAGCAGTGGCACAGCAGGATTGGCAGTGAACAGCAATCAGAACTCGCGGCCATAAAACACAAGTGATTGTGTTTTAAAGGTGAGAGGATACCCCAAGGTGGGGGATTCAATCAGCTTTAACTCACCCTGCTAAACCACAGAAGAGATCCTGGTTCCCCAGTGCACTTGGTTGCCAGCCCAGAGCTACACGCCAGCGTGATCTGGTCACTGTCTCAGACTGAACTGTGGGCCCAAAACATCACAGACTGGATTTTCCAGTCGAGAGATAACCCCACGAAGAAGGAAACGATTGGGACCGACTTTAGGTCACCAAGACATCCCCTGGAAAAGACTCGGGTTCCGTAGGTGCCCCAGGAGCCAGCCCAGAGCCAGAGCCTGGGACCCAGGTGCCTGCACAGAGCCCTGCCTGTGCGCCTGATTCGCTGCCTCAGATAGAACTGTGGGCACCAGGGCACCAGGGCACCAGGGCACCAGAGACTGCATTTCACTGTCAGGTGCAAACCCACAGGGAGGGAAATGGCTGGTCTGATCTCAGAGCACTCAGCCGACAACCCCACCCTGAAAAGGTCTCAGGAAAATTACCCAGTTTAGGCAGAAGCCCAGGCTCCCAAAGGCCAGAAAGGCAGAGCTACAAGCAGGCATCTGTGCCTGTGGGTTCTACTCGCCACTCCAGACAGAACAGTGGACCCAAAAGCAAAGACTGGGTGTCTCTGGAGGGGGAAACCCCCAGCGGAGGGGAACATCAGGTCTAATGCTCAGGACAACCAGCACCAAAAGACTTTCTGGATTCACGCAGACTCTAGGCTCTAGCTTTCTAATGCAGGCAGGAGCGTTGTGATCAGCTGCCATTATTGAGTTCCCTAGGGCACTGGGACACACAGCTGCATCCTCAGACCTACAAAAGCCAAAGAGCCATTACAGCAGCCCTCAGATACTGTGCCAAGGATCAACCAGTTATCCCTAGCTAGACTGACAAAACGGTGGGAATCCCTGGTCCTTCAGGAGGGCTGCACCCACAGCGTCTGGACCATAGCAGTGCCTGCAGCCGCCATCCCAGACAGGGACACACAGCTTCTGGTCCAGAGTGAGGCACCCAGCCTCCAGATCAGAGCGGCGCCCCCAGGTGCCAACTCAACCTAGGTGCACATTCTACAGGCCCAGAGCAGAGCAATCAGCCTCTGGCCCAGAGACTTGCTGGGCGCACCTCTCACTTTCCCGGACAGAACTGTGTGCCCCAGGATAACAGACTGAGTTTCCCTGTTGGGAGAAAACCCCACAGCTAGAGAATCATCAGGTTCTTCAAGAGGACTGTACCTGGAAATTTAGTGAGCAACAGCTCACTAAATTTATTAGGAGAAACCCAGCAGTGGTGCAGCTGTCTTGAGAACTTCTATGGGTAAGAGGAGATTCCCCCCCCCCCGGCTAACAAAGACAACAGCTACTACTCAGGGCTATACACCTGAGGTGAGCAGAGGCAATTCCTGAGAAACACTGGCCATACAGTGACCATAACCAAAAGGGAGAGGAGGACTCCTTCAGGAAAAAAATCATCTTCCGGCTAAGGGGATTCTCCCTACCTCAGGACTCCAAGAAGCACAGAAACTAACAGCCAACACCTAAATCAGCCCAATGGGTAGAGGTCAGCGTAAAAGCTCAACCAACAAAAGACAGAGCAATATGGCATCTCCAGACCCCAGCCATCCAGGGGTGAACAGCCATGGACAACGCAGCATAATAGAAAATCAAGAAGATGACCTTACATCTATGCTGATGAAGAGGATAATAGAGGAAACAAATAAAATATGTAAAGAATTAGAGTAAGATAAAACCAAATAGATCATGGCTATCCGTAAAGAAATGGAGGAAGTTAAAGACAAGTAGATTATGGCCATCCGTGAAGAAATACGGGAAGAAATACGGGAAGATGCAACCAAACAGCTGCGGCCTTCAGAGAAGAAATAATTAAATCACTGAAAGAAATAAAAGAAACAGAGTTGAAGGAACTAAAAGAAAAAGAGGAAAACACAAACAGACAGGTGAAGGAAGTAAACAAAACAACTCAAGACCTGAAGATACAACTGGAAAAATTAAAGAAAACACAAATGGAGGAAATAATGGAGAGGAAGAATGTAGGGAACAAAACAGGAACTAGAGAGGTAAGCATAACGAACAGACTACAAGAGATGGAAGAAAGAATCTCAAGGGGTAGAAGATACAATGGAAGAAATCGATGTATCTGTCAAAGAAAATGTTAAATCCAAAAAATTCCTGACACAGATGGTCAAAGAAATCCAAGACAATATGAAAAGACAAAACCTAAGAATAATAGGTATAGAGCAAAAAGAAGACTCCCTTCTCCAAGGCCCAGAAAATATTTTCAACAAAATCATTGAAGAAAATTTCCCCAAGTTAAAAGAGAAGCCAATAAGAATACATGAGGCCTACAGAACACCCAACAAATTTGACCAGAAAAGAAAATCCTCTCGCCACATAATAATCAAAACAGTAAGTATACAGAACAAAGAAAAAATACTAAAAGCTGCAAGGGAAAAAGGCCAAGTAACACATAATGGCAAACCCATTAGAATCACACCTGACTTCTCAACAGAGACTATGAAAGCCAGAAGGGCCTGGACAGGTATCATGCAGACCCTAAGAGAACACAGATGTCAGCCCAGGCTACTATACCCAGCAAAACTCTCAGTCCTCATAAACGGAGAAAACAAAATATTCAATGACAAAAACAAATTTCAGCAATACCTACACAAAGCCAGCATTACAGAAGACACTAGAAGGGAAAATACAACCCAAGAAAATTAGCTTCTTTCAAGAAAACACAGGAAATAATTAACCTTACTACAGTAAAACAAAAAGCAACCAAGCACACAACATTATGAACACAGCCAACATCAAAATCAAAGGCTCTAACAGCCACTGGTCATTAATCTCTCTCAACATCAATGGACTCAACTCTCCAGTAAAAAGATACAGATTAACAGAATGGATACATAATTGAAACCCAGCAATCTGTTGCATACAAGAAACACACCTAAGACACAAAGATAGACATTATCTGAGGGTAAAAGGTTGGAAGATGACTTTCCAAGCAAATGGACCCAAGAAACAAGCAGGAGTAGCCATTCTAATATCTGATAAAATAGACTTTCAACCAAAATTAATAAAAAGAGATGGGGAAGGACACTTCATACTCATCAAAGGAAAATTCCACCAGGAAGACATCACAATCCTGAACATCTATGCCCCAAATACAAGAGCACCCACATTTGTAAAAGACACATTGATAAAATTTAAAACACATATAGATCCCCACACATTAATAGTGGGAGACTTCAACACCCCAATCTCAACAAAGGACAGGTCAACAAAACAGAAATTAAACAAAGAAACAATATCTCTAACAGAGGTCATGAATCAAATGGACCTAACAGACATTTACAGATCTTTACACCCAAACACAAAAGAATTTACCTTCTTCTCAGGACCTCATGGAACCTTCTCCAAAATAGACCATATAGTTGGTCACAAAGCAAGCGTCAACAGATACAAGAAGACTGAAATAATCCCTTGTATCCTGTCTAATCACCATGGAATAAAGCTGCACTTCAACAACAACAGAAATAGCAAAAAGCCTACACACACATGGAAACTGAACAACTTGCTGCTAAATGACACCTGGGTCAGAGAAGAAATAAAGAAAGAAATTAAAGTCTTCCTAGAACTCAAAGAAAATGAAGACACAACATACCCAAACTTGTGGGACACAATGAAAGCAGTGCTAAGAGGAAAGTTCATAGCACTAAGTGCCTTCAAGAAGAAATTTGAGACAGCTCATTCAAGCAACTTAATGGCCCACTTAAAAACCCTAGAAAAAGAAGAAGCAGACACACCAAAAAGGAGTAGACGGCTGGAAATAATCAAACTCAGGGCTGAAATCAATCAATTAGAAACAAATAAAACAATTCAAAGAATCAATGAAACCAAGAGCTGGTTCTTTGAGAAAATCAACAAGATCGACAAACCCTTAGCCAAGCTAACTAAAAGGCAGAGAGACACCACTCAAATCAACAAAATCAGAAATGAAAAGGGGGACATAACTACAGACACTGAGGAAACCAAACAATCATTAGGACTTACTTCAAAAGTCTATATGCCACAAAATTTGAAAATCTAAATGAAATGGACAATTTTCTTGATCGATTTGACTTACAAAGCTGAATCAGGACCAGGTAAATCAATTAAATAGTCCTATATCTCCCAAAGAAACAGAAGCAGTCATCAAACATATCCCATCCAAAAAAATCCCAGGACCAGATGGCTTCAGCGCAGAATTCTACCAGACCTTCAAAGAAGAGCTAACTCCAATTCTCTTCAAATTATTCCACAAAATAGAAACAGAAGGAACATTACCAAACTCATTCTATGAAGCCACAATCACCTTGGTACCTAAACCTCACAAAGACTCAACAAAAAAAGAGAATTTCAGGCCAATCTCCCTTATGAACATTGATGCAAAAATACTTAACAAAATACTTGCAAACCGAATCCAAGAACACATCAAAGATATTATCCACTATGACCAAGTAGGCTTCATCCCAGGTATGCAGGGGTGGTTCAGTATATGGAAATCCATCAATGTGATCCACCATATTAACAAACTGAAAGGAAAAAACCACATGATAATCTCCCTAGATGCTGAAAAAGCATTTGACAAAATCCAAGATCCATTCATGTTTAACGTACTGGAGAGATCAGGGATACAAGGCACATATCTAAACATAGTAACTGTGATATACAGCAAGCCTATAGCCAACATCAAACTAAACGGAGAAAAACTTAAAGCAATCTCACTGAAATCAGGGACAAGACAAGGCTACCCACTCTCTCCATATCTCTTCAACATAGTGCTGGAAGTCCTTGCTAGAGCAATAAGACAGTTGAAGGAGATCAAGAGGATACAGATCAAAAGGAAGAAGTCAAATTATCACTATTTGCAGATGATATGATAGTATACATGAGTGACCCCCAAAACTCTACCAGGGATCTCCTACAGCTGATAAACACCTTCAGCAAAGTGGCAGGATTCAAAATTAACTCAAAAAAATTAGTAGCACTCCTGTATACAAAAGACAAAAGGGCTGAGAAAGAAATTAGAGAAACAAAGAAATGTCCACACAAATGAAGGCAAATAAAGAAGAAATAAACAAAGCTCTCATAGAAATACAGGCAATTATACCCAAAGAAGTAGAGGGACAATTAGTGATACATAGAGAGGAAACGGACAAAAAAAATAGAAGCTATCATTGAAAAGCAGGAGTCCATATTCAAACAGATGAAGGAAATGGTGCAAGACATGAAAACAGAATTAGAATCAATAAAGAAAACACAAATAGAGAAAAACCAGGAGCTGGAGAATATAGAGAAAAGATCAGGCAACACAAAGGTAAGCATCACCAACAGAATACAAGAGATGGAAGAAAGAATCTCAGTAGCCGAAGATACATTGCGGAAATTGACACGTCTCCCAAAGAAAAAATAAAATCAGAAAAGTTCCAAACACAAAACATCCAAGAAATCAAGGACACCATGAAAAGACAAAACCTAAGAATAATAAAAGTAGAAGAAAAAGAAGACATCAGGCTCAAAGGTCCAGAAAATATTTTCAAGAAAATTATAGAAGAAAACTTTCCCAACTTAAAGAAGGAGATGGCCATAAACATACAAGAGGCCTACAGAACACCAAGTAGACTAGACCAGAAAAGAAATTCTTCACGTCACATCATAGTCAAAACACTGAACCTACAAAACAAAGAAAAAAATTTTAAAAGCAGCAAGGGAAAAATGCCAAGTAACATATGAAGGTAGATCTATCAGAATCACACCAGATTTCTCAACAGAAACTATGAAAGCCAGAAGGGCCAGGACAGAAATCATACAGTCCTTAAGGGACCACAGATTCCAACCCAGACTACTATACCCAGCAAAACTTTCAATCAACATAGACGGAGAATTCAAGATATTCCAAGACAAAACCAAATTTAAACAATATCTACATAGTAACCCAGCTCTACAGAAGTTACTAGAAGGGAAACTCCAAACCAAAGAAAACAACTACATCCAAGGATACAGAGGAAATAAATAACTACACAACAAAAAAACCAAAAGAAGACAAGCAATGAAACTCAGTGACACCACCAACACCACATCTAAAATAAGTAACAATTGTTGGTCACTAGTTTCTATCAACATCAACGGACTCAACTCCCCAATTAAAAGACACAGACTAACAGAATGGTTGCGGAAACAGGATCCATCATTCTGTTGCATCCAAGAAACACACCTATGCAACAAAGATAAACACTACCTCAGAGTAAAGGGCTGGAAAAATGTCTTTCAAGCAAATGGTTCCAGAAAACAAGCGGGAGTAGCCATCCTAATATCTAATAAAATAGACTTTCAACCCAAGTTAATCAAAAAAGATAAGGACGGCCACTATATTCTCATCAAAGGAAAAATCCACCAAGAGGACATCACAATTTTGAATATCTATGCCCCAAATACAAGAGCACCTACATTCGTAAATGAAACAATATTAAAGCTTAAATCACACATTGATCCCAAAACCCTAATAGTGGGAGACTTCAACACTCCACTCTCACCAAGGGACAGATCAACTAGACAGAAAACAAATAGGGAAATAAAAACACTTACAGAGACCCTAAATCAAATGGACCTACTAGACATCTACAGATCTTTCCATCCAAACTCAAAAGAGTATACCCTTCTTTTCAGCACCGCATGGAACCTTCTCCAAAATAGACCATATAGTTGGTCATAAAGCAAGCCTCAACAGATACAAAAAGATTGAAATAATCCCTTGTATTCTATCTGACCACCATGGACTTAAGCTGGACCTCAACAACAACAGAAATATCAAACAGCCTACACGCACATGGAAACTGAACAACCTGTTACTCAACGACAGCTGGGTTAAGGAAGAAATAAAGAAAGAAATTAAAGACTTCCTAGAATTCAATGAAAATGAAGGCACAACATACCCAAATTTATGGGACACATTGAAAGCAGTGCTCAGAGGAACATTTATAGCCCTAAGTGCCTGCAAGAAGAAATTCATAACATCACATACAAACAACTTAATGGCCCAACTGAAAACCCTAGAAAAAAAAGAAGCAGATACAGCCAAGAGGAGCAGAAGGCTGGAAATAATCAAACTCAGGGCTGAAATCAATCAATTAGAAAAAAATAAAACTATTCAAAGAATCAATGAAACAAAAAGCTGGTTCTTTGAGAAAATCAACAAGATAGACAAACCCTTAGCCAAACTAACTAAAAAGCAGAGAGAATCTATCCAAATCAACAAAATCCGAGATGAAAAGGGTGACATAACTACAGACACAGAGGAAATTCAAACAATCATTAGGTCATACTACAAAAGCCTAAATTCCACAAAATTTGAAAATCTAAATGAAATGGACAATTTTTTGATAGATTCCATCTTCCAACATTAAGTCGAGATCAGGTAGAAAGAGTGAATAGCCCTATATCCCCCAAAGAAATTGAAGCAGTCATTCACAGTCTCCCCTCCAAAAAAAGCCCAGGACCAGATGGCTTCAGCGCAGAATTCTACCAGACCTTCAAAGAAGTGCTCACACCAATTCTCCTCAAACTATTCCACAAAATAGAAACAGGAGGTACATTACCAAACTCATTCTATGAAGCAACAGTCACCCTGATACCTAAACCACACAAAGACTCAACAAAAAAAGAGAACTTCAGACCTATCTCTCTTATGAACATTGACGCAAAAATACTCAATAAAATACTTGCAAACCGAATCCAAGAACACATCAAAGATATCATCCACCACGACCAAGTAGGCTTCATCCCAGGCATGCAAGGGTGGTTCAACATACGGAAATCCATCAATGTAATCCACCACATAAACAAACTGAAGGAGAAAAACCACATGATCATCTCCTTAGATGCTGAAAAAGCATTCGACAAAGTCCAACACCCATTCATGTTTAAAGTCTTGGAGAGATCAGGAATACAAGGCACATACCTAAACATAGTAAAGGCAATATACAGCAAGCCCATAGCCAACATCAAACTCAATGGAGAGAAACTTAAATCAATCCCACTGAAATCAGGGACAAGACAAGGCTGCCCACTCTCTCCCTACCGCTTCAACATAGTACTTGAAGTCCTAGCCAGAGCACTAAGACAACTAAAGGAGATCAAGGGGATACAGATCGGAAAGGAAAAGGTCAAAGTGTCACTATTCGCAAATGATATGATAGTATATATGAGCGACCCCAAAAATTCAACCAGAGAACTCCAGTTGATAAACACCTTCAGCAAAGTGGCAGGATACAAAATCAACTCAAAAAAATCACAAGCCTTCCTGTATACCAAAGACAAAATGGCCGAGAAAGAAATTAGGGAAACAACACCCTTCACAATAGCCATTAACCACATAAAGTACCTTGGGGTGACACTAACCAAGCAAGTGAAAGACCTGTTTGAGAAAAACTTCAAGTCTCTGAAGAAAGAAATTGAAGAAGATCTCAGAAGATGGAAAGATCTCCCGTGTTCATGGATTGGTAGGATTAACATTGTGAAAATGGCCATCCTGCCAAAAGCAATCTACAGATTCAATGCAACTCCCATCAAAATACCAACTCAATTCTTTACAGACCTTGAAAAAAAGATTCTCAGCTTCATATGGAGAAACAAAAAACCCAGAATCTCCAAAACAATCCTGTACAACAACAGATCATCTGGAGGTATCTCCATCCCCGATCTCAAGTTGTACTACAGAGCAATAGTAATAAAAACTGCATGGTATTGGCATAAAAACAGAAAGGAGGATCAATGGAACCGCATAGAAGACCCAGAAATAAACCCACACACCTATGAATACTCGATTTTTGACAAAGAAGCCAAAACCATTCAATGGAAAAAAGACAGCATCTTCAACAAATGGTGCTGGTCCAACTGGATGTCCACATGCAGAAAAATGAAAATAGATCTATATTTATCATCCTGCACAAAACTAAAGTCCAAGTGGATCAAAGACCTCAACATAAAACCAGATACTCTAAATCTGTTAGAAGAAAAAGTGGGGAACAGCCTAGAACTCATTGGCACAGGAGACAACTTCCTGAACAGAACACCAACAGCACAGGCTCTAAGAGCAACAATCAATAAATGGGACCTCATGAAACTGAACAGCTTCTGTAAAGCAAAGGACACTGTCATCAAAACAAAACAC
>NW_026585894.1:22998940-23132020 GCF_907164565.1 Psammomys obesus | reverse complement strand
ACAAAGACAACAGCTACTACTCAGGGCTATACACCTGAGGTGAGCAGAGGCAATTCCTGAGAAACACTGGCCATACAGTGACCATAACCAAAAGGGAGAGGAGGACTCCTTCAGGAAAAAAATCATCTTCCGGCTAAGGGGATTCTCCCTACCTCAGGACTCCAAGAAGCACAGAAACTAACAGCCAACACCTAAATCAGCCCAATGGGTAGAGGTCAGCGTAAAAGCTCAACCAACAAAAGACAGAGCAATATGGCATCTCCAGACCCCAGCCATCCAGGGGTGAACAGCCATGGACAACGCAGCATAATAGAAAATCAAGAAGATGACCTTACATCTATGCTGATGAAGAGGATAATAGAGGAAACAAATAAAATATGTAAAGAATTAGAGTAAGATAAAACCAAATAGATCATGGCTATCCGTAAAGAAATGGAGGAAGTTAAAGACAAGTAGATTATGGCCATCCGTGAAGAAATACGGGAAGAAATACGGGAAGATGCAACCAAACAGCTGCGGCCTTCAGAGAAGAAATAATTAAATCACTGAAAGAAATAAAAGAAACAGAGTTGAAGGAACTAAAAGAAAAAGAGGAAAACACAAACAGACAGGTGAAGGAAGTAAACAAAACAACTCAAGACCTGAAGATACAACTGGAAAAATTAAAGAAAACACAAATGGAGGAAATAATGGAGAGGAAGAATGTAGGGAACAAAACAGGAACTAGAGAGGTAAGCATAACGAACAGACTACAAGAGATGGAAGAAAGAATCTCAAGGGGTAGAAGATACAATGGAAGAAATCGATGTATCTGTCAAAGAAAATGTTAAATCCAAAAAATTCCTGACACAGATGGTCAAAGAAATCCAAGACAATATGAAAAGACAAAACCTAAGAATAATAGGTATAGAGCAAAAAGAAGACTCCCTTCTCCAAGGCCCAGAAAATATTTTCAACAAAATCATTGAAGAAAATTTCCCCAAGTTAAAAGAGAAGCCAATAAGAATACATGAGGCCTACAGAACACCCAACAAATTTGACCAGAAAAGAAAATCCTCTCGCCACATAATAATCAAAACAGTAAGTATACAGAACAAAGAAAAAATACTAAAAGCTGCAAGGGAAAAAGGCCAAGTAACACATAATGGCAAACCCATTAGAATCACACCTGACTTCTCAACAGAGACTATGAAAGCCAGAAGGGCCTGGACAGGTATCATGCAGACCCTAAGAGAACACAGATGTCAGCCCAGGCTACTATACCCAGCAAAACTCTCAGTCCTCATAAACGGAGAAAACAAAATATTCAATGACAAAAACAAATTTCAGCAATACCTACACAAAGCCAGCATTACAGAAGACACTAGAAGGGAAAATACAACCCAAGAAAATTAGCTTCTTTCAAGAAAACACAGGAAATAATTAACCTTACTACAGTAAAACAAAAAGCAACCAAGCACACAACATTATGAACACAGCCAACATCAAAATCAAAGGCTCTAACAGCCACTGGTCATTAATCTCTCTCAACATCAATGGACTCAACTCTCCAGTAAAAAGATACAGATTAACAGAATGGATACATAATTGAAACCCAGCAATCTGTTGCATACAAGAAACACACCTAAGACACAAAGATAGACATTATCTGAGGGTAAAAGGTTGGAAGATGACTTTCCAAGCAAATGGACCCAAGAAACAAGCAGGAGTAGCCATTCTAATATCTGATAAAATAGACTTTCAACCAAAATTAATAAAAAGAGATGGGGAAGGACACTTCATACTCATCAAAGGAAAATTCCACCAGGAAGACATCACAATCCTGAACATCTATGCCCCAAATACAAGAGCACCCACATTTGTAAAAGACACATTGATAAAATTTAAAACACATATAGATCCCCACACATTAATAGTGGGAGACTTCAACACCCCAATCTCAACAAAGGACAGGTCAACAAAACAGAAATTAAACAAAGAAACAATATCTCTAACAGAGGTCATGAATCAAATGGACCTAACAGACATTTACAGATCTTTACACCCAAACACAAAAGAATTTACCTTCTTCTCAGGACCTCATGGAACCTTCTCCAAAATAGACCATATAGTTGGTCACAAAGCAAGCGTCAACAGATACAAGAAGACTGAAATAATCCCTTGTATCCTGTCTAATCACCATGGAATAAAGCTGCACTTCAACAACAACAGAAATAGCAAAAAGCCTACACACACATGGAAACTGAACAACTTGCTGCTAAATGACACCTGGGTCAGAGAAGAAATAAAGAAAGAAATTAAAGTCTTCCTAGAACTCAAAGAAAATGAAGACACAACATACCCAAACTTGTGGGACACAATGAAAGCAGTGCTAAGAGGAAAGTTCATAGCACTAAGTGCCTTCAAGAAGAAATTTGAGACAGCTCATTCAAGCAACTTAATGGCCCACTTAAAAACCCTAGAAAAAGAAGAAGCAGACACACCAAAAAGGAGTAGACGGCTGGAAATAATCAAACTCAGGGCTGAAATCAATCAATTAGAAACAAATAAAACAATTCAAAGAATCAATGAAACCAAGAGCTGGTTCTTTGAGAAAATCAACAAGATCGACAAACCCTTAGCCAAGCTAACTAAAAGGCAGAGAGACACCACCCAAATCAACAAAATCAGAAATGAAAAGGGGGACATAACTACAGACACTGAGGAAATCCAAACAATCATTAGGACTTACTTCAAAAGTCTATATGCCACAAAATTTGAAAATCTAAATGAAATGGACAATTTTCTTGATCGATTTGACTTACAAAGCTGAATCAGGACCAGGTAAATCAATTAAATAGTCCTATATCTCCCAAAGAAACAGAAGCAGTCATCAAACATATCCCATCCAAAAAAATCCCAGGACCAGATGGCTTCAGCGCAGAATTCTACCAGACCTTCAAAGAAGAGCTAACTCCAATTCTCTTCAAATTATTCCACAAAATAGAAACAGAAGGAACATTACCAAACTCATTCTATGAAGCCACAATCACCTTGGTACCTAAACCTCACAAAGACTCAACAAAAAAAGAGAATTTCAGGCCAATCTCCCTTATGAACATTGATGCAAAAATACTTAACAAAATACTTGCAAACCGAATCCAAGAACACATCAAAGATATTATCCACTATGACCAAGTAGGCTTCATCCCAGGTATGCAGGGGTGGTTCAGTATATGGAAATCCATCAATGTGATCCACCATATTAACAAACTGAAAGGAAAAAACCACATGATAATCTCCCTAGATGCTGAAAAAGCATTTGACAAAATCCAAGATCCATTCATGTTTAACGTACTGGAGAGATCAGGGATACAAGGCACATATCTAAACATAGTAACTGTGATATACAGCAAGCCTATAGCCAACATCAAACTAAACGGAGAAAAACTTAAAGCAATCTCACTGAAATCAGGGACAAGACAAGGCTACCCACTCTCTCCATATCTCTTCAACATAGTGCTGGAAGTCCTTGCTAGAGCAATAAGACAGTTGAAGGAGATCAAGAGGATACAGATCAAAAGGAAGAAGTCAAATTATCACTATTTGCAGATGATATGATAGTATACATGAGTGACCCCCAAAACTCTACCAGGGATCTCCTACAGCTGATAAACACCTTCAGCAAAGTGGCAGGATTCAAAATTAACTCAAAAAAATTAGTAGCACTCCTGTATACAAAAGACAAAAGGGCTGAGAAAGAAATTAGAGAAACAAAGAAATGTCCACACAAATGAAGGCAAATAAAGAAGAAATAAACAAAGCTCTCATAGAAATACAGGCAATTATACCCAAAGAAGTAGAGGGACAATTAGTGATACATAGAGAGGAAACGGACAAAAAAAATAGAAGCTATCATTGAAAAGCAGGAGTCCATATTCAAACAGATGAAGGAAATGGTGCAAGACATGAAAACAGAATTAGAATCAATAAAGAAAACACAAATAGAGAAAAACCAGGAGCTGGAGAATATAGAGAAAAGATCAGGCAACACAAAGGTAAGCATCACCAACAGAATACAAGAGATGGAAGAAAGAATCTCAGTAGCCGAAGATACATTGCGGAAATTGACACGTCTCCCAAAGAAAAAATAAAATCAGAAAAGTTCCAAACACAAAACATCCAAGAAATCAAGGACACCATGAAAAGACAAAACCTAAGAATAATAGGAGTAGAAGAAAAAGAAGACATCAGGCTCAAAGGTCCAGAAAATATTTTCAAGAAAATTATAGAAGAAAACTTTCCCAACTTAAAGAAGGAGATGGCCATAAACATACAAGAGGCCTACAGAACACCAAGTAGACTAGACCAGAAAAGAAATTCTTCACGTCACATCATAGTCAAAACACTGAACCTACAAAACAAAGAAAAAAATTTTAAAAGCAGCAAGGGAAAAATGCCAAGTAACATATGAAGGTAGATCTATCAGAATCACACCAGATTTCTCAACAGAAACTATGAAAGCCAGAAGGGCCAGGACAGAAATCATACAGTCCTTAAGGGACCACAGATTCCAACCCAGACTACTATACCCAGCAAAACTTTCAATCAACATAGACGGAGAATTCAAGATATTCCAAGACAAAACCAAATTTAAACAATATCTACATAGTAACCCAGCTCTACAGAAGTTACTAGAAGGGAAACTCCAAACCAAAGAAAACAACTACATCCAAGGATACAGAGGAAATAAATAACTACACAACAAAAAAACCAAAAGAAGACAAGCAATGAAACTCAGTGACACCACCAACACCACATCTAAAATAAGTAACAATTGTTGGTCACTAGTTTCTATCAACATCAACGGACTCAACTCCCCAATTAAAAGACACAGACTAACAGAATGGTTGCGGAAACAGGATCCATCATTCTGTTGCATCCAAGAAACACACCTATGCAACAAAGATAAACACTACCTCAGAGTAAAGGGCTGGAAAAATGTCTTTCAAGCAAATGGTTCCAGAAAACAAGCGGGAGTAGCCATCCTAATATCTAATAAAATAGACTTTCAACCCAAGTTAATCAAAAAAGATAAGGACGGCCACTATATTCTCATCAAAGGAAAAATCCACCAAGAGGACATCACAATTTTGAATATCTATGCCCCAAATACAAGAGCACCTACATTCGTAAATGAAACAATATTAAAGCTTAAATCACACATTGATCCCAAAACCCTAATATTGGGAGACTTCAACACTCCACTCTCACCAAGGGACAGATCAACTAGACAGAAAACAAATAGGGAAATAAAAACACTTACAGAGACCCTAAATCAAATGGACCTACTAGACATCTACAGATCTTTCCATCCAAACTCAAAAGAGTATACCCTTCTTTTCAGCACCGCATGGAACCTTCTCCAAAATAGACCATATAGTTGGTCATAAAGCAAGCCTCAACAGATACAAAAAGATTGAAATAATCCCTTGTATTCTATCTGACCACCATGGACTTAAGCTGGACCTCAACAACAACAGAAATATCAAACAGCCTACACGCACATGGAAACTGAACAACCTGTTACTCAACGACAGCTGGGTTAAGGAAGAAATAAAGAAAGAAATTAAAGACTTCCTAGAATTCAATGAAAATGAAGGCACAACATACCCAAATTTATGGGACACATTGAAAGCAGTGCTCAGAGGAACATTTATAGCCCTAAGTGCCTGCAAGAAGAAATTCATAACATCACATACAAACAACTTAATGGCCCAACTGAAAACCCTAGAAAAAAAAGAAGCAGATACAGCCAAGAGGAGCAGAAGGCTGGAAATAATCAAACTCAGGGCTGAAATCAATCAATTAGAAAAAAATAAAACTATTCAAAGAATCAATGAAACAAAAAGCTGGTTCTTTGAGAAAATCAACAAGATAGACAAACCCTTAGCCAAACTAACTAAAAAGCAGAGAGAATCTATCCAAATCAACAAAATCCGAGATGAAAAGGGTGACATAACTACAGACACAGAGGAAATTCAAACAATCATTAGGTCATACTACAAAAGCCTAAATTCCACAAAATTTGAAAATCTAAATGAAATGGACAATTTTTTGATAGATTCCATCTTCCAACATTAAGTCGAGATCAGGTAGAAAGAGTGAATAGCCCTATATCCCCCAAAGAAATTGAAGCAGTCATTCACAGTCTCCCCTCCAAAAAAAGCCCAGGACCAGATGGCTTCAGCGCAGAATTCTACCAGACCTTCAAAGAAGTGCTCACACCAATTCTCCTCAAACTATTCCACAAAATAGAAACAGGAGGTACATTACCAAACTCATTCTATGAAGCAACAGTCACCCTGATACCTAAACCACACAAAGACTCAACAAAAAAAGAGAACTTCAGACCTATCTCTCTTATGAACATTGACGCAAAAATACTCAATAAAATACTTGCAAACCGAATCCAAGAACACATCAAAGATATCATCCACCACGACCAAGTAGGCTTCATCCCAGGCATGCAAGGGTGGTTCAACATACGGAAATCCATCAATGTAATCCACCACATAAACAAACTGAAGGAGAAAAACCACATGATCATCTCCTTAGATGCTGAAAAAGCATTCGACAAAGTCCAACACCCATTCATGTTTAAAGTCTTGGAGAGATCAGGAATACAAGGCACATACCTAAACATAGTAAAGGCAATATACAGCAAGCCCATAGCCAACATCAAACTCAATGGAGAGAAACTTAAATCAATCCCACTGAAATCAGGGACAAGACAAGGCTGCCCACTCTCTCCCTACCGCTTCAACATAGTACTTGAAGTCCTAGCCAGAGCACTAAGACAACTAAAGGAGATCAAGGGGATACAGATCGGAAAGGAAAAGGTCAAAGTGTCACTATTCGCAAATGATATGATAGTATATATGAGCGACCCCAAAAATTCAACCAGAGAACTCCAGTTGATAAACACCTTCAGCAAAGTGGCAGGATACAAAATCAACTCAAAAAAATCACAAGCCTTCCTGTATACCAAAGACAAAATGGCCGAGAAAGAAATTAGGGAAACAACACCCTTCACAATAGCCATTAACCACATAAAGTACCTTGGGGTGACACTAACCAAGCAAGTGAAAGACCTGTTTGAGAAAAACTTCAAGTCTCTGAAGAAAGAAATTGAAGAAGATCTCAGAAGATGGAAAGATCTCCCGTGTTCATGGATTGGTAGGATTAACATTGTGAAAATGGCCATCCTGCCAAAAGCAATCTACAGATTCAATGCAACTCCCATCAAAATACCAACTCAATTCTTTACAGACCTTGAAAAAAAGATTCTCAGCTTCATATGGAGAAACAAAAAACCCAGAATCTCCAAAACAATCCTGTACAACAACAGATCATCTGGAGGTATCTCCATCCCCGATCTCAAGTTGTACTACAGAGCAATAGTAATAAAAACTGCATGGTATTGGCATAAAAACAGAAAGGAGGATCAATGGAACCGCATAGAAGACCCAGAAATAAACCCACACACCTATGAATACTCGATTTTTGACAAAGAAGCCAAAACCATTCAATGGAAAAAAGACAGCATCTTCAACAAATGGTGCTGGTCCAACTGGATGTCCACATGCAGAAAAATGAAAATAGATCTATATTTATCACCCTGCACAAAACTAAAGTCCAAGTGGATCAAAGACCTCAACATAAAACCAGATACTCTAAATCTGTTAGAAGAAAAAGTGGGGAACAGCCTAGAACTCATTGGCACAGGAGACAACTTCCTGAACAGAACACCAACAGCACAGCCTCTAAGAGCAACAGTCAATAAATGGGACCTCATGAAACTGAAAAGCTTCTGTAAAGCAAAGGACACTGTCATCAAAACAAAATGCCGGCCTACAGATTGGGAAAGAATCTTCACTAACCCTTTATCTGACAGAGAAAAACTCTAACTAGCCGTGTTTTCAAAGCAAAGACTCATGACCAAACCTTTGGCAGAGTACACGGAATCATAAGAAAGAAGGGGAGTTAGTCTGATGAGGAAAGGATAGGAGCTCCACAAGGAGCAAACATATCTGGGCACAGGGTCTTTTCTGAGACTGACATGCAACCAAAGACCATGTATGAATGTAACCTAGAACCTCTGCTCAGATGTAGCCTGTGGTAGCTCAGTAACCAATTGGTTTCCCATAATGAGGGGAACAAGGACTATTTCTAACAGGAACTCAATAACTGGCTCTTTGGCCTCCCCACCACCCAAGGGAGGAGCAGTCCTGTTAGGCCACAAAGGAGAGCTTTGCAGCCAGTCCTGAAGATACCTGATAAAACAGGATCGGATGAAAGGGGAGGAGGTTCCCCCTATCAGTGGACTTGGCAAGGGGCATGGTGGAGATGAGGGAGGGAGGGACTGGGAGGGAATGAGGGATCGGGACACGGCTGGGATACAGAGTTAATAAAATGTAACTGATAAGAAAAAAATAAAATAAAATAAAAAAAAGAAATTAGAGAAACAACACCATTCACAATAGCCACAAATAACATAAACTACCTTGGTGTAACCCTAACCAAGCAAGTCAAAGACTTGTATTAAAAAAAATTCAAGCCTCTGAAGAAAGAATTAGAAGAAGATATGAGAAGATGGAAAGATCTCCCATGCTCATGGCTTAGCAGGATTAACATAGTAAAAATGGCCATCTTACCAAAAGCAATCTACATATTTAATGCAATTCCCATCAAATTGCCAACCCAATTTTTACAGACCTGGAAAGAAAAATTCTCAACTTCGTATGGAATAACAAGAAACCCAGAATTGCTAAAACAATCCTCTACAATAAAAGATCTTCTGGAGGCATCTCCATCCCTGATCTCAAGCTGTACTATAGAACAACAGTTATAAAAACTGCATGGTACTGGCATAGAAACAGAATGGTGGATCAATGGAACCTAACAGAAGACCGAGAAATAAACCCACACACTTATGGACACCTGATTCTTGACAAAGATGCCAAAACCATACAATGGAAAAAACATTGCATCTTCAAAAATGGTGCTGGTCCAACTGGATGTCTATATTTAGAAAAATGAAAATAGATCCATACTTATAACCCTGCACAAAACTGAAGTCCAAGTGGATCAAAGACCTCAACATAAAACCAGACACATTAAATCGGCTAGAAAAAAAAAGTGGGGAATACCCTAGAACTCATTGGTACAGGAGAAAACTTCCTGAACAGAACACCAACAGCACAGACCCTAAGAGCAACAATCAATAAATGGGACCTCATGAAATTGAAAAGCTTCTGTAAAGCAAAGGACACAGTCATCAAAACAAAGTGACTGCCTACAGATTGGGAAAGAATCTTCACCAACCCTTAACAGACAGAGGACTCATATCCAGTATATATAAAGAACTAAGGTAGCTGAAATGCAGCAAACCAAGTAATACACATAAAAAATGGGGAACAGAGCTAAAGAGAGAATTCTCAGTAGAGGAATATCGAATGGCAGAGAAACACTTAAAGAAATGCTCAACCTCAGTAGCCATTAGGGAAATGCAAATCAAAACAGCCCTGAGATTTCACCTTACACCCATCAGAATGGCCAAAATAAAAAACTCAAGTGACAACACATGCTGGAGAGGTTGTGGAGAAAGGGGAACCCTTCTCCACTCCTGGTGGGAATGTAAACTTGTACAACCACTCTGGAAATCAATCTGGCACTTTCTCAGACAACTAGGAATAGCGCTTTCTCAAGATCCAGCCATACCACTCCTAGGCATATATCCAAAAGAGGCTCAAGTACACAAAAATGACATTTGCTCAACCATGTTTGTAGCAGCTTTATTTGTAATAGCCAGAAGCTGGAAACAGCCCAGATGCCCCTCAACTGAAGAATGGATGCAGAAACTGTGGCACATCTATACAATGGCGTATTACTCAGCAATGAAAAATAAGGAAATCATGAAATTTGCAGGTAAATGGTAGGACCTGGAAAGGATCATCCTGAGTGAGTTGTCCCAGAAGCAAAAAGACACACATGGTATATACTCATTCATATAAACATACAACATAGAATATACCCACTAAAATCGGTACATCTAAACAAACTAAGCAAAAGAGAGGACCCTAACTAAAATGTTCATTCCCCATCCTGAAAGGGAAAGAGGAAGAAAAAGAAAACAGGAAACAACCTAGGAACCTGCCACAGAGGGCTACTGAAAGCCTCTGCAGTGCAGACTGTCAAAGCAGATGCTTAGCCTGATGGTCAACCAATGGCCAGAGTGAATGGTATTTTATGTAAGAAGTGGGAAATAGTTAAGAGCTAGAGAGGACAGGAACTCCACAAGGAGAGCAACAGAACAAGAAAAATTGAACACAGGGAACTTCCCAGAGACTCATACTCCAACCAAGGACTATCCGTGGAGATAACCTAGAACTCTGACAATGCAGCCACTTCTGGTGAGAACTGATAGACTAAGATCAGAAAGAAGGAGAGGAGGATCTCCCCTATCAGTGGACTTGGGGAGGGGCATGCATGCAGAAAGGGGGGAAGGGTGGGACCGGGAGGGGAGGAAGAAGGGGCTTATGGGGGGATACAAAATGAATAAAGTGTAATTAATAAAAAATTTTTTAAAAAAACATCAAAAATGTAACTAATAATAATAAACAATAAAAATTTCATTGGGAGAAAAAAAAAAGAAAATCATAGAAGGAAAATGTCCAAACTTGATGAAATAGATGTCCATAAATATATAAGCAACATACAGAACTCCAAATACAGTAGACCAGAAAATAAACTCCTTATACTATCTAACTGTCAAAACATTAAATCTACAGAACAAAAAAAAAAAAAAATTAAAAGCATCAAGGGAAAAAGGCCAACTAACCTAAAAGTCAGACGTATCAGAATCACACTTGATGTCTCAGGAAAAACTATGGAAGCCAGAAGGTCCTGAGGAAATGTCATGTAGCCTCTAAGAGACCACAGATGCCAACCCAGGCTGCTATACCCAGAAAATCTTTCAATCAACATAGATAAAGAAAACAAAATATTCCAATGCAAAAGTAAACTTAAACAAAACTAAACAGAAACCGATCCCAATAAGATACTAGAAGTAAATCTCCAATATAGTGAAAACAGCTACACCGAAAAAAACCACAGTATATAGATAACTTCACATCAATATTTAAAAGAAACCAAGCAATAAATCACAGTAACACCACCAACTCCACAATAAAAGGAACTAACATTCGTTGGTCACCATTATCTACCAACATTAATGGACTCTACTCTCCAATAAAAATACACAGACTAATAGAATGTTTGTGGAAACAGGATCCAACATTCTGCTGCATCCAAGAAACACACCTCTGCATAAATAAATAAATAAATATATAAATATAAATAAATAAATACATAGATAGATAGATAAATAAATAAATAAATGAATGAATGAATAAATAAATAAATAAATAAAAGCTACCTCAGAGTGAAAGGCTAGAAAATTATTTTTCAACAAACAGTCTCAGAAAACATGTGGGAGTAGCTATGCTAATATCTAATAGAATACTCTTTTAACCAAAAACTTTTAAAGTTTTATTTTTATATTAATTACAGTTTAATTTTTTGTATCCCAGATGTAGTCCCTCCTTCATTCCCTCCCAATCCCACCCTCCTTCCCTCATCTCCTCCCTTCCCCTCTCTAAGTCCACTGATGGGGGAGGTTCCCCTCCCCTTCCATCTGACCCTACTTTATTAGGTCTCATCAGGACTGGCTGCAGTTTCGTCCTCTGTGACCTGGCAAGGCTATACCTCCCTTGGGGGAGGTCAGAGAGCTACCACTGAGCTCATGTCAGAGACATTCCCTGGTCCTCTTACTAGGGAAACCCAGTGGATACCGAGCTGCCATGGGCTACATCCAAGCAGAGGTTCAAGTTTATACCCATGCACTATCCTTGCTTTCAACCAAAACTAATCAAAAATGATGAGGAAGGGCACTTCATTCTCATCAAATGATAAATCCATCAGGAGGACACCACAACCTTAAATATCCATGCCCCAAATACAAGAGCACCTGCATTCATAAATGAAACATTATTAAATGTTAAATCACACATAGATCCCAACACCTTAGTAGTGGGAGACATAAACACTCCACTCTTACCAAGGAACAGATCACCTAGGCAGAAGTTAAGTAGGGAAATAATGACACTTAGGGACGTCCTAAATCAAATGCACCTAATAGATGTCTACAGAACTTTTCACTCAAACTCAAAAGAGAATACCTTCTTTCAGCACCTCACAGACCCTTCTCAAGAATTGACAATATAGTCAGGCACAAAGCAAGCCTCAACAGATATAAGAACATGGAAATAATCCCTTGTATCCTATCAGACCTCCATGGCCTAACAGTAGACGTCAACAAGAACAGAAATTAACAAACACCCACATATGTACAGAAACTAAACAACCCTCTACTCAATGACACCTTGGTCAAGGAGGAAATGAAAGAAGAACTTTGAGACTTCATAAAATTAAATGAAAATGAATGCACAACTTACCAAAACTTATGCGACACAATGAAAACAGTGCTAAGAGGAATGTTCCTAGTACTAAGTGCCTCCAGAAGACCTTTGGGACATCTGATATTAACAGTATTAATGCACACCTAAAAAGCCCTGAGGAGGGGGGAAGAACACACACCCAAGAGGAGGAGAAGGTTGGAAATGATCAAACTCAGAGCTGAAATCAAAGAATTAGAAACAAAGAAAACAATTCAAAGATTCAATGACACCAAGAGCTAGTTCTTTGAGAAAATAAACAAGATAAACCCTTAGCTATACTAACTACAAGACCTTCAAGAAAGAGCTAACTCCGAGTCTCTTCAAACTATTTAATGAAATAGAAACAGAAGGAACATTACTAAACTCATTCTATGAAGCCACAGTCACCTTGATACCTAAACCACACAAAGACCCAACCAAAAAAGAGAATGTCAGACCTATCTCTCTTATGAACATTGATAAAAAAAAATACTCAATAGAATACTTGCAAATTTAATGCAAGAACACATACAAGACCATGACCAAACACCCTTCATGACAGTCATACAATGGTTGACCAATAAAAGGAAATCTATCAATGTGATCCACCATATGAACAAACTGAAGGAGAAAAACTACATGACTATCTCCTTAGATGTCAAAAAGCATTTAACAAAATCCAATAGTCTTTCATGTTTAAAGTGTTGGAGAGATAAGGGATGCATGGCACATGACTAAACGTAGTAAAGACAATATACAATAAACCTATAGCCAACACGACATTATATGGGGAGAAACTTAAATCTATCCCACTGATATCAAGGACAAGACAATGCTGTCCACTCTCTTCATATCACTTCAACATAGTATTTGAAACCCTAGTTAGAGCAATAAGACAACTAAAGGAGATCAAAGGGATACAAATTAGAAATGAAGAAGTCAAAGTATCAATACTTGCAGAAAATATGATAGTATACATGAGTGATGCCAAAAATTCAACCAGAATAACCCTTCCTGATAAACACCTTCAGGGAACTGGCTGGTTAAAAAATTAAATTAAAAAAAATATATATATGTATAAGAAAGTCAAAAGGGCTGAGAAAGAAATTATGGAAACTAAACCCTTCATAATAGTCACTAATGATATAAAGTATCTTGGTGTAACTCTGAGAAAGCAAGTGAAAGACCTGTTTAAAAAAAACAAACTTTACATTAAAACCAGATACACTATATCTGTTAGAAGAAAAAGTGGGGGAAAACCTTGAACTCATTGACACAGGAAAGTACTTCCTGGACAGAAGACCAACAGAAGAGGATCAAGATCAATATCAACAATCAATGAACAGGACCTCATGAAACTGAAAAGCTTCTGTAAAGCAAAGGACACTGTCATCAAAACAAAGCGACTGCCTACAGAGTGCGAAAGACTCTTCACCAACCCTATATCTGACAGAGGGTAAATATGCAGAATATATAAAGAACTCAAGAAGTTAAAAAGCAACAAAACAATAATCTAAAAAAATGGGTAGAGAGAAAAACAGAATTCTCAATAGAGGAATACCAGATAGCAGAGAAACACTCAAAAAAATGCTCAACATCCTTAGTCATCAGGGAAACGCAAATCAAAACGACCCTGAGAGTGGACCTTACACCAATCAAAAAGGGTAAGATCAAAAACTTAATTGACAACATTTGCTGAAGAGGATGTGCAGAAAAGAGGAACACACCTCCATTGCTGGGGGGGGGGATGTAAACATGTATAACCATTTTGGAAATCAATCTGTTGCTTTCTCACACAATTAGGAATAGTGCTACATCAAGGTCCAGATATACCACTCCTAGGCATATATCGAAAATATGCTCAAGTATACAACAAGGACATTTACTCAACCATGTTTGTAGTAGCTTTATTTGTAGTAGCCAGAATTTGGAAACAACTCAGATGTCCCTAAATGGAGGAATGGATGCAGAAATTGTGGCACATTTACACAGTGAAATACTACTCAGCAATTAAAAACAAGGAAATCGTGAAATTTGCAGGCAAATGGTGGGAACTAGTAAAGATCATCCTGAGTGAGGTATCCCAGAAGAAGAAATATACACATGGTATACACTCATTAATAAGTGAATATTAGACATATAATATAGGCTAAACATACTAAAATCTGTACACCTAAAGAAACTAAGCAACAAAGAGGACCCAGGGTAAGATGATCAATCCTCATTCAAAAAGGAAAATGGAATACACATTAGAAGAGGGAGAAAACAGTCAACAGGGCAGGAGCCTACCAGAAAAGACCTCTGAAAGACTACATATAGCAGGGCATCAAAGCAGATGCTGAGACTCATAGCCGAGCTCTGGGAAGAGTGCAGGGAATCTTTTGAAAAAGGGGAATATGAAAGACCTGGAGGGAAAAGGAGGTCCACCAGGTGAGCAAAAGAACCAAAAAATCTGGGCACAGGGATGTTTTCTGAGAGTGATACTCCAACCAAGTACATTCATGGAAATAACCTATAACCCCTGCACAGATGTAGCCCATGACAGCTCAGTCTCCATGTGGGTTCCCTAGTAATGGAAACAGGGACTTTCTCTGACATGAGCTCAGTGCCTGGCTCTTTGATCACCTTCCCCTGAATGGGGAGCAGCCTTCCCAGGCCACAGGGGAAAACAATGCAGCCAGGCCTGATGAGTCTTGTTAGGCTATGGTCAGAGGGAAGGGGAGGATGACATCCTCTATCAGTGGACTTGGGGAGGTGCATGGCAGATGAGGAAGAGGGGGTGATATTTGGAGTGGAGGAAGGAGGGGACTACAGTTGGGATACAAAGTGAATAAACTGTAATTAATAAAAATATAAATTAATTTTTAAAAGAAATTGAAGAAGATATCAGAAGATAGAAAGATTTCCCTTACTCATGGATTTATATAGGACTTATATAGTGAAAATGGCCATCCTGCTAAAAGCAATCTAGAGATTTAATGCAATTCCCATCAAAATACCAAGACAAATCTTTACAGAACTTGAAAGAAAAATTCTTGATTTCATATGGAAAACAAAAAACCATTATAGCCAAAATAATCCTGTACAATAGCAGATTGCCTGGAGGTATATCCATCCCTGAGCTCAAGCTGTCCTACAGAGCAAAAGTAATAAAAACCACAGCTTACTGGCACTGAAGCAGAATGGTGGATCAATGGAATCAAATAGAAGACCAATAAATGAACCCACACACTTATGGATACTTGATTTTTGACAAAGAAGCCAAAACCATACAATGGAAAAAAGACAGAATGTTCAACTAATGGTGCTGGTTTAACTGGATGTTTAAATGGTGAAAAATACAAGTAGATCCATATTTTCCCTGTGCACAAAAGTAAAGTGCAAAGACCTCAAAATAAAAACAGACACTATAAATCTGTTAGAAGAAATAGTGGGGAAAAGCCTTGACCTCATTGGCACAGGATACAACTTCCTCAACAGAACAACAGCAGCACAGGCTCTAATATGAAAAATAAATAAATGGGACCTCATGGAACTGAAAATTTATGTAAAGCAAAGGACACTTTCATCAGAACAAAATGACAGCCTACAGACTGGGAAAGGGTCTTCACCAATCCTCTATCTGACAGAGGGTAAATATCTAGAATACATAAAAGAACAGAAGAAGGTTAAAAAAAAAAAAACGAAAAACGGAAAACAAAAACAAAAACATAAAAAAAAACATGTAAACCAATTGAAAACTGGGGTCCAGTGCTAAACAGAGACTTCTCAATAGAGGAATATCAGATTTCTAGAAACACTTAAAGAAATTATCTACATCCTTAGTCATCTGGGAAATATAAATCAAAATGACCTGAGATTGCACCTTACAACAATCAGAATGGCTAGGTTCAAAAACATAAGTGGCAAGCCATGCTTGAGAGAATGTGGAGATTGGGGAACCCTCCACCATTGCTATACAACTACTTTGTACAACTATTTTGCAATTCAATCTGGTGCTTTATCAGACAAGTAGGAATAGTGCTACCTCAAGGTTCAGCTATAATATCCCTAGGCATATATCTAAAATATGCTCAAGTACACAACAAGGACATTTGTTCAACCATGTTCATAGCAGCTTTATTTTTAGTAGCCAGAATCTGGAAACAACCCAGATGTATCTCAACTGAGGAATGGATACAGAAATTGTGATGCATTTACACAGTGAAATACTACTCAGCAACAAAAAGCAAGGAAATCATGAAATCTGCAGGCAAATGGTGGAAACTAGAAAAGATCATCCTGTGTGAGGTAACCTGGAATCAGAAAGATAAGCATAGTATATACTCCCTAAAAATTGGATATTAGACCTATATTATAGGATTAATTTACTAAAATCTGTACACCTAAATAAGTTGGGCAAGACGAGCAATCCTCATTCAGAAAGTCAAAGGGGATAGATATTAGAAGAGGGAGAAAACAGAGAACAAGCAGGAGCCTACCACAGAGGGCCTCTGAAAGACTCTACACCACAGGGTATCAAAGCAGGTGCTGAGACTCATAGTCACACTTTGGGCAGAGTGTAGGGAATCTTATGCAAGATGAGGAGATGAAAGACCTGGAGAGGACAGGAACAATAGAAACAAAAAAATGGGGCACAAGGGTCTTTTCTGAGATTGATACTCCAACCAAGGAGTACGGATAACCTAGAACCTCTGCACAGATATAGCCAAGGTAAGCTCACTCTCCAAGTGGGTTCCCTAGTAATCGGAACAGGGACTGTTTCTGACATGAATTCAGTGTCCACCCTGAGGGTGGAGCAGGCCTACCAGGCCACAGAATAACAAAATTCAGCCAGTTCTGATGAGACCTGATAGGCTAAGGTTTGAGGAAAAGAGAAGAAGACCTCCCCTATCAGTGGACTTGGGGAGGTAAATGGGAGGAGAAGTAGGAGGGAGGGTGGGATTAGTAGGGGAATGAGTGAGGGAACTACAGCTGGGATACAAAATGAATAAATTGTAATTAAAAAATAATAATTTAATTTAAAAAAAGAAAAATATTTAGGTATATAATAAACTGCTAATTTCCACATGATACTTTCAAATGAAAAAATAGTACAAATGTAAGATTGTGCTCACAGTCATATAACTATCCATTCACTGTTTTACCATACTGTGTGAGAAATTATAGATTTCTATCCATTTAGTATTAAACATTCATTTCATGTGTTACTTGTAGGTGCCTGAATATATGTATGTGTTTCACATGCATGCAATAGCCTTCAGAGGTCAAAAGAGGACATTAGATCTTCTTGAACCAGAGTTACAGACAGTTTATCAACCATGTGGGTTCTAAGAACCAAAACTGAAGACTCTTTAAGAGCAGCAACCACTCATAACTATGGAGCCCTTTATCAGACTCTGGCACATATGTTCATTACATAGGTGAGGAAAGAAGTATGCATAGTGAAAATTGCTCATGATAAATTAACTTAACTAATGAGTGAGAAGATAAGATCATCTTGAATCTTTATTTTACTTTGCATCCAACTGTAAACGTATAACATGTATATAAAATGAAAAGACAGTATTTATCAACTGGTAACTTACAACTTTGCTTTTTAAATTATACCTATGTCCTTACAAGGTCTCACAGCACAACACAATGATTATTTCCAAAAAACATAGGTTACTAGTTAAACTATAGTTTAGAAGTTACTGAGTTTGTTTAATAAGAAACACATTACATGAAATTATGAGATTATAGGGAATGAAACAAGCATTAAGTGGATGATTAATTCCAGGGCCCTTCAAAAGCAGTAATTCAGACTTGTTTATATTACTGTTCTTAATAAATGACAGTCTTAAGTTTTTAATTATATTAAAATTATATTTTCTTAATTTTATTCATTACTGGCTATAATTAATTTTAAATAATTTAAAATGTAAGAAAATGTAAGTAACTGTAAATCACAATTATGCTCGAACAACAAAAACAGTCTCTTTCAGCAGTATCTGCAATAGTTAATATTTTGCATTGTTTAGATCGAGAAGCCCAGTTGTGTGGTCAAACACTATGGTTATAACTTTGACAATATTCAAATGTGAATAAATTAGTAGATATAAAATAATTAACTGAAAAATGCTGCATAAATTTAGATCATATAATATGCTAATTTGATATAGTTTATGTGGTATGAAAGAGTTTTATTAACTTTCTAATTTATTTATTTATTTCAGTTTATTCACTTTGTATCCTTGCTGTAGAACTCTCCCTCATCTCCTCCCAGACCCAACCACCTCCTTCTTCTCCCCGTATGTCCCTTCCCTAGCCCACTGATAAGGGAAGATCTCCTCCCTTTCTACCTGATCATAGCCTCTCAGGTTTCATCCAGACTGGCTGCATATTCCTGGAAAGTTTGCACCTCTCCCCAGAAAGAGGTGATCAAAGAGCCAGCCACTGAGTTCATGTCAGAGACAGCCCCTGAACCCCTTACTTTGGAACACGTGGAAACTGAGCAGTCTATGGGCTTTCTCTGAGCAGGGGTTCTAGATCCTCTTTTCATGCATAGTCCTTTGTTGGAGTATCAGTCACTGCAGGACCTCCTGGGCCCAGGATTTTTGGTTCTGTTGGTCTCCCTGTGGAATTCCTGTCCCCTCCAGGTTTTTCTGTCTCCCTCTTCCTCCATAAGATTTCCTGTAGACGGCCCCAAAGTTTGGCTATGAGTCTCAGTATCTTCTTAAATACCCTGATGGATAGAGTCTTTCAGGGGCCCCTGTGGAAGGCTCCTGTCCTGTTCCCTCTCTTCTCCTACTTCCGATGTCTATCCTTTTTGCCCTTCTGAGCGAGGTCTCAGCTTCTTCCCTAGGGTCCTCTTTGTTGTTTAGCTTCTTAGGGTTATAAATTTTAGTATGTTTATCCTATATTATATGGTTAATATCCACTTATAAGTGATTATATACCATATGTGTCTTTCTACTTCTGGGTTATCGCTAGAAAAGATCATCCTGAGTGAGGTATGGAAGTTTTTATAAGCAAATGCATATTCAGATTACATTTACTAATGCAAGTGTGTCTTACTCAATAATTTGACAGGCTTGCATTAGTAAGTGTTTGTAACCTCCCATCTTGCCTTTTAAACTTCATACTTGTTAAGCAACATAGCTAACCAAGAACTTAATTATTTTAATTTACAACACCCATTTTTCTGTTTATTTTGGCAACTACTGACTATCTATGCACAGTCTCTCTAAGGACACAGTGGTAAAAACTAGGCATGCTTCCCTTTCTCATGGATCTTTTAAAAATAATATATTGATACACTTTAATCAGTTTTTTATTATTTATTACAATTTATTCACTTTGTATAGCCACTGTAACCCCCCTAGTTTCCTCTTGGTCCCACCCACTCTCCTTCTTCCCCCCCCCATGCCCATTCCCTAATCCACTGATAGGATAGGTCCTCGTCCCCTTCTCTGGGAACCCAGATTATCAAGTCTCATAAGGACAGGCTGCTTTAAACTTATATCTCCATATCTATCTCTCACTATGTGTTTCTATTAGAATCACATAACATGATCCTTACTTTCAAGTCCTATTTAGATATATAAGAATAAATATGCCTGATGATATATTGTAGTTTCTGTCTATGCTCTTTACATAAGTACAAAGAACATGCTCAATAAATAATTAATGCCTAAATACATGACTGAATGAACGAATTTCTAAATAAAACAAAACAAAAGAAAAAAACTATTACCTTTGGCTGGACGAACAGTAAATGCAATTCCTTTCAGTGCATTTACTGGTTGCCACCCAAACTGAGCAGGGAGATTCAGATGATTATAGAGTCTAACTGTTCCCCGAAAACATGTTTTCAACAAGAAAGTTTGTGGTCTCAATACAATCTCATTAGAAGACATCTCAAGTTTTGGAGGCATGATGACAGCCGACACTAGGATATGTCCACCATTTACGTTGTTAATTCTAAATGTGAATGATCTGTAATAAAGTAGAAACTCCAATATTTAACTAAAAGCATATCTATTTATAAATAGCATTTATTTATGATTACAGATTTCAGATACATATAAAATATATATGGTATAAATTATGATACGTAATTATTTCTGAAAATATGGGAGGAAATTAGATTATCACTAAGTATATGAAAATACAAGTGTACAAAATGTCAAAATATACTTTCTGTAATTTGTGATAAAACATTCTATGCTACAACTATTGAAGTAAATTAATACATATGAGAAATGATTCTAGAAAGCAGAAACTGAGAAATAACCTTACTTCCAGAATTTCCCATTGGTAGAAGATTCAAACACCACTGAAATATATGTAGTAGATGTAGGTGGGATCACATATGAAAATTGGTTGGTTTTCTGAAGTTCTTCCAAATCACTATCTAACTGGATCAATACATACATGGGCAGCATATTAACAACATGAAGTAGCTGAGTATTTGTAGATTCCACACAAACATTACCAAAATTAAGTACAGATGGTCCTGAAATAATCAAAGTAAGTTATTAAGTAAAATTATTGCAAAGATGTTCTCTCATTTCCTAAGCCTTCAAAATTTGTTTTAGTAAGTAAGTTAAATTGTTCAAAATTAACACAAACTGGTTAGTATAATATCACAAAATGATTTATTATAATATCAGACATGAATAGCTCTGCTTTAATCTAGATGACCAATGTTTCATACTCAGAGATTATTGCTTCATGTTCAATATGACTATATTTTAGTATGAAAATTTACGGTAAAATGATAAGCACAATAAAATTCCTATCAACACTTTGATCTGCAAACTTTCACCAATGTCTACTTCTATAAATACACTTATTTTGCTTACCTATGCATAATTCATTAAAAGAAAAATACCAATTTTCAGGGGTTGGCTTTCTCCTGTGGGGTGGGTCTCAAGTTGGGCCAGTCATTTGTTTGCCATTCCCTCATTTTTTATTAGGGTTATTTTTTTTTAATTGAGTCAATGTTCAGTCCAATTATAGCCACCTTCCTTTTCTACTCATGGATCCTACCATCCCTCTCTCTCCCTGCCTAACCTCTTCACTAATACTCAGACAGAGGGAACCCTACCTTCCCTAACATCTGACCCTAAACTATCAAGTCCCATCAGGACTGCCTGCATCTTTATCCTTCATGGCCTGGCAAGGCTACTCTGCTAGGGAGAAGTGACTGAAGAGCAAGCAACAGAGTCCACTTCAGAGATAGGCACTGCTCCCTTTACTAGGGAACCCACATGGAGACAAAGCTACCTATCAGCTACATCTGAGCAGGGGGTCTAAGTTCTGTCCATGCATTGTCCTTGGTTGGTGCCTCAGTGTCTGCAGGCCCACCCTGGGCCCAGATTTGTTTGCTCTGTTGGTCTTTTTGTGGAGCTCCCCTCTTGTCCTTCTATCCCCCCACTCTTCCAAAAGACTCCCTGTGCTCTGCCCAAAGTTTGGCTGTGAGTCTCAGCATCTGCTTTGATACTCTACTGGGTGGAGTTTTTCAGAGGACATCCATGGTAGGCTCCCATTCTGTTTCTTCTCTTCACCCACTTCCACTGTCTATCTA
The DNA here is from genome assembly GCF_907164565.1 of Psammomys obesus. Classification (NCBI taxonomy): domain Eukaryota; kingdom Metazoa; phylum Chordata; class Mammalia; order Rodentia; family Muridae; genus Psammomys; species Psammomys obesus. Next base: position 23,109,907 of record NW_026585894.1, on the reverse strand, counting down.
TTTGCCCTTCTGAATGAGAATAAAACATCCTCCCTACGGTCCTCCTTTTATTTAGCTAATTTAGGTCTGTGCGTTGTAACATGGTTATGCTGCATTATATAGCTAATACCTGCTTAAAAGTGGGTATATACCATGAATCTCTGCTCCATCTTTATCCATATACTTCTTGAAGGTAAGACAAATTTTGGGTTGAGGGTTGTACAGATGAGCTGGTGTCCCCCTTCCTCCATGGAAGTCCTACATAGGTAGGGAACTTCATGATCACCTTAATCAGTATAGGAAGACCAAGCCTATTATTGGTGGAACCATATGTGGGTTTGAAGTTGTGGAATAAATAAGAGTATGGAAAAGTAAGCTGAACAGTAAAGCATATATTCATTAAATAATCTCTGCTCTTCACTGTGGATATGACTAGCTATCTTGAGCTCCTGTCAACCTGACTTCTCAACAAAAATCAACCGTGTTCTGTAATTTTGAGTTAAAATAGATTTCTCTCCTAGGTTGCTTTTTCTCAAAGTATTTTAACCACAACAACCAAAATAAAATTAGAACATATTCCCTTATGTATATGTCTTAATTGTGTTAGTTTATTGACCTGATCATTCGTATTTACTTTCTATTTATTAGCTTTTTTAGAAAGCAACTGTATATATTTGATAGCAACATTGATTTGAGCATACAACTTCATATCTTTTGGATAAATACTTAGGAATAAAATGAAAGAATTTTGTGGTTAGTGTCTAAATATATAAGGAGCCATAAAGCTATTTAAAACAGTTTTATCCACACTAGTAGTATACAAGAGTATCAGGTTCTTTCTTTCATTGAGAAAAAAATAAATGATGAGATGGTTTTGCTTCATGGTTTAACTTTAATCATGTACTAACTTTATAGTAGTATCACATTTTGGTTTAAGTTTGTATGTCCTTAAGAACTAACAATAGCTAATATGCTAGTACGACAATAATGGATGCTCATTAATTAACTATCTGTTTAATTTTCCAGCCTATATATTAAAATATACTTGCTTTCTTAAGTTTTATTACATATTCTAGTGAAAAGTAAATTATTGATAGTTTGTAACAGTTCATTTTAGTCAATGTATGTTTTTTGCTCTCCTGCCAGTATCTTTACAGAAATAATTTTGATTAATCACCGAATAATTTTTATTTATCTTATTATTTATTACAATTTTTCATTTTATTTCACAGCTATAGCCCCTTCCAAATCCCAGCTTCCCTCTCTCTTCTCTTCCCATTTCACCACCCAAGTCCAAAGATAGGGAAGGCCCTCTTCCCCATCCTTCTGACCGTATCCTATCATGTCTCATCAGCACTGGATATATTGTTTTCCTCTGTGGCCTGGTAAGGCTGCAACATCCAATAAGGGAAGGTAGTCAAAGAGTTAGCCACTGAGATCATGTCAGAGACAGTCCCTGTTCCCCTTACTAGGGAATCAAATTAGAAACTGAGCTGTCATGGGCTACATCCATGCAGGGGTTCTAGCTTATCTCCATTCATGGTCCTTGGTTGGAGTACTAGTCTCAGAAAAGACCTCTGGGACCAGATTTTTTGGATCTCTTGCTCTCCTTGTGGAGGTCCTGACCCCTCCAGGTCTTTCTGTCTCTCTCAGCACTCTTCCTAAATTTGGCTATGAGTCTCAGTATCTACTTCAATACCTTGCTGTGCAGAGTTTTTCAGAGGCCCTCTGTGGTAAGCTCCTGTCCTCTTCCCTGTTTTCTCCCTCTTCTGATGTCTATCTGGTTTGCTTTTCTTGAATTCTTATATGTTTTGTCAAATATGATTTTCAAAACTGAAAGATTTTAGGACTCCAATAAGGCAGTGACTAGTGCCCACAATTTCTGAAGGACAGAGGAGCAAAAACTGCAAAACTGGTGAGTGGATGGCCTGTTGAGTCCAGAGCATTGACACTGAGGTTTCCAGGGTTAGAGAGGACAATCGCGTGCTGGGACAGATTGGATCCAGGACCCCCGTGTCTGGGGTCTGAGAGTGGTGAACTATTGACCACCTGCATTCTCAGCTGCACTTTCACTTGCTCCAGCAATAGCATGGTGCACATAACCCCAGGTAAGGGGCCTACTTCCTCTAATGGCCAAACAAGGGACCCAAACATGAGAGTAGAAAACTGTGGGCCTCCTGTGCTTTCCACACACTCCTGCAAGTGAGTGCATTTCTGAGAGAGTGCTTACAGAACCTCAGATCCCAGGTCCCTCTACATCACTAGACATCAGATCTTTACCACTCACACCCCCACTGTGGGCAGCATTAATATCCACAGGACAGCATTGTCAACATTAAAGTTCCTGTTCTGTGGGTCTCCTAGTGTAGTCCAGGGAAACAATTCCTGGAAATAATTCTTGGAACAAAGATGGTGCATCCTAGACAGATCTGAACACTTGAAACAAAATACCACAACAGGTCTGTGGTCCACTGGGACATTCAAGACACTTGTGCATGCAAACTGTACCTGCTGAGCCTGTACCACCACCTGAGCTAACATTCCTCTCTCACATTCCACCCTTTCAGGCAGACAGACTTCCATACACACTACTGCACTTGCGCACATGCACCTGTGACCTTCTTCCCTTAGCTACATATGAAACAACAAAACCCACTCTTAAACCAGTGGACCTATCTTCTCTTCCTGAAGAATAATCCACACTCCAGAGATAGACCCAGTCTGCAATACAAGCTCCAGGAACAAACAGCAAAGACTACGGAACATCAGATGGCTACAGGCCAGTGTAAGAACACATCCAACAAAAATCAGGATATCATGGCTTCACCAGCAACCACCAAAAACAATAGATATTTTAATTCATCAGAAAAAAGGAAAATTATTTTAAATCTATGAGTATCCAGTTATTAGAAGTACATAAAGAGGAAATAAACAAAGCTCTCAAAGAAATAGAGACAAATATGGCCACATAAATAGAGGCACATGAAGAGGAAACAATCAAAGAAAATTGATGCCATCATGGAAAGATAGGAATCCAAATTCAATCGCATCAAGTAAATGGTGCAAGAAATGAGAACAGAATTAGAATCAATAAAGATAACAAAAAAAAGAGAAAGAAAACCTTGGAGCTGGAGAAATTAGAGAAGCAATCAGGATGCACAAAGGTAAACCTCACAAACAGAACATAAGATATTGAAGGCACAGAAGATACAATTGCAGGAACTGATACATCTCTCAAAGAAAAAATAAAATCAGGAAAGTCCCAAACACAAAACATCCAAGAAATCAAGGACACCATTGAAATACAAAATCTAAGAATAACAGGAATAGACAAAAAAGAAGATTCCAGGCTCCAGGGTCCAGAAAATAATTTCAAGAAAATCAGAGAAGAATATTTTCCAATTTTAAAAGAGATGTCCTTAAACGTACAGGAGGCTTTCAGAATACCAGTAGACTAGACCGGAAAAGAAACTCCTCACATTCCATAATTGTCAAAACACTAAATCTACATAAAACAAAACAAACAAACAAATAAAAACATTAAAAGCATCAGAGAAAAGGGCCAAGTAACTTACAAATGTAGACCTATCAAAATCACCCCAGACTTCTCAACAGACTATGAAAGCCAGAAAGGCCTGAGCAGATGTCATGTAGACTATAAGAGAACACAGATGTCAAGCCAGAATACTATACCCAGCAAAGATTTCAATCAACATAGATGGAGAAAACAAGATATTCCATGACAAAAGTAAACGTAAACAATATCACCACAGCAACCTAGCCCTACTACAATCTAACAAAATCAACTACACCGAAGAATACACAGTACATAGATAACTACACAACAAAAAATCAAAACAAGCATACAACACACTATCACCAACAACACAAAAAAGAAACTAACATTATTTTCTCACTATTATCTATCAACATCAATGGACTCAACTCTCAAAAAAAATGACATAGACTAACACCTTAGTTGTAGAAATAGGATCCAACATTCTGCTGCATCCAAGAAACATACCTCTGCAACAAATATACTAAGAGTAAAGAGCTGGAAAAGGATATTTTTAAGCAAAGAGACCCAGAAAACAAGCTGGAGATAGTTTCTATCCTAATATCTAATAAAGTAGACTTTCAACCAAAATTAATAAAAAAAAAAAAAATGAGGAGGAACACTTCATTCTCATCAAAGGAAAAACCTACCAGGAGGATATCACAATCCTGAACATAAATGCCCCAAATAAAAGAGCACCAGCACTAGTAAATCAAACATTATTAAAGTTCAAATTACACGTTGATTCCAATAACTTAATAGGGGGAAATTTCAACACTCCACTCTCACCAAGGGACAGATTATATAGGAAAAGCTAAATTGGAAAATAGTGACACTTACAGAGGACCTAAATCAAAAGGAACTAATAGATGTCTACAGAACTTTTCACACAAAATCAAAAGAGAATACCTTTTTTCAGCACCTCCCAGAACCTTCTCAAAAATTAGCCATATACTCGGGCACAAAACAAGCTGCAACAGATACAAGAAGATGGAAATAATCCCATGTATCCTATCAGAACATCATGGCCTAAAACTAGACCTCAACAACAGAAATAACAAAAAGCCTACACATGCATGGAAACTAAACAACTCTCTACTCAATGACAACTGAGTCAGGAAAGAAATTTAAAAAAAAAAAGAAGAAATTAAAGAAGTCCTAAAATTCAATGAAAATGAATCAACACTTACCCGAACTTATGGGATACAGTGAAAGCAGTGCTAAGATGAAAGTTCATAGCACTAAGTGCCTCCAGAAAGAAGTTTGAGACATTTTATCCAAGCAACTTAAAAGCACAGCTGAAAGTCATAGAAAAAAAAATGAAGCAGACACAGCAAAGAGGAGTCTATACCTGGGAAAATCAAACACAGTGCTAACATTAATAACAAACTTTTGGTCAAACTAACTAAAAGGAAAAGAGAAACTATCCAAATCAGCAAAATTAGAAACTAAAGGGGGGACATAACAAAACACACAGAGGAAATTAAAAGAAGCATTAGGTCTTACTTCAAAAGCCTATATGCTACAAAATTTAAAACTGTGAATGAAATGGACAATATTCTTGATCGATTCTTACCAAGGTTAAGCCAAGATCAGGTAATTAGACTCAACAATCCTATATCCCTAAGGAAACAGAAGCAGTTATCAAGTCTCACTGCCAAAAAAAAAAAAAAAAAAAAATCAGGGCCAGATGTTTTCAGTGCAGAATCCTGCAAAGAAGTGCTAACTCCAATTCTCTTCAAATTATTCCACAAAATAGAAACAGAAGGAACATGACCAAACTCATTCTATGAAGCCACAGTTACCTTGATACCTAAACCTCACAAAGACCCAAACATAAAAGACAACCTCAAATCTATCTCTCTTATGAACATTGATGCAAAAATACTCAATAAAATACTTGCAAACCGAATCCAAGAACACATCAAAGATATCATCTACCATGACCAAGTAGGCTTCATTCCAGGCATGCAAGCGTTGTTTAATATATGGAAATCCATCAATGTAATCCACCATATAAACAAAATGAAGGAGAAAAACCACATGATCATCTCCTTAGATACTGAAAAAATCATTTGAAAAAATCTAATACTCATTCATATTTAAAGCCATGGAGACATCAAAGATACAAAGCACTTACCTAAACATTGTAAAGACAACATATGGTAAGCCTATTGCCAACATCAAGCTAAGCGGAGAGAAACTTAAATCAGTCCCATTGAAATCGTGGACAAGGGAAGGCTGCCTACTCGATATCTCTTCTACTTGAAGACATAGCTAGAGCAATAAAACAATTAAAGAAGAGCAAGGGGATACAAATCAGAAAGGAAGAAGTCAAAGTATCACTATTTGCAGACAACATGATAATATACCTGAGTGACCCCAAAAATTCAAACAAAAAGCCCCTTCAGTTGATAAACACCTTCAGCAAGGGGCTGGATATAAAAATAACTCAAAAAAATCAGTAGCCCTCTTATATAAGAAAGACAAAAGGGCTGAGAATGAAATTAGGGAAAATACACCTTCATAACAGCCACTAATAACATAAAGTACCTTGGTGTGACTCTGACAAAGCTAGTGAAAGACCTGTTTGAAAAAAAAAAAAAAAACTTCAAGTCTCTGAAGACATGAATTGAAGAAGATATCAGAAGATGGACAGATCTCCCATGCTCATGGATCAGTAGAATTAACTTACTTACTTAAAATGGCCATCCTTCCAAAAGCGACCTACAGATTCAATGCTAATACCATCAAAATACCAACACAATTCTTCATAGACCTTGAAAGAAAAATTCTCAATTTAATACAGAAAAACAAACAAAAAATACAGAATTGTTAAAACAATACTGCACAACAAGAGATTGGTTGGAGGCATCTCCATCCCTAGTCTCAAGCTGTACTACAGAGCAAGAGTAATAAAACTTTCATGGAATTGGCACAGAATCATAATGGTTGATCAATGGAATCTAAAGACAATCCAGAAATAAACCCACACACATATGGATACTTGTTTTTGACAAAAAAGCCAAAACCATACAATGGAAAAAAAGACAAAATCTTCAATAAATGGTGCTGGTTTAACTGGATGTTTACAGGTAGAAAATGCAAATAAATCCATATATATCACCCTGCAAAATAATAATGTGCAAGTGGATCAAAGACCTTAACATAAAATCATCACTCTAAATTGGTTAGAAGAAAAAGTGGGGAAGAGCCTAGAACTCATTGACACAGGAGACAACTTCCAGAACAGAACACCAACAGCACAAGCTCTAAATTCAGCAATCAATAAATGGGATCCTATGAAACTGAAAAGCTTCTGTAAAGCAAAGGACACTGTCATCAGGACAAAACACCAGCCTACAGCTAGGAAAGGATCTTCACCAACCCTATATCTGACAGAGGACTTATATCCAGAATTTATAAAGAACTAAAGAAGTTAAAAAGCAACAAATCAAGTAATCCAATTTAAAAAATGGGGTGAAGGGATAAACAGAGAATCCTCAATAGATGAATATTGAATGGAAGAGAAATGTTTGAAGAAATGCTCAATGTCCTTAGTCATCAGGGATATATATACAAATCAAAACGACCCTGAGATTGCATCTTACCCCTATCAGAATGGCGAAGATCAAAAACTCAAGTGACAATACATGCTGGAGAGGATGTGCAGAAAGAGGAACCTTCCTCCATTGCTGGTGAGAAAGTAACTTCTACAGCCACTTTTGAAATCAATCTGTTGTTTTCTCATACAATTAGGAATAGTGCTACCTCAAGATCAAGCTACACCACTCCTAGGCATATATCCAAAAGATACAAAATCGTTCAATAAGGACATTTGCTCAACTATGTTCATAGTAGCTTCATTTGTAACAACTAGAATCTGAAAACAACATAGATGTCCCTCAACGGAGGAATGGATTCAGAAAGTGTGGTACATTTACACAGTGGAATACTACTCAGCAATTAAAAACAAGGAAATCATGAAATTTGCAGGTGAATGGTGGGCACTAGGAAAGATTGTCCTGAGTGAGGTTACCCAGAAGCAGAAAAATCACACATGGTATAAGCATTCACTTATAAGGGGATATTACCATAAAATATAGGATAAATATACTAAAATCTATAGTCCTAAAGAAGTTAAACAGCAGGGAGGACCCTAGGGAAGATGCTTAATCCTCAATTAGAAGGGCAAATAGGACAGATATCTGAAGTAGGAGAAAACAGGGAACAGGGCAGTAGTGTGCCACAGAGGACCTCTGAAAGACTCTAACCACCAGGGTATCAAAGGAAATACTCATACTCATAGCCAAATTTTGGGCAGAGTACTTGAATCTTTATGGATTAAGAGGGAGAAAAATGACATGAAGGGGACAGGAAGTCCACAAGGAGAAAAAACAGTCAAAATAGTGGGCCCAGGTAGTCCTGCAGAAATAGATACTCCAATTAAGAACCATGCATAGAGAGGACCTAGAACCCTTGTTCAAAGGAAGCCCTTTGGCAACTCAGTTTACAAGTGGGCTCCCTAGTAAGGGGTGGGGGAGGGCTGTCTCTGACACAAACTCAGTGGGGGGCTCTTTGATCACCTCCTCCTGGGGGCTTCAGCCATCGCTGGCCTCAGAGGAAGATGATACAGCCAGCCTTGATGCAACCTGATGAGCCTGGGTCCCATAGAAGGGGAGGAGGACCTCCCCTATTAGTGGACTAGGAGAAGGGCATAGTGGGAGAAGAGAGGAGGGTGGCATTGGGAGGAGACAGGGATGGGGCCATAGCCGGGATACAAAATGTATAAATTGTAGTAAATAATAAATACAAAATTTAAAAAGTGAAACATTTTACTTTTCCAAAGGATATTTTCATATATACATCTATCCCTCTATAAAATATCTGCTTTTTTATCTATATGCCAGGCTTTTTAAAGATAAAACTGACAACGTTTATAGCCATTTACAATAAGCAGTATATTGTCTCACATATAAATGAACTGTGATAGGATTAAATACATCTAATTAAAATTTCTGTAAACTCATTGTATACTTGAGCATGTTTTGGATATATGCCTAGGGATGGTATAGCTGGATCTTGAGGAAGCGCTATTCCTAATTGTCTGAGAAAGAGACAGATTGATTTCCAAAGTGGGTGTAGAAGTTACTTTCCCACCAGCAATGGAGGAGGGCTCCCCTTTCTCCACAACCTGTCCAGCATTTATTCTCACTTGAGTTTTTGATCTTAGCCATTTTGATGGGTGTAAAATGAAATCTCAGGGTTGTTTTTATTTGCATTTCCCTGATGACTAAGCACATTGAGCATTTCTTTAAGTGTTTTTTTTTTTTTTTTTTTTTTTTTACTGCCATTCTATATTCCTCTATTGAAAATTCTTCGTTTAGCTCCGTACACCATTTTAATTTGGATTACTTGGTTTGGTGCTTTATTTCTTGAGTTCTTTGTATATTCTGGATATTAGCCCTCTGTCACATATAGGATTCGTGAAGATCCTATTCCAGTCTGTAGGCTGGCGTTTTGTTCTGATGACAATATATATTGCTTTACAGAAGCTTTTCAGTTTCATGAGGTACCATTTATTGATTGTTGATCTTAGAGCCTATGCTGTTGCTGTTCTGATACACTAGGCTCAGAGGGATCGAGAGGATGACCTGTCCTATCAATGGACTTGGAGAGCGACATGAGAGGAGATAAAGAAGTTAAGGTGGGATAGGGAGGGAATGAAGAAGGGTGCTATAGTTGGGATACAAAAATAATAAACTGTAATAAAAAATAAATACATTAATTAAAAAAATTCTATCACCTCATACAGGACATACATTTGTATCACTACCAATTTTCAATTATATAAAACTTTGTTATTAACTGTCGTAACAGTGCTAAACTCTTACAATGGCTTTCCAGAACTTATACTAAATGGAATTTGTATCCTGTGACCAACATCCCTGTTTTGTCTTCTATCTCATACAGATCCTGGTAACAACTAGTTTATTTTTTGCTTTTATAGTTCAAGTGCTTCTTTTAATTCCAGATAAAAACAAGGTAATGTGGCATTCATATTGGTCTGCTTGATTTATTTCAGTGTCTTTCACATGGATTCCTTTAGCAGCAAATATCAAAATACCTTTTTAATCTTTAATTATGTTCTCTTTTATCAATATATCACATTTTTCCTTACATATTTTATCTATGGTACCATGTTTTACCTATGTCTACACTGTGAAATAGTAAATAATGGTAATTAACATATGGATTAGCTCGTGCACTTTTCAGCTGTCAGCTAAAAGTTAAAATATCTACTCTCAGCAATATTCATGTATGCGTTATCTTTTTAATTATAGCTACCATGTTGTACAGTCAATCTTGATGACAACTATAAGTCTAAAATAGATTGGGGTTGCTGCTAAGACAATTTTTCTTGGTCTAAATCTAGGACTATAATCTGTTACCCTGTCACCTGAGCACAGACCTATCACCTAAAATTAATCCTCATGTGTCTTTAGTTCTAGTAGAAGGTTTCACAACTTAGGAACTGAGGCAAAAGCTCTCACAATGACACAACTGTCCAAGGACAGGTGTATAATTCCTGTTGTGAGGTAAAATGAACCATGGTCTTTCAGTTCTACCATCTTAATAATATCTTCTTTTGAGAATGGGGGAGAATATAATTTATAATTTGTGGATAGAGATGTGAGTAGAATCTGGATTGAGTGGGTATTGGGTAATGTATTGAGTGGGTAGTAATCAAATATATTGTATAAAAATAAAACAATCAGCACACATACACAAAGACTGTAGTAGATTTATGCATAACCTTACCAACAATTACTTGATGAATTTGCTTTGGTGTCAAAACTTTGCTGCAGTCATGTTTTTCATGGTGAGTGGTTGGCTTTGATTTAAGTCTTCGGGTGATCTGTTTTTCCAAATTAATCATTCAGTATTAGTAAGAGTCACTTTAAGAATTCTCATGACATAACAACAAAATTGAAAAAAGTGAACATGCCTTTCTTTCCAGACATTCTGACTCCCTGCTTGCCATTTTCTTGGTGCTTAGCAATCTTTTACCTCTGAGAGAAGAAGCTTTTAAAGATGAAGGTATCTCCTCTTTTGTTTGTGATTGAGATGGTGATGGTGACCTTAGACTAGATGATGGCTGCATGCCTATATCTTCTTTGTTAAGGAGAAATCTGAGTTCCCTATAAAAATAAATATAATATTGATGTTCTTGTTGTTGATGATGATGATGATAATGATGAGTAACTGAGGAAAACTTGTTCATAAAATACAGTAGTAAGTGCAAATACCCTCCATGAGGAACACTGTTCTAGACTCATCTGTATCTGTTTAACTGAATTGGAATGCTAATCTGAAGGATTTTTCCTCCACTAAGTGGCCTCTACTCTTCTTAAAAACCGCATTTGAAAGACTCTAACTAGCAGTGTTTTCAAAGCAAAGACTCATGACCAAACCTTTGGCAGAGTACAGGGAATCATAAGAAAGAAGGGGAGTTAGTCTGATGAGGAAAGAATAGGAGCTCCACAAGGACCAAATATATCTGGGCACAGGGTCTTTTCTGAAACTGACATGCAACCAAGGACCATGTATGAATGTAACCTAGAACCTCTACTCAGATGTAGCCTGTGGTAGCTCAGTAACCAATTGGTTTCCCATAGTGAGGGGAACAAGGACTATTTCTAACAGAAACTCAATGACTGGCTCTTTGGCGTCCCCACCCCCCAAGGGAGGAGCAGTCCTGTTAGGCCACAGAGGAGAGCTTTGCAGCCAGTCCTGAAGATACCTGATAAAACAGGATCAGATGAATGGGGAGGAGGTCCCCCCTATTAGTGGACTTGGCAAGGGGCACGGTGGAGATGAGGGAGGGAGGGAGGGAGGGACTGGGAGGAAATGAGGGATCGGGACACGGCTGGGATACAGAGTTAATAAATGTAACTGATAAGAAAAAAATAAAATTCAAAAAAAAACCAATGGTATAATTTGAAAACAAAACAGAAAGAGAAAAAAAAACCCTCACAGAGGAAGTTATAGCTACCCCTATTCCTTTGTCACACTCAAAAGACAGACTACAATCACTGAGCAATTTGGATCAAAATGAAAAGTCTCTTTAGTTCAAGACAGAAATAATGATTTATTTAGTCCCTGTGGAACTCCTGTCCTCTCCAGGTCATATTAACTCCCCCTACTTTCATATGATTCCTTGCACTCTGCCAAAGGTTTGGTTATGAGTCTCAGCATCTGCTTTGATGCACTGCTAGGTAGAGTCTTTCAGAGGCTGTCTGCAGTAGACTCCTGTCCTGTTACTTGTTTTCTCCTACATCCAATGCCCATCCCATTTGTCTTTCTAAGTGAAGAATGACCATCTTACCCTGGGTCCTCTTTCTTGTTTATCTTCTTCAGGTGTACAGATTTTAGTATGTTTATCCTCTCTCATAGGTCTAGTACCCACTTATAAGTGAGTATTTACCATGTGGGTCTTTCTGTTTCTGGGATACATCACTCAGGATGATCTTTTGTAGATCCTACCATTTGCCTGCAAATATACCTGGGTACAGGGGTCTTTTACGAGACTATTTCTCCAATAATGGACCATGTATGGATATAACCTAGAACCCCTGCTCGGATGTAGTCCGTGGTAGCTCAGTATCCAAGTGGGCTCCCTAGTAAGGGAAACAGGGACTATTTCTGACATGAACTCAATGGCTGCCTCTTTGACCTCACCCCTCACCCCAAGGGAGGAACAGCCTTGCTAGGCCACAGAAGAGAGCATTGCAGCCACTCCTGAAGATACCTGATAAGCTAGGGTCAGACGGAGGGGAGGAGGACCTGCCCTATCAGTGGACTTGGAAAAGGGTGGTGAGGAGATGAGGGAGGGAGGATGTGATTGGGAGGGAATGAGGAAGGGGGCTACATCTGGGATACAAAGTAAATAACCTGTGATTAATAAAAAATAAAAATTATAAAAAAGAAATAATGATTTATGTTATTTATGCTCAAAAATCTTGGCATTGAGCTGAGTACAAATTTTTTTTGAAATACATCAATTCTTCTCCTGATGTGTGTACTCTGATGCCTATGTCCTCCAAAGCTTTGTCTTGGGAATACGCTTTTAGTGAATCCTTGCCTTTGGATCTGCCACTAGAGAAAATTAACTAAGACAACTCCCAATAAAAAGTTAGCAAGAGCTACTGCAGCTAAAGTAGCTAATATTTTGCTTTTAACATATGTTGAAATGTTACTAAAACTCAAAATGAAAACAAATATAAGGCATGAAGAAATAAATCTGATATCAAAAAGATTAAAATTTGTATCATAATAATTTATACAAACATCAAAAAATAAACATAGGATTTAAACTTAAGACAAAAACAGATACTTAGATTTCCTTTTTGATAAATAATACTCAAAGCACAAATTAGACTTTATTAAGCAAAGAAGCTTCTGAAAAGCAAAGGAATGAATAAAAAGAAGAAACAATCCACAATGGGTAAAATATGCAAATTATTCATTTGAAACTAGATTTATTCAGAATACACATATCACCAAAAAATTCAATAACAGTCACTCAATATTAAACTAAACTGTGAACAACTTAGATGAATAGATACTTCTTAAAGAAAGACCACAAATTTACTTTAGACTAATCAGTGTCTTCAGGGACCAGAAAAACAAAAATCAAAATATCACTGAGGTTATCACTTCATGTCATTAAAATAGCTGTTATTAAAATGAGAAACTATGACAAATACTAAAAAGATGTGGAGAAATGGTTATCAAAAACATTATTATGGGTTACATACAGCCACCACATACAGCCATTAGTATGGAAGTTAGAAAACCAAGGTAATGACAAGGAAATTAAGCAAGCATTTGTTACCCTGATTGGACCCAAATTCATTGTATACTTGTTCCATTAAACTTCATAAATATCTTCAATTATTACATTGATCAAAAGTTATAAAACTGTTCATGATGACAATGACAAATAACCTGATTTGATCATTATATTTAATCATTATGCTGTACTCCACAAATTACATAACTCAAATAATCAATAAGAAGAAAATCAAATCTTACCTTTAAGCACATTGTTTGAGGAACTATCTTACCTCTGTGCTTCTTTCTGTAGGCGTGCATTTCTTGAATTTCTAATATAGTCTACATAGTGATCTTGATGTATTTTTCTTTCCAGTTTTTCCAAATCAGTGTATTCAAAATCAGGATCCACATAATCATACCTTGGCATCTTTGTGAAAATTGTCCTACAAGATTAAGAAGAAAAAAGATGTCATGCTACACATACTATTGTTAGATTATATACCTTCTAGGTGCATTCCCTTTCCCAAAAAATAAGGATGATAAAAAAAAGCCCTGTTGCTCTATGAGAAAGAGTACTACTAAGAAATCTTGCTGTGCTGTGCTCTAATAGAATCTTGCACATTTAGCTACAAAATAGGGTTTTTGTTTGTTTGTTTGGTTTGGTTTGGTTTTTAATGGAGATATATTTTTGTTTTTCCATTATTATTATTATTATTATTATTATTATTACAATTTATTCACTTTGTATCCTGGTTGTACTCCCCTCCCTGATCTTCTTCTGCCCCCTCTTCCCTCTGTCTTTCACCCCATCACTCTCCCCTAGGAAGAATAAGAAGCTACCAGGAGGAGACAGGAGCTACACAAGGGGACCAACAAAGCCACAAAATCTGGGCCCAGGGGGGGACTTCAGAATCTGATGCATCAAACAAGAACCATACATGGAGAGGACCTAGAACCCCTGCACAGATGTAGGGCATGGCACCTCAGTCTCCATGTGGGTTCCCTAGTAAGAAGAGCAGAGACAGTCTCTGACATGAACTCAGTTGCCTGCTATTTGATCCCATGTCCTTGGGGAAACCACCTAACCAGTCCACAGAGGAAGAGGTTCCAGGCAGTCCTATTGGGACTTGATAAGCTAGGGTCAGACAGTAGGAGAGGAGGACTTCCCCTATCAGTGGACTAGGCAAAATAGGTTTCCTCAATGCCAAGGCTGGGGTTAGGCCAGCATAATTGACGTGATATGAAACTCTTCTAACCCCTAAACATCTCTAAAAGGTAAAAACATTCTTTCTTCTCTGGAACTTAAGTCTGTTTGTCCTATTAAGAACTGTCGCAGCATAAAAAGTGGTTGTCTCTTCTAAAAGTTTCCCATTCCTAGTCCAGATCCTTCCTGCTAGTGGTCAGCAGGCTCTCTCTTCTAAAAAATATAATTCCAAAGGGTACTTTCCTCTCAGCCACTTTTCAGGAACCACTGGAGAAGAAATTTTATTGTTGTTGTTCTAACAATGAGTTCCTTAAACTTTAGAGCTCATGAAATATCCATCAATAATAAGTTGATACAGAGAAAAAAATTCATAAGAGAACTTTATTAATTTATATGACATATTCACTCAACCAGCACTATATTCTTCCTTTTTAAGAATAATAAATTTCCAATAAACTAGAGGACAATTGCTCATAGTTTCTGATCTTCATCTGTCTCTATCACCCACAAATTTTATCAAACATTGAAATATTTTCTCAATAATAAATTCATATATGTATGTAAGTGAAATTAATCATAAATTAAGAATCTCCATGTTCCCCATGATTCTTCAGTGTTACATGATGACAAGTTTAAATGTGGTAAAAGTTTTACAGAGTGATATGAATGAAAGGGAAATGTTTAGTTATACAAAGACAGTTCTCTTCATAGCTAAAGTTCTCTACTGGGTATTAGACTCAACTTTTCAAGGAAAGAAATATATATAGCTATTAAATAATTATGAATTTCTAAGTTTATTTTAAATACAGTTAATTTTTGACCTAATTAATAGAGATTTATAATCAAATTTTTAAAAAATTAACTAAACCTTTATAACTCTGTATAAGCACATGGGTTTAAGATTCTAAAATTTTCCAAAAGTCATATACTCAGGGTATTGGAAGGATGTTATGAGCCAGAAGAAAACATACAACTAACTTTTCATAATATATAATTATTTTAAATATCAGAATAGTTATTATAGTTCTGGTTTTATTGTACTAGTCAAATACAAACAGAAAATAGAGAGATGTGAGTGAAATTTGTAAAATTAATATATTAAGGAAGTAAGTAAATATCATAGAACTTTTCCTTTGTAGAGAGTAAAAATGTGGGCTGAAGAATCAAATGGTAAAGTAGGAAAGTCAAACATTAGATGGAGCTCAGGGATTCTTGTAGAATTGTTGCTAGAAGGATACAAGGACCCAGAGGGGACAAGAATTTCACAAGAAGACAAACATAGTCAACTAACCTAGGCTCATGGGCTTACAGAGACTGAAACACCATACAATTACCATGTGTGAATTGTACCAAGACCCCCTACACATATGTAGCTGACAGGCAGTTTGGCCTTCATGTGGGTCCCCTAGCAAGTGGAGTGGAGGCTGTCTCTGACATAAACTCTGTTCCCCATTTGCAGATTGCCTGCCCTTAGCTGGCTGCCTTTTCTAGCCTCAGTGGAAGAGGATGCCTTTAGTTCTGATGTAACTGTAAGTGCCAGGCTGTGTTGATATGGAAGAGGTCCCCTTTTCTGATGAGAAGGGTAGGGAGAAAAGCGGGAAAAGAGTGGGAGGGTGGGACTGGGAGAATAGAAAAGAGGGGGCTGTAACCATGATGTAAAGTGAACAAATAGTTAAAGTAATTTTAAAGTTTTAGTGATTTTTATGATCCCCCCTAACGTAAACAGATGAGTAGAAAAAGTACAGGACTATTAAGTTTAAGTAGTCTACTATTAACATATAAGTTGGCAGAATGTAACCCTCTTTTACTCTTGAATACACTAAAATATTTTCTAGGTTGGAGGTCAGAAAATTGTGTATTGATCATTTTTAACTTAGCATTGGTAAATTAGTAACTTCTTTGAGGTTATAATAGATTAAAATTGAAGTTTAAATGCTCTTTATCAACTTAACTAGAAAAGCTTTAGGTCAAATGGGGAAGAGTTACTGGACATGTGCCTATGACATAGCATAACAGGATGATGATGAATATTAATTGGTTTTCTACAATTTAATTTGTTTTATTCAGATAAATTCAAACTCACAATCACACTGAATAAACATAACTATTATTCTGGAGTCTAATTCTGATAAATAATCATTTCTATCATTTATCTGTTGGTATTCATAATATACTTTAAAAGTTATTACGTGTGCCGTGTATTTCTTAACAAATGAACAATAAGAGGTATAAAGAGTTAGATAAGGCAAATACTACCTTGCTTAACAGCCATTTTACTCCACATACAAAAGGAAGAATATAATTTCATTCTGATTACTGCCAACAGCAGTTTCTTTCTTTCTTTAACACCAGAATCTTGCAGATCTCTACATATTATCCTGGATACTATGTCTTTTAACATAAATTTATTTATATTAAATGTTACCTGAAATGTTCATGGTGATCTCCAGACCTGATACTTGCAGCTCTATCATTAGGAAAGGCAATAAGTGCATCCTTCACTGATTCATCATTTAGGTGATGATTATGAAGGTTCGTCATGGCTGACCTTAGCATTGCTGCTACAGGTGGAAGATCTTCCTTTTTCTCTGAATCTCTGGTCACAAATTGTCTCGTGGGATTACTAATCAATGGAGATAAACCTTTAAGAAAATTAAATATTACATCAGTGTTTAGTACTTTCCATTGTACATTTCCAAAACTAAGTAGATATTATTTAATACACTAGATAATGTATGTGGTAGTTTGAGCAAGAATAGTCCTCATAGGCTCATAGATTTGAATGCATGGTTATAAGGGTGCAACACTACTTGACAGAGATTAGGAGGCATGACTTTGTTGGAGTAGGTGTAGCCTTTTTGTATTACTCAGGATGGGCTTAGGGGTTTCAAATGCTCCCAGTGTCTCTCTTCCTGCTGCTTGCCAATCCACATGTAGAATTTTCAGCTCCTTCTCCAGCACCATATCTGCCTGCATGCAGCCATGCTTTCAATAATAATAATAATAATAATAATAATAATAATAATAATGGACTAAACAGTTAAAACTTTAAGCAAACCACTTAAATGCTTGCTTATATATGAGTTGCTGTGGTCATGGCAATAGACCAAGAGAACACTGTTGAAGACAGTTGATTTTAACAGTTGACTTCTCAAACCCATTGTGAAAATACAAATGACTTCTTATAATACATGTGCCTATATAAAACCAACTTAACAAAATTACACTTAAATGTTAATGAGCTATAAATAGAATAATAACCATGGTAAAGTGAAGATTTAAGTTGACTTGACCTGTATAAAAGTGAAAGGTTTTTTTTTTCCTTTTAAGTTAAAGACATCTGTATATCATCAAGTTCCCATGATTCAATTAATAAAACGTTATATATGACTATATAAAACTGCAGCAGCAAGAAAAACTGGATGTAGTTAAAACCAGTTTACACTGAATTTCAGGAAAAAAATAGAAAAAAATAGCATAGCAACCATGAAAATATTTTAGCATCTGTATAAGATGCCTGGAAATTAAAAAAAAATTCTACTGTAAATATGATAGAAAAGTAACTCTTTGGTATAGACAGAGACCTAATTAATAATACTAGAATGTTGGCCCATAATATGTTTTTGAACAGGCATTCTAGGTCACTTTGATAACTTTAAAAAGGTAGAAAGCCCTGTTTTGACCCTGTTTGATACATTATACTCTTATATTAACAACAATAATCACATCAGAGCTGTTTAAAACTAATACAATAACATACCATGATTAATTTTCATTCCAACTTTTTTAGTGTAAGCTTTGCAAGTGCTGTTGAATTCTAAATGTATATAATGAAAAGGTTTCATTGACAAAGACTGTAAGCTTTCATCTGCTACTGGTCCGATAATCTCGATCAGTATCTTCACTTTAAATAAACCAATTTGATGTGGAACAAATGAACATATCACATTCTAAAGAAAAAGAAAAATTAATTAATATTCTATTGTTAGAAAAAAAATTAAAAATTAAATTATAGGTTATTTTAATCTCAGGCAACATGATTTTACCATGGGGATTTACACACAATCTTAGGAAATATCAACAATAAGCCATACGATACTCATTACTGAAACTTTGAGAAAAATGGGACCATAACATAAGAGTATTTAAAAAAAAACATGAAATTTTTCCAAATCCAATTTTCCATAAAATAAATGACAAAATTTACCAAAATCAATTTTTACTAGTTATTTATAAATTTTCTAAGGTTTACAAAAGTTCACTATGTCAGGAATCTTGCTGAATGTCTGAAAGTTTAGATGGCATTTTTCTTGCCATTCTCCTAAACTTAATTATGGTAACTATGACAACAATTAGCACTAATATCCAAAGAAGAGAGAGGTGTGGGATTGAACAACTTCTGAAAGCTCATTTCCAAAGATCATACTATAGGATCTGCCTGAAAAATTGTAGAAAAACTTATAAGCATACTTTTATCTAGTGTTATTTAGAGTACCTTCTGGAGTAACAATCCTCTGAGGGAAAGACAGGAAGAGAAAGAGATTGGGAGATAGAGAAACATGAATAACACAAGAACTTGAGGTCCCTTGTCATTTAGAGTTTAAAGAATTTATTAAAAAATAAACTCAGGGGCTGGCTCTTTGATCACCTCCACCTGAGGGGGTATCAGCCTTACCAGTCCACAGAGAAAGACAATGAAGCCAGGCCTAATGAGACCTGATAGACTAGGGTCAGATGGAAGGGATGGGGGACCTCCCTTATCGGTGGTCTGGGGGAAGGGCATGGAGGAGAAGAGGGAGAGTGGGTGGCATTGGGAAGGGGTTGAGGAGGGAGATAAAACTGGGATACAAAGTGAATAGACTGTAATTAATAAAAATTAAAATAAAAAAGAAAAAAACAGCTAAATTACTAAGATATTTATATAGTGATTTCAAAGCTTTGATATAGAAAGAGGAACTTAAACTCAAACAGGTATAAAAAGAAAAAACAAAACCAGAAACACTCTTACAGAAGATTTACTGAAAGTTCCCTGGTAAGAAGCAGCTGCCTACAAATCTCCTGTAAAAGGAGAATGTTCTAACCTCTGTTCTAGGTATTTGCTTCTGTAAACATGATCGGCTGAAGACAGCAATTTCTAATTATAAACACAGTCACATGAAACCTCTATATCTTTTAGTCACATAAAACACTTGGTTAAACCTACCAATGATTGGGGGCTCCAAAATGGTGGCAAACAGTGTCCACCATATCTGAGGGGCAGTAGATCCAAAATTCTGAAACTGGTGAGTGGAGGGGCAGCTGAAGCCAGAACATCAACTTTGAGGCTTTCCTGGCTAGAAGGGACAGCCTGTGAGCTAGGACAGATTGATCCAGGCCACCTGTGGACAACTCCAAGGTCTGAGAGTGACTAACTTTTGACCCCCTGAACTTTCCCTTGCCCCAGTGAGAGTTTCTTAGGCTGCTGTCCTAAGTACTGGCCTCCCTGCTCTAGTGGCCAAAGAGCAGACACCACTGAAGGATCTCCTTCACTTGCCCCTGCATGCCCAAATATGAGAGTGAGAACCATGAGCCCCCCTCCACCCCCCGGTGCTTTCCACATATACATGCAAGTGAGTGCAACTTTGAGTGGCTACATACAGAGACCAAGATCAGGGGTCCCTCTGCACTAACAGCCAGACACTGGATCCCTCCCACCCATACCCTCAACGTGGGCAACATAGGGATCCCTGGGACAGTGTACTCAACATGGAAGCCCTTGTTCGGTGGGTCTCCCAGTGGAGTCCAGGTAAACAATTCCTGGAGCAGAGATGGTGCAGACCAGACAGATCTAAGTACCTGGAGCACAATAGCACAACAAGCCTGTGGGCCACTGAGATAATCAGGGCATCCACACAGGAGCACCGAGCCCAAGAACAGCACTAGCAGCCCTATCTGCCCTTTACACTCAACCCTTCCCAGCATCTACATGCCCTTGCAACAGGTCCTTCAAGGCACAGTTCCACACATACACCCATGCTGGCACACACACACACCTGAACCTTCCTTTCTTAGCTACTTCGGAAACACCAGAATACACCCTTAATCCTGTGGACCTCTCTTATCTTCCTGAAGAATACTCTAGATTCCAGAGACAGATGGACCCAGTCTGCAGTTCAGGCTCCAGAAACAAACAGTGAAAGCTACAGATAAGCAGATATCTAGAGGCCTGTTTTATAAGAAATCCAACAAAAATCAGGACATCATGGCTTCACCAACAAACCCAAAAATCAATGGATATTTTAATTCATCCAAAACACAAGAAAATGACCTCAAATCTATGCTTATCCAGTTATTAGAGGCACATAAAGAAGAAACAAACGGCAGAGTACGGGGGGGGGGGGGTGTCAAGATGGCGGCGCCAGGAGAACACTGTGTCTGAGAAGCGGGACAGCACTCTCTGTGCAGCGACCAGGAGACTGAACTCTGGGCCCTAAAACTACAGCAACTACAGCGATCGTGTTTCCCAGGTGAGGGGAGGTTCCCACAGCGTGGGAATCGGTCAGGTCCACTCTCAGGCCCCAGAGCCAGAACCCAGAAGAGAACCCAGGTAACGCGGGCTTTGGGTCTCCAGGCGGGAGCTGCACACCTGTGTGCCCTGATCACTTTCCCAGGTTGATCGGTGGGTACAAGGGTGCCTGAGACTGAGAGTCCCAGTCGCAAAAAAAAAAAAACCCCACGGGGAAGGAAAGTTGCAAGACTGATCACGGGTCACCCAGTCTTTCCCCGGAAGGTCTCGCTGACCGCGGGTACCCGCCGCCATCACAACTGAGCTCCCACCGCTCACGGAGAGCAGCTGCGCGCCCAGCTCAAAATCCCTACTCCCTCTTCGGAGGAGGCAGGGGGAGTCCAGCAGAATCTGCCACAGACCACATTGTCTGTACCCCAACCCGAGATCGGGGCTGAGAAAACCCAATCCATTCAGGCACTCCCCCAAACGCCGCCATAACCCTGCTGCAGCGGAGGGCAAGGATAAAGAGGTACACAGCGGCTTCACAGTGCTGGAACTCCAGTGCTGCCAGCTGCTCCTAGCAAACAAACTACAGCTCGGGATCTGGGACTGTGGTCATTCAACACATCCTGAGATTCTCCTGGGTCCAGCACAATAAGGTCTAGCACCAAGTCCTATCACCGGCACCCCACCCCCCTGACCACTGGAAGAGAAACCCCGGCTCAGGATCGGACTGACAAGTTCCAACCCCTTCTGTCACTCCCCTGAGAGCACCGCCAAAAGCTTGCCCTAGCAAAGGGGAAGGTCAGAGGGGAAGGACAGAGAGGCAGCCTGCCATAGGACACAGCATCCCCTCTACAGCTCACCCAGTGGCCCCTGGCAGAGAAATCCAAGCTCTGGATCTGAGGACACTCAACCATACCTGGTACTCTCTCAGAATCAGCAAACATAGGTTCTTCTGCCAGGCTGCTTCCGGCAGAGAGATCTGGGCCCAGGATCTGGGATTGAGAACACTTAACCTCTTTCCTGCACTACCCCTGGACCAGTCAACATAACCCCTCCTGGCAGAGGGAAAGGACAGAGAAACAGCACACGGGAAAGGTGGACACTGAGTCCTGCGGCCAGTGTCACAGAGCTGACTGTTAGCCTACCCACACATTTCCCGCAGCAGGACCAAATCAGAGAGTAGAGAGCAAGGAGAACCCCTGTGCATTCCAACTGGTCCTAAAAAAGAGTGAGTGAGCCTTCTAGGGAGAGTTTGCCCCAGACCCAGGGCCTCTCCACAGAAGCAACCAGACGAGATCCCTGCCACCCACACCCCTAGTGTGGGCATCATAAGGATTCTTTGGATAGTGACCACAACGTTGAAGCCTCTGCCTTGTGGGTCTACCAGTGTAATCCAGGCAAACAATCCCTGAATCTCAGACAGAACTGCATAATAGTGGCCTGCAGGCCACTGCAATAGTCAAAGAACCAATGCATGGACACTGTGCCTGCTAAAAACACATGCAAATAGCACCAGCGTCACATTCCTTACTTAGACAAAACTGAAACCACAACGCATACTCCCAAAGCAGTGAACCTCTCTCATCTTCCTGAAAAAACAGTCCAGAAAACATAAAGAGACTATCATAGCCCAAACTACAAACTCGAGGAACAAACATTGAGGGTTATAAATAACCAGATGGCTAGAGGCAAAAGTAAGAACACTCCCAACAAAATTCAGGACATAATGACCTCACCAGCAACCCCACAAACGATGGACACTTCAATTCACTAGATATACAAGAAAAAGACCTCAAAACTATGTTTCTCCAGCTATTAGAGGCCCATAAAGATGAAATAAACAAAGCCCTCAGAGAAATAACCAAAGAAATCGAGACGAACCAAGAGGAAAAAATCGAGCTCTCAGAGAAATGACCATGAAAATTGAGGCAAACAAAGAAGAAATGCACAAAGCTCTCAAAGAAATGTCCACACAAATAAAGGCAAATAAAGAAGAAATAAACAAAGCTCTCATAGAAATACAGGCAATTATACCCAAAGAAGTAGAGGCACAATTAGTGATACATAGAGAGGAAACAGACAAAAAAATAGAAGCTGTCATTGAAAAGCAGGACTCCATATTCAAACAGATGAAGGAAATGGTGCAAGACATGAAAACAGAATTAGAATCAATAAAGAAAACACAAATAGAGAAAAAGCAGGAGCTGACGAACATAGAGAAAAGATCGGGAACTACAAAGGTAAGCATCACCAACAGAATACAAGAGATGGAAGAAAGAATCTCAGGAGCTGAAGATACACTTGCGGAAATTGACACATTTCTCAAAGAAAAAATAAAATCAGAAAAGTTCCAAACACAAAACATCCAAGAAATCAAGGACACCATGAAAAGACAAAATCTAAGAATAATAGGAGTAGGAGAAAAAGGAGACATCAGGCTCAAAGGTCCGGAAAATATTTTCAAGAAAATTATAGAAGAAAACTTGTCCAACTTAAGAAGGAGATGTTCATAAACATACCAGAGACTTAGAGAACACCAAGTAGACTAGACCAGGAAAGAAATTCTTCATGTCACATCATAGTCAAAACACTGAACCTACAGAACAAAGAAAAAATTCTAAAAGCAGCAAGGGAAAAAGGCCAAGTAACATATGAGGGTAGACCTATCAGAATCACACCAGATTTCTCAACAGAAACTAAGAAAGCCAGAAGGGCCTGGACAGAAATCATACAGTCCTTAAGGGACCACAGATTCCAACCCAGACTACTATACCCAGCAAAACTTTCAATCAACATAGACGGAGAATTCAAAGTATTCCATGACAAAACCAAATTTAAAAAATATCTACATAGTAACCCAGCTCTACAGAAGTTACTAGAAGGGAAACTCCAAACCAAAGAAAACAACTACATCGAAGGAAACAGAAGAAATAGATAACTACACAACAACAACAAAAAAAAAAAATCAAAAGAATACAAGCAATGAAATTCAGTAACACCACCAACCCCACATCAAAAGTAAGTAACAATTGTTGGTCATTAGTTTCTATCAACATCAACGGACTCAACTCCCCAATAAAAAGACACAGATTAACAGAATGGTTGCGGAAACAGGATCCATCATTCTGTTGCATCCAAGAAACACACCTATGCAACAAAGATAAACATTACCTCAGAGTAAAGGGCTGGAAAAATTTCTTTCAAGCAATTGGTTCCAGAAAACAAGTGGGAGTAGCCATCCTAATATCTAATAAAATAGACTTTCAACCCAAGTTAATCAAAAAAGATAAGGACGGCCACTATATTCTCATCAAAGGAAAAATCCACCAAGAGGACATCACAATTTTGAATATCTATGCCCCAAATACAAGAGCACCTACATTCGTAAATGAAACAATATTAAAGCTTAAATCACACATTGATCCTAATACCTTAATAGTAGGAGACTTCCACACTCCACTCTCACTAAGGGACAGATCAACTAGACAGAAAACAAATAGGGACATAACAACACTTACAGAGACCCTAAATCAAAAGGACCTAATAGACGTCTATAGATCTTTTCATCCAAACTCAAAGGAGTATACCTTCTTTTCAGCACCGCATGGAATGTTCTCCAAAATAGACCATATAGTTGGTCATAAAGAAAGCCTCAACAGATACAAAAAGATTGAAATAATCCCTTGTATTCTATCTGACCACCATGGACTAAAGCTGGACCTCAACAACAACAGAAACAACAAAAAGCCGACACGCACATGGAAACTGAACAACTTGTTACTCAACGACAGCTGGGTTAAGGAAGAAATAAAGAAAGAAATTAAAGACTTCCTAGAATTCAATGAAAATGAAGGCACAACATACCCAAATTTATGGGACACATTGAAAGCAGTGCTCAGAGGAAAATTTATAACAATAAGTGCCTGCAAGAAGAAATTCATAACATCACATACAAACAACTTAATGTCCCAACTGAAAACCCTAGAAAAAAAAGAAGCAGATTCACCCAAGAGGAGCAGATGGCTGGAAATAATCAAACTCAGGGCTTAAATCAATCAATTAGAAACAAATAAAACTATTCAAAGAATCAATGAAACAAACAGCTGGTTCTTTGGGAAAATCAACAAGATAGACAAACCCTTAGCTGAACTAACTAAAAAGCAGAGAGAAGCTATCCAAATCAGCAAAATCAGAAATGAAAATGGGTACATAACTACAGACACTGAGGAAATCCAAACAATTATTAGGTCATACTACAAAAGCCTATATGCCACAAAATTTGAAAACCTAAATGAATCTTGATAGATTCCATCTTCCATCATTAAGTCAAGACCAGGTAGAAAGAATGAATAGCCCTATATCCCCCAAGGAAATTGAAGCAGTCATTTACAGTCTCCCCTCCAAAAAAAAGCCCTGGGCCAGATGGTTTCAGTGCAGAATTCTACCAGACTTTCAAAGAAGTGCTAACACAAATTCTCCTCAAACTATTCCACAAAATAGAAACAGAAGGTACATTACCAAACTCATTCTATGAAGCAACAGTCACCCTGATACCTAAATCACACAAAGACCCAACAAAAAAAAGAAAGCTTCAGACCTATCTCTCTTATGAACATTGATGCAAAAATACTCAATAAAATATTTGCAAACTGAATCTAAGAACACATCAAAGATATCATCCACCATGACTAAGTAGGCTTCATCCCAGGCATGCAAGGGTGGTTCAACATACGGAAATCCATCAATGTAATCCACCACATAAACAAACTGAAAGAGAAAAAGCACATGATCATCTCCTTAGATGCTGAAAAAGCATTTGACAAAGTCCAACACCCATTCATGTTTAAAGTCTTGGAGAGATCAGGGATACAAGGCACATATCTAAACATAGTAAAGGCAATATACAGCAAGCCTATAGCCAACATCAAACTCAATGGAGAAAAACTTAAATCAATCCCACTAAAATCAGGGAAAAGACAAGGCTGCCCACTCTCTCCATACCTCTTCAACATAGTACTTGAAGTCCTAGCCAGAGCAATAAGACAACTAAAGGAGAACAAGGCGATACAAATCAGAAAGGAAGAGGTCAAAGTGTCACTATTTGCAGATGATATGATAGTATACATGAGCAACCCCAAAAATTCAACCAAAGAACTCCTCCAGCTGATAAACACCTTCAGCAAAGTGGCAGGACACAAAATCAACACAAAAAAATCAGAAGTCCTCCTCTATACCAAAGATAAAAGGGCCGAGAAAGAAATTAGGGAAACAACACCCTTCACAATAGCCACTAATACCATAAAGTACCTTGGGGTGACACTAACAAAGCAAGTGAAAGACCTGTTTGAGAAAAACTTCAAGTCTCTGAAGAAAGAAATTGAAGAAGATTTCAGAAGATGGAAAGATCTCCCGTGCTCAGGGATTGGTAGGATTAACATTGTGAAAATGGCCATCCTGCCAAAAGCAATCTACAAATTCAATGCAACTCCCATCAAAATACCAACTCAATTATTTACAGACCTTGAAAAAATGATTCTCAGCTTCGTATGGAGAAACAAAAAAGCCAGACTCTCCAAAACAATCCTGCACAACAACAGATCATCTGGAGGTATCTCCATCCTCGATTTCAAGTTGTACTACAGAGCAATAGTAATAAAAACTGCATGGTATTGGCATAAAAACAGAAAGGAGGATCAATGGAACCGCATAGAAGACCCAGAAATAAACCCACACACCTATGAATAATTGATTTTTGACAAAGAAGCCAAAACCATTCAATGGGGAAAAACAAACAAACAAACAAAAAAAACAGCATCTTCAACAAATGGTGCTGGTTCAACTGCATGTCTACATGCAGAAAAATGAAAATAGATCCATATTTATCACCCTGCACAAAACTAAAGTCCAAATGGATCAAAGACCTCAACATAAAACTAGATAAACTAAATCTGTTACAAGAAAAATTGGGGAACAGCCTAGAATTCATTGTCACAGGAGACAACTTCCTGAACAGAACACCAACAGCACAGGCTCTAAGAGCAACAATCAATAAATGGGACCTCATGAAACTGAAAAGCTTCTGCAAAGGAAAGGACACTGTCATCAAAACAAAACGACTGCCTACATATTGGGAAAGATTCTTCACTAACCCTTAATCTGACAGAGGACTCATATCCAGTATATACAAAGAACTAAAGAAGCTGAAAAGCAGCAAACCAAATAATCCAATTAAAAAATGGGGAACAGAGCTAAACAGAGAATTCTCGACAGAGGAATATCGAATGGCAGAGAAACACTAAAAGAAATGCTCAATCTCATTAGCCATCAGGGAAATGCAAATCAAAACGACACTGAGATTTCACCTAACACCCATGAGAATGGCCAAGATGAAAAACTCAATTGACAACACATGCTGGAGAGGTTGTGGAGAAAGGGGAACCCTCCTCCACTGCTGGTGGGAATCTCAACTGGTACTCTGGAAATCTATCTGGCGCTTTCTCAGACAATTGGGAATACTGCTTCCTCAAGACCCAGCTATACCACTGCTAGGTATATACCAAACTTTGCTCAAGTACACAAAAGTGATACTTGCTCAACCATGTTTATAGCAGCGCTATTTGTAATAGCCAGAACCTGGAAACAACCCAGATGTCCATCAACAGAGGAATGGATACAGAAATTGTGGTGTTTTTACACAATGGAATACTACTCAGCAATCAAAAAGGAGGAAATCATGAAATTTGCAGGCAAATGGTGGGATCTAGAAAAGACCATTCTGAGTGAAATATCTCAGAAGGAGAATGACAAACACGGTATATACTCACTTATATAGACCTATAAGATATGACAAACATAATGAAATCTATACACCTAAAAAAGATTATCAAGAGAGCGGACATGAGGTAAGATGATCAATCCTCGTTTAGAAAGACAGATGGTATGTTCATTGAATGTATGACGGGAGTCTACTGAGTGCATATGAAAGACTCTAATTAGCAGTGTTTTCAAAACAGAAACAAAGACTCATGACCAAACCTTCGGCAGAGTACAGGGAATCATAGGAAAGAAGCAGAGTTAGTATGATGGGGAAAGGATAGGAGCTCCACAAAGACCAAATATATCTGAGCACAGGGTCTTTTCTGAGACTGACATGCAACCAAACACCATGTATGGATATAACCTAGAACTTCTGCTCAGATGTAGCTTGTGGTAGCTCAGTAACCAATTGGTTTCTCATAGTGAGGAGAAGAAGGACTATTTCTAACAGGAACTCAATGACTGGCTCTGACCTCCCCACCCCCCAAGGGCGGAGCAGTCCTGTTAGGCCACAGAGGAGGGCTTTGCAGCCAGTCCTAAAGATACCTGATAAAATAGGATCAGATGAATGGGGAGGAGGTCCCCACCATCAGTGGACTTGGAATGGGGCAAGGTGGTGATGAGGGAGGGAGGGTGGTATTGGGAGGGAATGAGGAAGCGGGACACGGCTGGGATACAGAGTTAATAAAATGTAATTGATAAAAAAATAAAATTAAATAAAAAAAGAAGAAACAAACAAAGCTCTCAAACAAATACATCCAAATAAAGAGAGGCACATATAGAGGAACATAAAGAGGATACGAACAAAAATAGATTCCATCATGGACAGAAACGAATCCAAATATAAACATCCTACTGCAAAGAAGAAACACACAATTGCAACAAAGATAAACTCAACTTCAAAGGAAATGACTTGAAAAAATATTTTCAAGCAAACAGACCCAGAAAACAAGCTGGAATAGTCATCATAATATATAATAAAATAGACTTTCTTGGCCCTTCTGTCTTTGATATACAGGAATGTTTCTAATTTTTTTTTTTAGTTAATTTTGTACCTACCCACTTTGGTGAAGGTGTTTATGAAATGAAGGGTTTTTTGTTGTTGTTGTTTGAATTTTTGGGGTCACTCATGTATACTATCATATTGTCAGCAAATAGTGATACTTTGACTTCTTATTTTCCAATGTGTATGCCCTTGATCTCCTTTAATTTTCTTATTGCTTTAGCCAGGAATTGAAGGACTAATGTAGAGGAGATATGGAGAGAGGTGGCAGCCTTGCCTTGTCCCTGATTTCAGTGGGATTGATTTAAGTTTCTCTACGTTTAGTTTGATGTTAGCAATATGCTTGCTGTGTATTGCCTTTCCTATGTTTAGGTATTTGGCAGCCAGAGTGGATTCGTATTAGCCAAAATGGAGTGCGTGTTTAGTGCTGAGCTTGAGTAGTGGTCTCTGGTAAATAAACTTTTGCCTTCTGACTTTGGCAGTCAGCCTCTGAAAGACTGACCTTGGCAAGCTTTGCATTAGGGAGGTCTATTCTTGGGAACAAGATAGATGAGCTCTGTGCTGTTCCTGGGAACAAGATTAAGCAGGCTTCGCTCTACCCTGGGAACCAGATAGCTGGTCCTGTGCAACCTTGAGCTATCCTGGGAGCCAGATAGCTGGTTCTATGCAACCTTGAGTGAATCCTCGGAGAAGCTGCCAGCTGACGCATATGGATGTTACAATAAAGAAAGTTCCTTGTTTTCTCCTGCTTTTATATAGTTGGCTCTCCCTTCAATAAATCAGCACCTTGATCAATGACTTGGTGTCCTTCTTTGTGTTTCCTTGTTCTCTCTATCTCCCAGCCCTCTCTCAGGCGGTGTCCAAGTGTGGCTGCAGGCAGCCACAAGATATGTGCCCTGAACCCTGATATCTCCAAAAGTTTACATGAACTTTTGGATTTTGTGTTTGGATTTTGTCAAATGCTTTTTCAGGATCTAAGGACATGATCATGTGATTTTTCTCCTTCAATTCGTTTAAATTGTGAATTACATTGATGGATTTCTGTATAATGAACCACCCCTGCATGCCTGGGATGTAGCCTACTTGGTCATGGTAGATGATATTTTTTTTCTGTGTTCTTGGATTATGCTTGCATCAGTTAAGAACAAGGAAATCATGAAATTTGCAGGCAAATAGTGAAATATAGAAAAGATCATCCTGAGTGAGATATCTATCCCAGAAGCAAAAAGATACATATGGTGCATACTCACTTATAAGTGGATATTAGACATATAATATAGGATAAATATGCTAAAACCTGTACACCTAAAGAAGCTAATCAAGAAGGAGGACGCTGGGTAAGATAATCAATCCTCACTCAGAAAGAAAAACAAATGGACATTGGAAGAAGGAGAAAACAAGAAACAGGACAGGAACCTACCACAGAGGGCCTCTGAAAAACTCTACTCAGCAGTGTATCAAAGCAAATGCTGAGATTCGTAAACAAACATTGGGCAGAGTGCAGGGAATCTTATGATCGAAAGGGGAGATAGTACGATCTGGAGAAGACAGGAGCTCCACAAGAACAGCAACAGAACCAAAACTTCTGGGCACAGGGGTCTTTTGTGAGACTGATATTCCAACCAAGGACCATTCATGGATATAACCTAGAACCTAGGGCAGATGTAGCCTATGGCAGCTCAGTATCCAAGTGAGCATCTTGGTAAGGGAAACAGGGGATGTCTCTGACATGAACTCAGTGGCTGGGTCTTTGGTCACTTCCCCCTGAGTAGAAAGTAGTCAAGCTAGGCCACAGAGGAGGACAATGCAGCCAGTCCTGATGAAACCTAATAGGCTAGGGTCAGATGGAAGGGGAGGAGGACCTCCCCTATAAGTGGACTTGGAGAGAAACATGGGAGAAGATGAGGGAAGAAGGGTAGGACTGAGAGGAAATGAGGGAAGGGGCTACAGCTGGGATACAAAAGAAATAAACTGTAATTAATAAAAAAGTAAAAATATCATTAAAAATAGACTTTCAACCAAAATTAATCAAAAGAGATGAGGAGGGACACTTCATTCATCAAAGGTAAAATCCATGAGGAGGACGCTACAGTCTTGAACATCTATACTCCAAATACAGGAGCACCTGCATTCATAAATGAGACACTGTGAAAGCTTAAATTACACATCAATTCCAACACTTAAATAGTGGGAGACTTCAACACTGCATACTAAACAATGGACAGATCATCTAGAGAGAAGTTAAATAGGGAAATAATGACACTTACAGAGTCATCAAATGGACCTAATAGATGTCTACAGAATTTTTCAGCCAAACTCAATTCTTCTCAGCACCTCATGGAACATTATCCAAAACTGACCACATAGTCAGGCACAAAGCAAGCCTTACAGATACAAGAATATTGAAATAATCCCTTGTATCCTCTCAGACTATCATGGTTTAAAACTAGACCTGATCAAGAGCATAAGTAAGTGTACACACAGATGGAATTTAAACAACTCTAGTCAATGACAACTGGGTCAAGGAAGAAATTTAAGAAAAAAAAAAAGAGACTTTCGAAAATTCAATGAACATGTGGGCACAACGTAGCCAAACTTATGGGACACAGTGAAAGTAGTGCTAACAGGAAATTTCGTAGCACGAAGTGCCCTCAGAAAAAGTATGAGACATCTCATACAAACACCTTAATAGCACACCTGAAAGAACTAGAAAAAAAAACACAAACACACACACACACACACACACACACACACACACACACACACAAGGGAAGTAGATAGCTGGAAATAATCAAACTCAGAGCTGAAATAAATAACTTAGAAACATAGGGGCATAAGGGCAGAAGAGAAAGTTGGTGGGACTCAGAGGAGATGGAGGGGGATAGAGCCTAGAGCCGGGATACAAAGTGAATAAATTGCAGTAAACAATAAACAAACAAACAAATAAATAAATAGAAACAGATAAAACTATTCAAAGTGTCAATGAAACCAAGAGCTAGTTCTTTGAGAAAATCAACAAGCTAGAAAAAAACCCTTAGCCAAACTAACAAGGCAGAGGGATACTATCCAAATTAACAAAATCAGAAAAGAAAAGGGGGACATAATTACAGACAATGAGGAAATCCAAAGAATCATTAGGTCATACTACAAAAATTTATATGCCACAAAAACTGAAAATCTAAATGAAATGAACAATTTTCTTGATAGATTCTATTTACCAAAATTAAATCAAATAGGTTAAATAGCCCTATATATTTCAAGCAAATAGAAGCAATCATCAATAAAATCCCAGGCCAGACGGTTTCAACCCAGAATTCTACCAGACCTTCAAAGAAGACCTAACTACAATACTCTCCAAACTATTCCACAAAATAGAAACAGAAGGAACATTACCAAACTCATTCTATGAGGCCACATTCACCTTGATACCTAAACCACGCTAAGTTCCAACAACAACAACAAAAAAACAAAACAAAACAAAACAAACACAGAACTTCAGAGCTATCTTTCTTATGAACATTGATGCAAAAATACTCAAGAAAATACTTGCAAACCGAATCAAAGAATATATCTAAGATATAATACACTATGACTAAGTAGTCATAATCCCAGGCATGCGGGGGTAGTTCAGTATTTGGAAATTGAACAATGTAATCCACCATATAAACAAACTGAAGGAGAAAATCCACATGATCATCTCCTTATATGCCAAAAAACCTTTTGACAAAATCTAACACTCGTTTAAAGTCTTGGAGAGATCAGGAATACAAGGCACATGCCTTAAAATTGTAAAAGCAATATACCACAAGCCTATAGCCAACATCAAACTAAACGAAGAGAAACTTAAATCAATCCCACTGAAATCAGGGACAAGGCAAGGCTACCCATTCTCTCCCTAGCTCTTCAACATAGTACTTGAATTCCTAGCTAGAGCCATAAGACAACTAAAGGAGATCAAGGGGATACAAATTGGAAAGGAAAAAGGTAAGGTATCAAGACTTTCAGTTAATATGATAGTATACATGAGTGATGCCAAAATTTCTACCAGGGAACCCCTACAGCTGATTAACACCTTCAGCAAACTGGATGGAAACAAAATTAACTCAAAAAATCAGTAGCCTTCCTCTATACAAAAAGACAAAAGGGCTGAGAAAGAAATTAGGAAAACAAAACCATCCAAGATAGCTAAAAATAATAAAAAGTACCTTTGTTTGTATCTAACCAAGCAATTGAAAGACCTGTTTAAAAAAAAAAAAAACTTCAAGTCTCTGAAGAAAGAAACTGAAGAAGATATCAGAAGCTGGAAAGATCTCCCATGCTCATGGATCAGTAGGATTAACATAGTGAAAATGGCTACCCTAACAAAAGCAATCTACAGATTCACTGCACTACCCATCAAAATACTAACACAGTTCTTTATAATACTTGAAAAAACATTTCTCAATTTCATACAGAAAAAAAAGAAAAACAGAATTGCTAAAACAATCCTGTAAAATAACATCTTCTGGAGGTATGCCCATCCCTGATCTCAAGCTACAGAGCAACAATAATAAAAACAGCATGGAACAGGCATAGAAATGACTAATGGATCAATGAAATTGAATCAAAGACCTAGAAATAAAACCACACAACTTTGGATACTAGATTTTTTGACAAATAAGACAAAACCATAAAATAAAAAAAGATAGCATCTTCAAAAAGAACGGTGCTGGTCTAACTGGAAGCCTAAGTGTATAAAAATTTTAAATAAATCCATATTTAAATCCCTGTACAAAATTACATTCAAGTTAATCAAAGACCTCAATATAAAACCAGACACACTAAAATTGTTAGAAGAAAAAGTTAGGGAGAGCCTTGACCTCATTGGCACAGGAGACAACTTCCTGAACAGAACACCAAAAACACAGGCTCTAAGATCAACAATCAATGAATAAGACCCCAGGAAACTTAAATTATTCTGTACATCAAAGGACACTGTTTTCAGAAGAAAACAACTGCCTACAGACTGGAAAAAGGTCTTCACCAACCCTATATATGACACATGGCTAATATCCAGAATTTACAAAGAACACATGAAGTTAAGCACCAACAAATCAAGTAATGCAATTAAATAAATGAGGAAGAGATCTAAATAAAGAATTCTCAACAGAGGAATATAGATTGGCAGAGAAACACTTAAAGAAAATTCTCAACGTACTCAGTCATCAGGGAAGTGCAAATAAAAATAACCCTGAGATTATGCCTTACACCAACCAGAACGATCAAGATCAAAAACTCAAGTGACAACACATGCTGGAGAGTATTTGGAGAAAGGGTAATCCTCCTCCATTGCTGGTGGGAATATAAACTTTTATAATCACTTTGGAAATCACTCCAGTGCTTTGTCAGAAAATTGTGAACAATGCTACCTCAAGATCCAGCTATACCACTCCTAGGCATATATCCAAAATATTCTCAAGTATACAACAAGGAAATTAGCTCAAACATGTTCATAGCAGCTTTTTTCTTAATAGTCAGAATCTGGAAACAACCCAGATGTCCCTCAACAGAGGAATTGATTCAAAAATTGTGGTACATTTACACCATGGAATACTACTCAGCAATTAAAAACAAGGAAATCAGAAACTTGCAAGCAAATGATAGGATCTAGAAAAGATCAGCCTGAGTGAGGTATCCCAGAAGTAGAAAGACACATATGGTATATATTCACTTATAAGTGGATATTAGACCTATAATATAGGATAAATATACAAAAATCTGTACACTTAAGAATCTAAGCAAGGAGGAGGACCCTCCATAAAATGATCAATCCTCACTCAGAAAGACACACCAGATGGACATCGGAAGATGTCGAAAACAGGAAACAGGACAGGAACCTACTCATAGAGGCCTCTGAAATACTCTACCCAGCAGGGTATCAAAGCAAATACTGAGACTCCTAGCCAAACTTTGGGCAGACTGCTGCGAATATAACGAACAAAGGGGGAGATGAAAGACTTGTTGGAGACAGGAGCCCACAAGAAGAATAACACAACTAAAACATCTGGGCACAGGAGTCTTTTCTGAGACTGATACTGCAAACAAGGACCGTTCATGGATATAACCTAGAATCCTTTCTCAGATGTAGCACATGGCAGCTAAGTATCCAAGTAGGATCCCTAGTAATGAAAACAGGGACTGTCTCTGACAAGAACTCAGTGATTAGCTCTTTGATCACCTCCCCCTGAGGGAGCAGCAGCCTTATCAGGCCAGAGGCGAAGACAATGCAGCAAGTCCTGATGAGTCCTGATAGACTAGGGTGAGATGCAAGGGGAGGAGGTTTTCCCCTAACACTGGATTGGGGAAGAGACATAGGAGAAGAAGAGGGAGAGATGATGGAATTGGGAGGAGACAAGAGAGGGGGCCACAGCCAGGATACAAAGTGAATAAACTGTAATAAATAAATTTTTAAAAAGAAAAAGAGAGATCCACCAAATAGGAAAGGTATTTCTAATTTATTTATCTGACTGAAATTTGTATCTAGAACATATAAAGAATTTGCATTTCAACAAGAAAGAAAAACATTCCAGCATTCATGCCTGGTACTTCTTTTTTTATTAATCTTTATTTTTTTATATTAATCACAGGTTATTTACTTTGTATCTCAGCTATAGCCTCCTCCCTCATTCCCTCTCAATCCTACTCTCCCTCCCTCATCTCCACCCTGTCCCTTTCCAAGACCACTGCTAGGGGAGGTCCTCCTCCCCTTCCATCTGACCCTAGCTTATCAGGTATCTTCAGGACTCGCTGCCATGTCCTCCTCTGTGGCCTAGCAAGGCTGTTCCTCCCTCGGGGCAGGGGTGGGGAAAGGTAAAGGAGCTAGTCATTGAGTTCATGTCAGAAATAGTTCCTGTTCCCCTTACTAGGGAAACTCACTTGGATATTGAGCTAACATGAGCTACATCTGAGTAAGGGTTCTAGCTTATATCCATACAGGGTCCTTGGTTGGAGAAACAGTCTGGTACTTCTTGTTGAAGTATATTAACAGTTAATGCAAAGATGAAGTGCTCAAGGTACTGAGAGTAAGCGACGGTGAATGCCCATCCACAGATGAGACATCTATATGGACACCTTGAAATCCGTGCAAGGCTTAGAAAACATCACAGAGGAGGGTGCAGAAAGAATGTCAGAGCCAGAGATTCTGGAAGAGTACTGTGGAATGCTGTCCTCTGGACCTGACATAGTGTTGCAAACATGAATTCAGCACAAGACCTGAACAAAACTAAACTTATTTAAAAAATTCCAGAATGAAATAGAGATATGCTCCCCTACCTGAGGAGCTATTGGCAAGTGATAGCTTGCTTCTGAGAGAGGGAAAGTCACTTTTCTTTTGGGGACTGACCACTAGCTGTTTGCTTATGCCCTAGTGGACAGTCACACTCCCCTCCACAAGTGGAAAGCACAAATTTGACTCAAAGGGAGATACAGTCACATAGACAGAGAGAAAGAAAGAAAGAAATGAGAATTTGACTATACTTAGAGGAAAGAAGGCAGAGAGTGTTAGAGGGAAGCAGAGATAGAAAATAATCAAGATGCATTTTACACATTTATAAAATTTATAAATAATAAAAGCTTAAAATAAAAAATATACATGGAATAAATACAAGAATGGGCAAGGGATAGTATAATAATTTCCTATTTTGCTATTTCAAATAATTTTTAAAAAATCATGGGTTATCCTCCAATTTCTTATTTTATACTTGTGTAGGTCTCCCTTAAATTCTGAAGAACCAAAATCTGTATCATTTGATCCATGCTTGCATTCTGAAAGATCTATTGGAGAACCTGAGTTTCATTTTATTCTTTTTATGCTAGATGCTGGAAACCATCATACTCGTTGACTTACAGCCCTCATTTCCATTTATGAAGCCACTGAAAGACAATTTTCGTATCACTTTAACACTGATGTTTCTTCTTACTCTATTAAGTATTCTTGTGATTGTATTGGGACCACTCAGACAACAATGACTAATTTACCCATTTTTAAATTGATTTTTATATTATTTATAGTTTATTCACGTTGTAGCCCAGCAGTAGCCCCCTCCTTCATTCTCTTCTAATCTCACACTCACTCCTTCATCTCCTCCCATTCCTCCCTCCAAGTCCACTGATATGGGAGGTCCTCCTCCTCTTCCCCTTACATCTGACCTTAGCTTATCAGGTCTTAGTGTCCAAGTGTGTTCCCTAGTAAGAGGAACAGGGAGTATCTCTGACATGAACTCAGTGGCTAGCTCTTTGACCACCTCTTCCTGAAGAGGGGTAGCCTTGGTAGGCCACAGAGGAAGACAATGCAACCAGGCCTGATGAGACCTGATAATTTATGCATTTTAAGAGCAAATGGTTTTCAATCTTAGTTGTAACTGATATTTTAATTCTCCTATTCAAAGAACATAACACATAAATTTGAGAGATTCAAATAGTAATATTTCTAGTAAGACATCACTCACCTTGCTGTGGAAATAAGTAAATATTTCCTTTAAAAATATGAATGAAAAATAAAACAGTAAAAGATAGCCTTCATCATCAGTTAATGGGAAAATCATAATTAAAACTATATTAGCATGTCATTTTTTACCCACTAAAATGATTGTAATGAAAAAGAACATTATCAAGTATAGAAAGGCACATAAACAAATTAGACTTCTAATTCATTGATAGAAGAAATATGAAATTATGCAGTCATTTTGACAAACACTATGGGAATAGCTCCAAATGTTAAACACAATATTCTCAAGATTTAACAATACCTCTACGTGGTGTATTTTGAGAATGTTAAATGTTTATCTCCAAAAAAAATCACCCATGAATGTTTATAACATCATAATAGCTTAAATGGGAAAACATCAAGTATCAAGCCAGAATTGTTCAACAGACCATAGAATTCTAAGCCCTAATTTAGGTCACACACATATATGGTGTCCTAAAACGTAATTTGTAGGAAGAACACAAAATCTGGCAACAATAAAAAGCTTCTGAATATGCAATGAACCAAAACTAAATGAAAGTTAAATGTGTAACTAAGCCGAGGTTTTCCTTGCAATCCTAGTCTGTGCTGCAACACAAATCTTTACCACAACCTTGCTTCAGAGAATATAAAAAGCATACTTAGTAGTGTTTATGCATCATGTGACATAACAACAGTGCATAATGCATGAAACGCATGGACTCAGATTTGAAACCACTGTATGGTTTTATGCACATTCTTTGTACTACAGACACAAATTTTTCTTTTTTCCTATATTATTATTACTATTTATAATCTATTTGTTTTTTATCCCTCCCTCATCTCCTCCTGGTCCTACCCTCCCTCCTTCTTCCTCCCCTATGTCCTTCACCCCCAATCCACTGACAGGGGAAATCCTCCTCTCCTACTGTCTGGCCCATGCCTATTAAGTCAGAGTTTTCTATTGTTATAGAAATATACTGGTTTAATTGTAGAAAATGAAGAATTTTGATATTAACATATTATATTTGTATACATAATATATACTTAGGGTCACATAAAACTTTCTCAGGAAAGAAAAGAGATGAGTAGAGAATCCTGAAGAAATCTGTTTTAGAATGCCTAGAAAAAAGATGTCAGAGTGGCCAGTCATAATTAAAATAACCCTAGAAACATAGGAATCGGCCTGGTGCCGATAGGACTTTCATACTGTCCATATTTTTGTTTGTTTGTTTTTCCTCAACATAATAAGTTGCAAACTAGGTAACTAGTACCCATTTCAAATTTCAAATTTTGAATTGATCTGCAAGGTATTACTCATGTGATTATTGCACAATATCCTTCCTGAATGAAAATAATACATTTGTTCTGTGAGTTTTTATGGTACTACAATAGAGAGCCTATTCAGCACTCTATTTCTTAGGTGATGCATGTTTTTATGTATGTTTTATAATTCTTTAATACAATAAAACTGTTTAAGAAGCAATAACTGTATTTCACACTGTATTTAAGAATCACATGCTTTCACTGGCACATTGAAGACACCTAACAAAGAATTATTGATTCTCTATGACTACCTTTACAATTCTAGACAATACAGGACATACTTCATAAAGACTAGTAGATCAAATATGGTTATTAATTCTTTGTATAATATTTTAGCAAAAAAAAATAGCCAAAGTGCTATAAATGGAAGTCAAAGCATAAGCTTGCTTACCTGAAAACATCCTTCTTCAATTTTGCCCTTTTCAGGATACATTTTAAAGTGTGGAGTTCTTTGAAAACGGTATAGCACAGGGAGTGATATGGAATGATTTTTTATAACGCACAGACTTTCCGAATGTTCACCCATGTAGCAAGGTGCAAAAGTCAGTTCTTTTCCAGGATCAAACTGTACTAAGACAGGAAGTCCAGAGCCTGTCAGTGCTAACTCCACTTTTTGAAGTTGATTACCTAGAAAAACAATAGTAACTATTGAACACAGTGAGGAGTGTTTGGAGAATCAAAAATCTATTTGCTTAGCCCACATGGTATCACTTTTAATAAAAACATGATGATAAATAAGAAAATCATTTAAACTTCAACAAAACCACTGACTACCTTCTCTGTACTACACATAAGGCAAAGTAGAGAGAGAGAGAATACAAAGCCTTTGGGTTATTGTTTTAGGTAGAGATATTCAAACAGTTCCTTTTATATAACATAACATTTGGGCAAACAATCAAAGGAAATGAATACCCAGGAGAAGTGTATTCCAAGAAGAAAGAACAAAGTCAAGCACTCTGAAGTAGAAAAGTACTTTTCATGTTCAAAAAGCCATAAGGAGCAGGGCACAGTGGTACACACCTGTAATCCCAGCACTAGGGGAGGTGGAGGCAGGCTAATCTCTGTGACTCTGAGGCCAGCCTGGTCTACAAAGTGAGTCCAGAACAGCCAAGGCTACACAAAGAAACCCTGTCTCAACAAAACAAAATAAAAAGCCATAAGTAACCAGATTAGTTTTTTTGGGGGGGAATTGTCAAAGAATGATAAGAAATAGCCAAGGTTATAGACACACTCTTAAGGGTAGAGTAAATAATATTCGCCCATTTATTGGGTGGAAGACAGGAAAATCAACAAATGCTAAATGATAAAACTAAGGTTTGTTTGTTTGTTTTCCTGTGATTTATTTATTTTTGTTGTGTGTTTCAGTGCATGCGTAAGCAACTGAAAGGATAGAATTGCTATTTCTGGGGATTCATAAAGATTGAAGGAGACAGCAATTTATCGAAAATGTATATATTTTTTTTGAAATTTGTAGCTCTAATTATTAACTTGAAACTGTCTTGGGTCATTCAAGTAATTGACTAGATTAGAATGGCCTGTGGATATTTCTGTGCTATTTCTCTTGATTATTTATTGATACAGGAGAGTCCAGTTCACTATAGGCAGCAATATCTCTAGGCAGTGTTTCAGGCCTGGATATGAACAGAGGAAGACAATGCAGCCAGTCCTGATGAGATCTGATAGACTAGGATCTGATAGAAGGAGGACTTCCCCTATCAGTGGACTGGGGGAGGGGCATTGGTGGAGAAGAGGGAGGAAGGAGGAAATTGGGAGGGGAAGATGGAGAGAGCTACAGGTGGGATACAAAGGGAATAAATTGTAATTAATAAAATACACACACACACATATATGAAAGCTAAGTTAGAGTGAGCCACTGTGTAGTAGACAACCTAGTGGGCATATCTAACAGGTCGCTCAATAGGTTGCTGAGAAATGTTATAAACTAAATTGACCTAGCAGATATTTACAGAAAATTTCACCAAAACACACACACAAAAAAAATATGCCCTGTTCTCTACAACTCATGGAAATTTTTACATAATTTACCACATACTTGTACAAAAAGAAAGTCTCAACAAATATAACATTGAAATAGTTCCCTATCAGATCACCAAGAATTAAAGCTAGATATCAACAACAACAGAAACAACAGAATTATCACAAACTCATAAATTCTGAACAGCTTTCTACTGAATGAAAAACATGTCAAGACAGGAAAATAGAAGGAAATTTAAGCCTTTGTAGAATTCAATGAAAATGAATACACAACATATGCAAACTCAAGGGACACAATGAAAGCAGTGATAAGAAGAAAATTCATAGCACTAAGTGCCTACACAAAAAAGAGAGGGAGAGAGAGAGGTCTCATATTAATAACATAACAGGACACCTGAAAGCTATAGGACAAAAATAAATAAGGATACCCAATATGACTAGATGTCAATAATCAAAATCAGGGCTGGAATCAATAAAATAGAAACAAAGAAAACTATACAAAGAATCACTAAAACAAAGAGTTGTTTGTTTGTTTGTTTGTTTTTAATGAACAGGATAGACAAGCCTTTATCCAAACTAACTGAAAGACAGATGAAGAATATTCAAATTAACAATAGCAGAAATGAAAGGGGGTATAATAATAGGCACCTAGGAAATGCAGAGAATCAAAAAAAAAAAAAACATACTTTAAAAGCCTGTAACTCCATCTAATTGGAAAATCTAAAAGAAATGGGTAATTTTCACCTTCGGTAACACTTACCAAAGTTAAATCAAAACCAAACAAAAATTTTACATAAAGCTATAACTCCTAAGGAAATAGAAGCAGCCATGAAAGTCATCCAATGACAAAGAACTAGATGGTTTTAGTGCTGCCTTCTACCAGACTTTAAAAAGAAAAAGAAAGTTGAGGCGAATACTCCTCAAATACTCCCATAAAATGAAAAACAAAAAGAACATTGCCAAATTCATTTTATGAGGACATGGTTACCCTGAGTGCAAGGAGAGACAGCTGAAATTAGGGGTGATTTTAGGGGGTGGTGTGGAAACTTAGTGCAGTAGAAACTTCCTGGAATGTTTGAAAGTGATCTTAATGAGAACTCCTAGGAAAGATTCATATGGAATCTCAAGTTGTCATCTCTTTCAGCCAGGCAAGTCTTCCAGTCACAAGAATGGATTGCACTTAATTGAGTTTCCAGGAGTCACATGGAAATCCCCAAATACCCTGGGCTGTTTCTTGGATAGGAGACTGCACTCTGCACAATGACAGCAGGGCCCCATTGCCTAAGACAACATCAACAGGGCTCATTGAACTAGTACTCATTGAACTAGTAATGGAGACTTCAAACCTATGTTCTAGACTCCTTGTTGCAGGAAGGTACTTTGCAGAAAGAGAAATGTGTATACTAACCCAACCACTAAATATTTTACCTAAAACTTTTGATCTGTCCTGCCTAAAAATATACTAGGCAATGGTGCCACAGAATTAGACAACCTTTGTCTGATTTATCTTAAGGCCAGTTCCATTTCATCTGTCTCTCCTTGCAGTCAGAGTAGCCATGTCATCATAAGATGAATCAGGCAATGTTCCTTCTGTTTTTCATATTATGGGATTATTTGAGGAGTATTGGCGTCAACTCCTTTTTAAAAAGCCATTCAGACACTGCTCAGATAAACAAAAACTAGAGACTAGATAACCAAGAGTCCTAGGGTAAAACCAAATATTACTGGTCAAAAACAAACTAAAAAAAAAAAATCAATAAAATGACTACTAATGGTATTGTGCTGTCCTCACAGATCAATGCCTTATCCAACCATCATCAGAGAAGCTTTCGTCCTGCAGCAGATGGGAACAGATGCAGAGATGCATAGCCAGACATTATGTGAAAAGACAGTCTAAATGAGAGACCTAAGCCAAACACTTCCCCTCAGAGCTCAGGAATACCACAGAAGAGTAGACAGGGAGAATGTAAGTGCCGGAGGAGATGGAGGGAACCACGAGAACAAGACCCTCTGAATCAGCTAAGCAAGACATACATGACCTCATAGACACTGAAGCAGCAAACATGGGGCCTTAACAGGACCACACCAGCTGCTCTACATACAAATTATAGATATTAGCCTAGTAATTTTATGGGAATTCTAAGTGTGAAAACTGATGGTCCACTGACTCTTGTGCTTGCTCTTGAGAGTCTTTCTCTCCTGTTGGGCTGCAGTATTCAACTTTGATGTGAAAGATTTTGCTTTACCTTACTATATCTTATTTGGTCATGTTTGATTGTTAACTCTTAGAAGCCTGTTATTTTCTAATCAGAGACTCCTGTTTAGAAAAAGGAAGCAGATCCAGAGGGAAGAAATGTGGAGAAAAACTGCAAGGAGTAGAGGGAAGAGAAATTATAAATAAGATATATTGTATGAGAGAAGAATCTATGTTCAGTAAAAGGGAAAATGAAAAACAAAAGCTACAGTAACAGAAGACTTCAAATAAATGTTATCTGAGCAAGAAACAGTTCCATATGAAAAGCCATAACATAAGTAATAACAGCAATACATTTCTGCCATACGAGCAAGATTGTGTGTGTGTATGTTTGTGTGTTAAATAGTAAAACATTTTAATCTTGCTCAGTAGCACTCATACTGGCCTGCAAGTATTCCAGACTCTTGGCTTTCCTAAAATTACAGGACAGGTTTACTTCTCCTAGGTATTCCTTCATCTTTTATTTGACTTATTAAAAAAAAAATGACTCAAGCACTATCACAGTTTTGCTTACCTCCAATCAACACAAAACTACCTGCAATTGCAAAAGAATATATATGTGGCCTACCTTCTCATGTTCCTTACCTTCTCATAGTATATATCTAAAGACAGTATTATACTCTGCTTAATAGATCTCAATCTTGTTCCTTTTTGTCTTTTTTTTTTTTTGAGACAGGTTTTCTCTGTGTAGCCCTGGCTGTCCTAGAAGTCAGTCTGTAGACCAGTCTGGCCTCAAACTCTCAGAGGTCAACTTGCCTCTGTCTCCAAAGTGCTGGGATTAAAAGCATTCAACCTCACTAAGCTTCTCAGCCTTGTTCTTTAACTTTACTACATGTAACATTCTAAAGGTCAAATATAGAATGACTCATCTGTTTTGTGTCCAGTCTGTAGAACAAACCTTTTATATATAAGAACAAAAACGTTTGTTTTTAATTTCTCAAATCCTTTAA
Source organism: Psammomys obesus (assembly GCF_907164565.1). Taxonomy (NCBI): domain Eukaryota; kingdom Metazoa; phylum Chordata; class Mammalia; order Rodentia; family Muridae; genus Psammomys; species Psammomys obesus. The sequence goes on along the minus strand of NW_026585894.1, from coordinate 23,066,009 downwards.
TCATGTTTATGTAGTCATGTAAATTCTAAGTTGGAAAATTATGAAAATGATTCTAAGGTTCTAATATGCCATAGATGGCATATTAAGGCCATGAACTTGCTTGAATTTTTATTCAATATAAAAATTATGTACTTTATATTTTTTCTGTGATGTTCATTAGTTTTATTGCTTGAGAATGTCACACATGCATATAATGAGCTTTTTCAAATTCACTTTCCATTTATTGTCCATTTCCTCCCTATTCCCTAACATTTCCTTCCCAACTTCATGGGGTTTTGTTTGTTTGTTTTGTTTTTTGGTTTTTTTGCTTTTAAAGAATTTTAACTGCTACACATTTAAGGATCTTGCTAATTTTATACTTACTTTTCATGGTGTCAGAGTTATCATCTCTTAAAAATCCATCTTTACTTCCCACAGAATCAAATCTCACAAAGAGAGCATAGTCTTGCCTATGTGAAGGCCCGACATCCCTTTGAACATCAACTACAAGCCTGTAAATATCACAACTCATTATTTTTACAGCAGAGGTGACATATTTTGTCACTTTTCAATAAAATTTTGACATAATCCTTAAATCTACGCAAGCAGAAGGAAAGGAATAATAACACAACTGTTACCCATTTCCCAAATTTACTAACAAAAGAGGCTCCCAGAACATAAACCTCAAGGAAAGAAATGAATTAATACAAATACTTCTAAGACAAAAATAACTTAAATTATACCAGTTTGCAAAATCCTACATCACACTTCAGAATGTTCATAATGTTTTTTTCTTCCAGACAGAATTCATTGTTAGTTAAGGACCCTATAATAACCCATATTGCCTCTGGTAGTAACCTCTGTTACATATTTATTTCCAGCGGTGAAGTAAATTGATAAGTTCATGGTAGTATATAAGTAGAGAAAATGATTTGATATAGGTCTGATCTTCTTACAGAAATGGAATCGAAAGAAATAATCAGGAACAGAGGTATAGATAGGTTATACCATAGGCTTGGTCATTGACTATATTTAACTTACTTAAATGTTAACTTTACTGCCTGTGGATGCTCAAATACACAAGAAGTTGATCTGTAATATTAAATTAGAATACATGTGGTGTGTTCAATTTTAACAAAGATTTCAAATATATTCACACATAAATTTCCATGCTAGACTCCTAAATAAATTTAAAATGTTGTCACGCAAAACAACATTTGAATTTCTTCCAAAGTACATATGGGTAGAAAATGCAGAATAGATCACTAAATACTTAAGAGGACCCAGACTTGGTTCCCAGCACTCACACCACATAACTCACAACAATGTATATTCTAAGATAAGATACACAGACATATACATAAAATAACATAATAGTCTTGTGAATGTTGAACATAATCTTACAGGTTTTTCCAAAGAAACTTCTTGTACAAAAGTTTGTGATTATAAGAGTAGGGCAATTATTGATTAGCTTTCTACTTTAGTTGTTTCTGTTAATAAAATAAAACAACCAAGAAGAGAAATGATTATTTTAGCTCACTATTCCAGTTCAAATTCCATCAAAGCACAGAAGTCAAGGCAAAAAAAAAAAAAAAGTAAAGCATTAGTCACACACATCATAGCCACTGCACAGCAGAGAAAAATAAATGCATAATTGTTTATTACTCATTAAATTTTTCTGTACTCTTACATAGCATAAGGTTCAAAAACAGAGAAGAGTGCCACCTACTCTCAGAATGGGTCTTCGCAAATCAATTAAAGCAATCTACCATATACATAGCTATAGGCTAACTTGATATAGGTAAACAATCATTCATTGAGATTTCCCTGTGATTCTAGATTCTACCAAGTTGATAATACTAACCATCACATCCCCTTCAATTAAAACACACTTCAGCATTCAAAATGATGATATCATTGACAATGTTGTGATGGTAGTACACTGAAAGAAAATAACTCTCTAAAAGAGGTAATTTCTTACAGTTCAGTTGGCTATTTACACATAAACATACTAAGATATTACTGCATTTGTTACCATATATTCAACATTTTCAAAACTACTTTCAGCCTAAATAACAAAAGCAAGGACCATGAACTGTGATAATATATACATATGATTAACTGATGTGGGTCATCTGAAGCAGGTGCTGTTTATTTAACACTGACGGGATTCAGACAGAAAGGATATTGTTCAGGTAAGAGCATCACTTGCTATCTGGCAGCACCATAAAATACTACATGAACTTGACGATTCTTGCAGTAACAGCAAGTTCTGTGCTGTACAAATCAACTTAAGCAATCTAAAACAACCTAAAACGTTACTGCCATTACCAATTTCCAATAGGTCTAGGACATTGTTTTTAATTTAATATAAACTATCGGATAGTTACAAATATTGGAAATCTTAACCAAGTTAGAAATATTTAGAAAGGCAAGAAAAATTGGATTTTTGCCTTCAAATATTTTTGGCTATGACATCGAATAAGTCTGGTTACTGTATAGTTACTATAATTGTGATTACAATTAAATTCACTTTTGCTTACTTTGGGCTGAAGCAAAATGTAATAACAATCTTTTGATAAGGAAGTAAAGTTCCTTCGTTGGGAACACAGAAGATAAAATCAGTCACATCGACTTTCTTTATTTTGTTTAAGTAAGGGAGATTATTTAAAGCAACATCTGTCCTTTGATGAATATTTGTTCCCTGTAACATAAGATAAGACACAAAAACATATTAGGAAAAAAGTAAACAACATATTTTAAAGGTTAAAATAATTATTGAAATTTCAGAACCTAGAAAATGAAGAGTATTAGTCTATAAAGTAGCATATACCTAAATTTGACTGTGGTACATGATCCAGTTGAAAACTTGAGACTATAAATAGTCAGTCACTGATTTGCAAAAAGCACTCATCTAGTTTATTTCCGACATAATGTGCCACTTTTGCACAGTTCACTTACCAGCTCTTCTCCAACACAATCATTTTGCATTATTGCCACCCAGTTAATGGTTTCAGGGCTATTGTTAAACAGAAGTGCATGCTCAATTTTTGATGTTCCAAAGAACACAGCACCAAACTGTATACATTCCAATTTCTTGTCACTTTCTATGTTAAACACTTCAATTATCTGTTCAACCACATGAACTTTGATGTTCAAGAATGTATCAGGAAGACCTTGCAAAGTAACTCTATAAAAAAATAAAATATGTATATGAGTAAATATTTTCATTATAAATGTATACATTCATTTTCTTCTAATTACTTGGATAAAGATGATTAAAATGACATCATAACTAACTCAGCAGACTAAGAACTATTCCTTTTATATGCTGCCAGAGGTTATCAGGTCCCTTAATGTGCCTATATCCATAAAGAGAAATACATGTATAACATAACTTTGTCTCTGCTCAAAACAACAATGCTGGAAAACAAACTAATGATATGAATGCAGAGTCAATGGAACATTCATATCATTATTTATTTCATAAATACAGGAGTTATATGATTGATACAAGATTAGCTCAAGAATTCCAAGACACCATTTTAATCCATTCCAACCCAAGCTCAGCCTAAACTAATCTACATCCAAATACCACAGTTCCCTAAATTTTATATTTATATATATATAATAGTTCTCTAAATTATATATAATTATATATATATATTATAATTGTAATATATATAAAATAGTTCCCTAAATTACACATACACACATGTGTATGTGTGTGTGTGTGTGTGTGTGTGTGTGAGTGTGTGTGTGTGTATCAGGAAAAAATTGCTTAAAAAACATTACAAGAAAATTTGGTACTCAAACTAACTGCACTTCTTATTTAGCATTCCCCTGACATGTTTATTCCTTTTTGGCACAAATGCAATCTTATGAACTTAACCCCAAATAACCACAAATAACTGGCTACTCCTAAACAATGACTATTAATGATGCTCTGCTATGTTTATAGACAAGGGCCTAGCATAAACATCCTCTGAGAAAGGCCTCACCCAGCAGCTGATCAAATCAGATCAAGCCAAGCATTAGGAGGAATCTTGTGGAAGAGTGAGTAGGGAGGATAGTACCCAGAGAAGACAAGAATACCACAAGACCAAAAGAGTCAACTAACCTAGGCCCATGGGGAGGGAGGTTACAGAGATGGAAGCACCAACCAAAGAGCATGCATGGACTAGACCAAGACCCTCTACACCTATGTAACCAATAGGCAGCCTGATTTTCAGTTGAGTTCCCTAGTAAGTGGAACTAATGCTATCTGCGACACGCACTCAGTTTCTTGCATTTTGATTACTTCCCCTTAACAGGGCTGCTTTGCCTGGCCTCAGTGGATGAAGATGAGCTCAGTCCTGATGTGACTTGATGTGCTAGGTGGAATGGTTGCAGGAGCTCGCCTTTTCTGAGGCAAAGGGGGGGATGGGAGAAGAGGGTGGGAGGATGGGACCAAGAGGAAAGGAGGGAAGGGACTACAATCAGGAAGTAAAATGAATATATTTATTATTAAATAAATTTAAAAATAAATATTGCAATAAATAAACACTTATTTGAATTGTTATATAATTGTCGGCAGTATCCATACCATATCGCAACAATCTATCTTTCCACAGATCCTTGGACATTAAATACTTCCCCAGGTTTTCATTCTAACTTACTCATGCATGATCTAACTTTCATTCTAAGGCATAGATCCTCTTTAAACTATTTGTTTCTCTCTTATCATTTCACATTCTGATCTTCTTTTCGGAACAATCCTCAGCACTCTTGTTTTAGTTTCCCCATATAACCCTAATATCTCTGTATGCAACTCACGTGGACACAGCAGCTTCCTGGGCCTTAGGGCAAGCATATCTAATAACTATACACTGCACAATGATTCTGAAAATGAACTTAGTCTCACCATGTCACATTTGAACTTCCTTCTGCAAAACTTTTCTTCCTCTTACCTCTTTTGTTCAGTAATGCATAGAATTAGTGAAATAGGCTTATATAACATATCTCAAATCTCCACACTTTTCTGTTTTTGCAATTTGAGCCTTGAATCTGCCTTTTCCTATTTCCTTTTTTTCTTTGTTTTGTAATATCTAGTCAGATTTTCAAGTCTTCTTTGTACTGCCTGATCTGTTTCATGCACTTACTGTTACTATGACATTCTAAAACTGAATCTGATCCTTAGATAAATTTTCTGCCTTCAAATTTGATCCTAACCTCATACCAGGTTCATAACTGTTTCTCAAAAGCCACAACTATGGCCTTCAGTAAGAAATTTACCTTACATGGAATGTAGTAGCACACAAGAATATAAAGAAAAAAAAGACCTACAAAACCTCAAAGAAATTTTTATTTGATTTTTGTTTGTTTGATTGTTTTACATTTTAAAATTTATTGTTTTACTAATTACAGTTTATTCACTTTGTATACCAGCTGTAAACCCCTCCCAGTCCTCTCCTAATCCCACCCTCCCTTCCTCTTCAACTCCCATGCCCCTTCCCCAGGCCACTGATAAGAGAGGTCCTTCTCCCCTTCCATCTGACCCTAGTCTATCAGTTCTCATCGGCACTGGTCGCATTGTCTTCCTCTGTGGCCTGGTAAGGCTACACCCCCCTCAGAAGGAGGTGATCAAAGAACAGGCCACAGAGGTCATGTCAGAGACATTCCCTGTTCTCATTACTAGGGAACCCACTTGGACACTTATCTGCCATAGGCTACCTCTGTGCAGAGGTTCTAGGTTATCTCCATGGATGCTCCTTGGTTGGAGTATCAGCCTCAGAAAAGATCCCTGGGCCCAGAATTTTTTCTCTTCTTGTGGAGCTCCTGTCCACTCCAGATCTTTCTATCTCTCCCTTCTTTCAAAAGATTCCCTGCACTCTGCCAAAGTTTGACTATGAGTCTCAGCATCTGCTTTGGTTCCCTGCAGGATGGAGTCTTTCAGAGGCCCTCTGTGGTAGGCTTCTGTCCTGTCCCCTGTTTTCTCCCTCTTCTGATGTCCATCCCTTTTGCCTTTCTGAATGATGACTGGGCATCTTAAATGAGGTACACTGATATTTTCTATTTTATTACTGTACACACTAGTGTTGACTTAGTGTATTAACTGCACATTTCATCTATGAATGAGCTGAGGCAAATCACATTAAAAAAAAAAAGATGCCCCATAAGCCCTTTACTGGGTCCTGTTTAATGTGTGTTTTAGTCTCACTCTGCATCACTCCTTTGTATTTCTTCAACTCTATATGATCCCTGCTCCTTCAGTAGAGAATGCAGTTATTTCTAAAGTTTCAAATATGCTAACTTATCTACCTGAAATTATTTATGCAATCCAATCTATCATCAATATTCACTTTACACACACACACACACACACACACACGTGCATACACAACAATCATATCATTGCTATTTGCTACCTAGATCCTCTTTAATGATGAGTGTGTGATTCGACTACCAATTTGTTGGTGGAATCCTTGGACCATTCCTTTACAACTACAAAACTTAGGAGTTGCTGTTATGTGTATCCATATGCTACTCTCAAGTACTTTCCGTTGCTGAGTATTACCTATACTTGTATGTCTTGACATATACAAATAACTCATTGAACATGTAGTAAATGAAAAAAAAAGAAGTTGGCAAACTAGCAATCAATCTGAAAGAAGACTACAGGAAAATATTGAGTTCTATAGAAGCACTTTTTTTTTTTTCAAAAGAACATACTATAAATTTACCTTGCCATTTCATTTACAGTGTGGGCCCGGTCTGCACAGAAATCTACTTTGATGACCTTTGATGACTGAGGCTTCACAATACCACTACTTGGAGAAATGACAATAGGTAACTGACCGTAGTATTCTGCTTTAAACATGCCTGAGGGGAGTAAGAGACACAGTTTCTTACTCTTACATCTTACTTGGAAGTAAGCAACTACACACTTACAATAGACACACATTACATAGATGGTCCACTGTGGAACAAAAATAATAGCTTTTATCTTAATTACAGATACTTATAAATCCCAACAAATCTGAACCCAGAGACGGAATTCAACTCTCACTAGTACCTTAAAATATTATATATTCATTTTGGAAAAATACTTATATTAAAAAAGTTTAATTTTTCATTTGTTTCATTGAAAAATGCATTAAACATGCCATTAAAACTAAATCTGCATTTTACACAGGTATAATTTGGGGAGATTTTAGACTAAAATGGATGTTATTCGTTATTTAATCCCTAAATGATTATAAATGAATAAGTTAAAAAAGAACATGTAAAGCAAAATAAAATGAAAAAAATTCAATCATATATCACTACTCTAAAATATTACTACTCTTCAGAATCAAAGAACCCACATGCCTTAAGAGACTCTATTCTTCACATTGGAATCAAACTAAAAATGATCCTAGAACCTAATATTCTATAAACTCCCAAGCAGTGAATATTCACCTGCCAAAGAACCAAATCATTGAACGCTAAATGAACTAGGTTCAATCGGAAATCAGCTATAAGTTTTCTTCTTTTATATCTTTTTTTTAACTTTTAAAAAATATTTTTATTTTAATTTTTATTAATTACACTTTATTCACTTTGTATCCCCCCTGTAGCTCCCTCTCTCCTCCCCACCCAATTCCATCCTCCCTCACCCTTCTCCACTCATGCCCCTCCCAAGTCCACTGAGAGGGGAGGTCTTCCTCTCCTTCCTTCTTATCCTAGTCTATCAGGTCTCATCAGGAGTGGTTGCATTGTCTTCTTCTCTGACCTGGTAAGGCTGCTCCCCGATCAGGGGGAGGTGATTAAGGAGCAGGCCAATCAGATTATGTCAGAGCAGTCCCTGTCCACATTACTATAGAATCCACTTGGACACTGAATTGCCAAATAATAGGATAGATTGTTTTTTTATGTTAATAATTCCCAGTATTCAAGCAGCCCAAAATAAAAATTTCTAAAAATAATTCAGTTTGAAGAAAAGTGTTCTTTCAGTGACAATAGATTACTAAAAGCCTTCTAGGGATCATGATGTGAATGACAAGTTGAATATGATAACAAGTATCATACCATAATTGTTGGAGGTTGGTCTAATGTTAATTACTGGCCCTAAAGATTTAGTTACTACCCACTGGATACACCCATCTTGTTTGTATAAACCTGCCTAAAACATTATACCTGATTGGTCCATTAAATGGCCTATACCTGGGCAGGGCAGAATGGGGTGGACTTGGCTAAGGTTCCTAGGCTTTTGAGGACAGAAGATCAGGGGAGAATCACAAGACAGTAGGACAGGAAGAGAGGAAAAAAACAGGACGCTATGAAGGGTTAGCCTGAAGAAGAAACCAAGTGGGGCAGGAAGGAAGCACTCTAATAATAGCTAATAATAGCATGAAAACGCCCAAATGAAGAATAAAAGAAAGTATTTATAAGGTAGTGGAAGATAGGATACGGAGGATGGCATTGGATGGAGGCTGGGAGAAGGATGCCAAGGAGGATATTTAGACAGAATAGGTAGAAATATCTTCCCAGCCCAAGGTAAATAAGGCAATTATAAATTCTAACATGATAATCTTAGGGCTAATAATAATAAACATTATGGAACACAACAAGAATATTTTTATTTACAACACAAAATTTTAGGTATATCTCTAAATAACCATCATATATTTACTATTCTCTTCTCTTGAATAAGGAATTTGATATTCAGTTTTCTTAAAGACACTTGGCCCATATGATATAGCTAGTTGAGTTCTAGCTCAAACTCTGGATCAGCCTAAGGACAATGTTATTTCTACGACAACATCCTGCCTCCCATCTTGAAGAAAATCTCTTGTTATATAACAAACAGGCTGTGTTAATAATATGGATTATAAAAGGCAGGTTTTCCTGAATTATTGGATATCTATCCTTTGTAGTCACAACACTAAAAGACCTTTTGTTTTCAAGTATTTCAAATGATAGACATCTTTTCTTGATAACTCAGAAAATTGATTATACAACATACACACATTTACTATAATAGCAACTCTTCTAAATGTGTGAGCTTATATGACACAAAATATTTACCTGGAGCCTTGCCATGGTTAACAATACTAATCTCTTTGCAATGCACTTTACTGTTGGCAACTATTGTGCCAAAATCTACTACTGGCACAATTTCCAGTTGACATGTTGGAATCAGACTAAGAGAGAAGAAAAGAAGCACACAATTATGTTTACAGTTACTAACATCTTTGTAGTTAGGTCCATGGTAAATACACATACACTCAAACACACACACACACACACACACACACACACACACACACACACACTGTTGTCAACTTGAGACATTAAGAAATAATGTATGTAAAATATAATACAACCTGATTTTAACATACTTGAAATTGAGAATCTTCACATAAGTCCATTAAATGTTTTGAAACTCATTAAAAGGAAGGAACTGACTTTAATACTTTGAATGACATAAAATATTCTAAAGAAAACACTGATGTGCCAGGCACAATGGTGTACAGCTGTAACCCCAGCACTCAGCAGAGGCAGAGGCAGAAGCAGGAGGATCTCTGGGAGTTTGAGGCCAGCCTGGTCTACAAAGTGAGTCCAGGATACCCAAAGATACACAGAAAAACGCTGTCTCACAAAACCACAGGGAAGGAAGGAAGGAAGGAAGGAAGGAAGGAAGGAAGGAAGGAAGGAAGGAAGGAAGGAAGGAAGGAAGGAAGGAAATAATAAAAATTTAAAAAAGCACTGATACAATATTTGGGAAACATTATAATCACTTTCTGTTGCTGTGATAAAACAAACACTGACCAAAACCAGCTTAGGGAAGAAAGAATTTATTTGGTTTACAAATCCAGATCACATTCCATCATTGAGGGCATCCAAGGTAGGAACTCAAGCAAGAGCAAAGGCAGGAAGGACACAATAACACTTCTTACTGACTTGTTCCCTATGGCTTTTTTGCCTTGCTTTCTTAAACACTCAAGTACCATCAGGCCAAGGGAGGCACTGCCCACAGTGGACTGGGCTATCTCACACCAACAATTGAACAAGAAAAGCCCCCACAGACTTGAATACAGGATAATAAAGATATAAAAAACTTCAACTGAGGGCCTGTCTTCACAGGGGACTCTAGCTTATATCAAGATGATCAAAACTAACAAGCACAGGATATGAAACAAGGTCTCTGTACAAAGAAGACATTCAACTTGCTACACATGTCTTTAATTTAATGTGTTCACTGCAGCGTATATATATATATAGTGTGTATTTTCTAATATCTTTTAAAATCTTTTGCCACACAGGAACAAATCTCATGACATTTTATATTTAGATTATAAGCTCTACTTTACAGAATGCTCTTAAGTTATTAGCACAGCTCAATAATAACAAAATTCTTAGAAGACGGAAATGTAAAGATTACATACCCAATTAGAGGAATCTCTAGTACTTTATTTCCTACAAAAATAAACATGTGGTCAAATGTGTCTTCATCTTTATTAGGATGATATTCTACTATTGCTCTCATGTGAAGGCCAGAAGCAAGTTCCCTATCCAGCTTGGTCAACAACAGTTTGAACTATAGTGGAAAAAAGATAAAATCAACATTATTATAGTTCCTTATAAGGAATTATTAGGAGCAACTGAACTTAGGGAGTGTACATTATTATCAATCACAGGTCTTGTTCAGAGCTAAGAGAAAAATAAACTTCTAAAAACTTTAAAATGACAAATGATAATTGTCCATATTTTTGGACAGTGATGATTAGGCCTGTACAAAAACATCCATTTTAGTTCCTAGTCCTATAAGAGTAGAGATGTGTCTGTTACACCCACAGTAAATAGCCAACAAATACCTAAAGTATGACACAAAGCTTTCCACTAATTAGTAATTCCTGGAGGAATCAAGAACTTTATGTGTCAAATGGCAGTTAACAACACCTTAAAAAAATTATTCTCCTGGGGTTTTAAACAACTTCGGAATCATGAAGATATGGCATATAGAATTGTTATTCTAAGAAGTAGGTATTAACCATCATTGTATGCACAATGCTTCATAATTCTGTAGTTTTCTGAGAATTGAAAATAAAAACAAGAATGATGGCTTTTCAAACACTAACATAGCTGCTATCAGCTTTTCCCCAGCTATTTTTCCCCCATAACCTGGACTTCAAGCATAAGGGTCTTTCTCCTCTCCCTCCCTATCTCTCTCCTTTCTATCACTTCCTCCTCTCCCATATCCTCTTCCTGTCCTATTCTTCCCTCCCTCCTTTTCTCTCCCTTCCTACCCTTCACACTTTCTCCCTTTCCCTCATTTCCTTGCTCTTCCTTCTTTTTCCTTCCCTTTCTCCTGTCCTCTCTTCTTTCTCCTTCTCCTTCCTTCTCTCTGGTCCTACCTCTCTCTCTCCTTTTCAGTCCCTCTCACTTTGAGCCTCCCTCCCTCCTGTCTCTGTCCAACCCCTTTCCTTGCTCCCTGTCTCTTCTCCTCCCCTCATGCATACCTTCCTCCTATCTCCCTCTCCCCCTTCCTGGTGACCACACCTCAGAAAATACAATCCTTCCGCCAATTCATCAGGAGCCCAGATTTTGATCTTTGGGACAAAGAAATGCTCAAGTGTGGAGGCTACCCAGAAGCTTTCAGTACCCTTAATGTGTCACCTGCGGTTTTGCTGGCTCTTGAAACCTGAACTTCTGGTTCCAGCGGCCCAAATTGTGTACAGTAAGAGGGAGGCGGTACACTTTCCCAGATACTGTATCCTGGAACTTCAACTCCGAAGGGGTTACCCTCAGTTGAACTTCCTTCCTGAGGCTATCTACATCACAAGGGAGTAGCGAGCACTGTCTTGTGTCCATTGCGGCTCTCTATATTGCCCGCAACCAAACACGGACTTGACTACCTCCAGATGGCCTATAGACAACAGATGTAGCTAGGCGACAATCACTAGGTAACGATTACGGGGATCCCACTTGTGCGCGTGCCAACCGTTCACATCCGCCCAGACCTTTCTCACCCGGAAGTCTCCTGCGCTTGCCCCTGCCCACGCGCCCACATGGGGATTTTCTGCTAGCCCTCCACCTACAAGGGATACCCTGCTAACCTCACTGGAGACCAGGAATGCAGGTCCTTCCCACTGTCCCCACCCTTGCCACTAAAGCTCCCTCAGGCACAAATAGCCTTATCTTCAAGGGCACTGCCTAAACCCTTGAGGTGGTAACTGTACAAGAACAAAGATCTGGATGGCAAGTGTCTACAAAATAATTTGAAAAAGCTTTATGCAAGGCTCAAATCCAGAAACAGCTCAAGTTGACATAGCCTGGCATATGGTGTAATGGACACTTTCTGGCTCCTTCATTTAGGGCAAGCTTAGCAAAAATGATGTGTCCACAGGATCTATTAAGACAGCCAGATTCAACTGAAATGAGGGATTTTAGTAAGGGAGGCAGTGTCAGTGGCCTTTAGGCAAGCATTTTTGTGTTTTCTATAATATCAAATTATTGGATTAATATAAAAATGTATCAACAGAGATGAGTAAATTACCTAGACTGTCCATGTTGTGTAATATGTCCTTTGTGACTTTAATGAAAATATATTTTCTTTTTTCAGCAACGCTATGGAATAAATGTATTCAGTATGCAAGCATTCTATGACTGAGCTGCATCTTCAAGCACTGTATCATTAAATTTTAAAGTAATGAAATACACATGTATGATATAAAAGCAATCCTCTGGTTTATTATTGAATATGAATTATTATAGTTCAGCATATCTGGAACAATTCCCAAAAGTCTACACTTGCTAGTTCCCAGATGATTTCTATACTGCTAGTCAACGGACTGATTATTATACAGTGATTATAGAGGCTTTAGAAATGGTATTTGAAGTTATTGCTTAAGGTATACCAGTGAAACATCTGTATTATAATATAAAGATTTTTCACACAACCACAGATTTATATTGTTTTGTCTTCTTGTTCTTTTCATACGCTCTTTGCCTCTGGAATCTCAATCTGCCAACTAAAAAAGTTATCTTTAACACCTGAACACCTTTTAAAAACCCTGTTTCCTGACAGTTTTGCAAGAATTGTACAGCACCAAGATCATAAATAGTTCATTTTCCACAAATATGAAGAGATGTAACCCTAAATAAAAATCAACTTGTAAGTTTATTGAAATTGTGTGGACAGTTTAAACTAGGTTGGAAGGGAGTTGGGCATTCTGTGCAAATTTCTAGGAAATGATAAAATATCTGAATCAGCTTCTGAAATTTTGTTTTCTTTTTTTTTTTTTCTTTTTTAGTTTACAAGTTTCAGACGTGAATCACCTTTGCTTTATTTGTTTTGTTTTTGGTTGTTTCCTTGCTTGTTTTTGTAAGAGCACAGAACAAAGTTTGTCTGTATCCTGGTGCCCAAGCTAAGGCAATTTTGTATGCCTAAAAGGCTCAGACTTTGTGTGAATGAAAGTAATAGTTCCTGTACAATGCCTTAAATTTTAAAACAATTGGAAACAGCAAAGAGCTGTCAAAATTTCCAACCACATATAAAGAAAAGACTAGCTAAAGACTGAACTTTGTGGAACCTCCTTTTTAATTCTTTTCAAGTAAGGAAGGGTGGAACTCAGAAAGGTACGCAGTAAGATGTAAACCAGGCAGAAACCAATTCATAGAGCATGTAGTCCTGCAAATGATTTCTATAGATACTGTAAGGTGTGGGATGCACACACACAAACACACACAAATATGCACACACGTATATATGCCCTCAGGGAGAATGAGTTGGTATAATGCTTTATGAGTTTGTGTTGAAAAGTACTTTTGACAAATTTAGACAATTAGGATTTCTTAGAATAAGAAGAGGGTATTAAAATAAATTACTTTTAATCACATAAAAACAAAAATAAATAGAAAGATGTTCATTGAATATAATTTGTTAAGTAATTCTCCTATAAAAACAGAATGTTGACCTAAGTAAAAACATAGCATAACTACATTGTTAAGTAGTAACTGAGAATACTGGATTTGGTGGTGATCTGGTTGGTGAGAAAGCACCTGATTAGTATCATTTCAAGTGAAAGAAAATATGAAAACATCAGATTCTGATGAGGTTATAAGGCAACATGAATGTGTTTTACATTTCTTCCTTGTTGCTAAGACTGGTGATTGAATATAGGTCCTGATTAGTGCCAGATAACTGTTACAGTTATTTCTAAGAACTGTTTTTCTCTTAGTTTCACTCCTAACCAGGCATCATATAAATAATTGAAACTCTTTATATATGTTTATAATTTGCTACACAATACAAGCATTGACTCCTTCCTCCCAGTTTACATCCCAGGATATTTACATTTTGTACCTTTCCTGCTCCAGTTCCTCTCTCCTCATCTTTCCTGGACATCTCCTGTGGTTTATCCACGCCCCTAACCTGCCCTGCTACCTGCTGAATCCCCTACCTCCTCTCCTATAACTCCTCCTCCCTTGGCTGGCAGGAAGTCTAGCAATATTCTCTGCCTTCCTGATTGGCTGTAAGCTGCTTTATTGACATATCAGGGAATCACTGGGGAGCAGAGTTTAAACAACATTGAGACAGGAGATTTCCTTTTATTTTCTTTTTTATTTTTATTATTAGTTACATTTTATTAACTCTGTATCCTAGTTATATCCCGCTCCCTCATTCCCTCCCAATCCCACCCTCCCTCCCTCATCTGCTCCCTACCCTTTTCCAAGTCCACTGATAGGGGAGGACTTCCTCCCCTTTCATCTGACCCTGTTTTATCAGGTATCTTCAGGACTGTCTGCAAAGTCCTCCTCTGTGGCCTAGCAGGGCTGCTCCTCCCTTGGGGCATGGAGAGGTCAAAGAGCCTGCCATTGAATTCCTGTCAGAAAGAGTCCCTGTTCCCCTTACTAGGAAAACCCACTTGTTTACTGAGATAGCAAGGCTACATCTGAGCAGAGGTTCTAGGTTATATCCATACATAGACCTTGGTTGATTATCAGTCTCAGAAAAGACCCCTGTGCCCAGATATATTAGGTCCTTGTGGAGCTCCTATCTTCTCCACGTCATACTAACTCCCCCTTCTTTCATATGGTTCCCTGCACTCTGCTGAAGGTTTGGTTATGAGTTTTAGTATCTGCTTTGATACAATACTAGGTAGAGTCTTTTAGAGGCCCTCTGTGGTAGGCTCCTGTCCTTTTACTTGTTTTCTCCTACGTCCAATGCCCATCCCATTTGTTGTTCTAAGTGAGGATTGATCATCTTACCCCAGGTCTTCTTTCTTGTTTATCTTCTTTAGGTGTATAGATTTCATTATGTTTATCATATCTTATAGGTCCATATAAGTGAGTATATACCATGGGTGTCTTTCTCCTTCTGGGATACTGTCCCTACCCTTGGGACTTCAACAGGGTTCCTAAGGATTAGAATGAATGGGGGAGGGGAGGAACAAGAGACACAGAAATGAAGGCCAAGTCTGTTCTTCCAATCAAAGCCTCGTTTATTAGAAATTTTTACCCAACTTATATAAGGAGAAGGCAGGAAAGGTGGAAGGTTAATTTACTGCTGCAGGAGATAGGAAGAGTGCTTTCATGGGTTAAATATTGTACCTGCAAGATACCATAAGGATTTTTTTCTTCAGATATCTTACAGATGCTCTAACAAATGGATGTCCTCACAATCTATCACCCATGAGTTTGGGTCTTAGATAACTCTTTCACTAAATAGCTTTAGGTCTCCACTAATTGACCTTTGCTCATTATTTGGCTTTGGCTGCAGTAACTACCTTTGTCTCCACTAGATAGCTTTGGCTCACTAATTGACTTTGGCTTCAGTAGATAGCTTTGACTCCTGGCATCTCCTCCCTTCTTAAACAATTTAAGAGGCTAGCAAGTAGGTTTTGAACATGAGGTCTTTTACAGACGGTGGGCATTAAACAGAGGGGGGAAGTCGTGACCTGATCCTCCCAAGGCTTTTGCAGCCTTTTTGGAGACCTTTTTGGGGAGGAGAGGAAGACCCCATTAAAACCTGAGGGCATCCCCAGCAGGTTGTGGTTAGGGGTAATCAGACACCAACCTCTATGCAATCAGGTTTGCTTCTCAGGGGACTCAGAAGCTGGCAATTGGGCCCTCCCCTTGCAATGTCATCTTGCACCCCATTACAGGTACCCAGGAAAGCATTTATCTGAGTTTCATACCGTTCTCATGACAGCCAAACATAAGCAGTCAAGACCCATGTGATGGACTGTCAGCAGTCTTCCTCCGGCTCAGCTAAGCTAAGCCTCTGTCAGCCAAATCAAGTCTGTGATAATGAACTTGTATGGATTTAGATGCCAGGGAGTCAATTTGTTGTTTTACAAAGCCAGTAAGTCTTTTAATGGCCCATGGGCTGAAAGATACTAGGAGAAGGAAACCCACCAAGGGTCCCAAGATTGAAGGAAGGAGGGTGGTGAGCCAGGGAGAGGTTGAAAACCAATTATGAAACCAACTTTTCTCTTGTTCTCTCTCTCTCTTTCTCTCTTCTAAGCCTTCCCTAACCTTAGCCATGCTGTCCCTTACAATCCCAAGTATAATCTGTGTAAAAACAGCACTCTTCCTTAAGGGCAGCACAGAGCACCCCTTGCTGGAGGAAAAGCTCGTCTAGCCCTCTTCAATTTTGTAGGACAACTTCGGACAGTGAGACTAGGGATTTCTCCAAGTTGGTGATGCCAATCTCCAATCTCTCAATATCCTTGTCAATTGTCCGGCGAAAGTCACAGTAATGCTTATTGGAGAGAATGAGAGAGGTTATACCCGTCCCAGCACCCACAGTTCCGAGGCCAAGGAGGACAGTTAACGTAACAGCTGTTATGGCCTCTCGTTTTGCTCTAAGCAATGCATGGTCATTAACAGGGTCCCAAACCCGGGAAAAATCTTCCCCAGAATAATAAATCAGACAGGGAATTAATTGGACAAGGACACAGAAGGTAGTAAGATTGCTTTTGAGGTGAGGGGTGTATATACAGGGAGTAAGGCCATCACTGCAAGTCTACCAGGCTACCAGTCTATAGCCTGGGAGGATATAATTGGGAAGGTGGCTTGATGGTGTAATAGTTACATTACAAAGATGTCTGTATTTCTAAGGAATACTATTGCCTATGCATAACCCAAGGCCAGAAACAGAAGTCAGCGTCAATCTAGCCTCAGCCTGTTGTGACCATCTGCATTTAGAATGGTGAGAGGAGTAAGAGATTTTCTCGGTGACAGCAATGCCTTCATAAAAGGGAGGGGCAGAATCATAACAAAGACAACAGGACTTAGTAAGCTCAGGGTGTGTATGATTCAGGGCTAAAAAGGTATGATTAACAAGGTCTAAAATAATATGGCATGTGTCAATCCCATCTTCAATTAAGGAGGGGATAGGCTTATCAGCAAAGGAAGGAGTCAGGGAGGCAGGGACATTTTGCTTAAGCTCTGTCAGTGCAGGAAATTCATTTTTCCTGGGTTTTATCTGAGCAGGAGGGGCGAGGACAAGATTGGGTTCAATAGCTATGGGTGGAATAGCTGATTCTTTCCTTAGGGTGAGGTAAATGATAACTCCTGGACCATTCTTGGCCCACCCGTAGTATAAGCGTAGGCCCCAAGTGAGGCCTTCTTGCCAGGGAACTGATTTTTGTTTTCCTTTAGAAGTGAAAGATAGCTTTAAGATGGGGAGCTGGAGCTGTTGCCAGCTTGCGGACAGTCTTAGCCTGTCACAGGTATTTGTCAAATAATAATGTGATTTCCAGGAGTTAATATCAATCTTAGATGTAATAGTTATTACAATGTAATCATCACTATTAAGGTGTCCCCAGCTTCCTGTGGCAATTACAGCTGAGGTTTCACATCCCCAGGAGGTGCAGTAAAAGTCTCCAGCACCTCCACATCCTTTAATCCTCTTATAACCTCAGCAGGCATAAAGCCCAATTGCTGGTTCCCATTGCTCACAGGTGAAGAGTGACTCAGGGGCATGAAAGGACAGGTCTGGGTACCACTTGGTATCAGAAGTGACTTGTGATTGTGTGTAATATACCTCACCATATTCTCTGGAAACTTCACAAGTGTATTTATAGGGTTGGTGGACATTGTTCTTCTTGTCTGTAATCACCTTCTGGCTTTGCATCATCACTCCGAGGAATATTATCCAAAGTGGTCTCGTCTGTAAAGAAAAGAGAAGGATCTCAGGGGGTCTCGCCACCCTGGATGTTGGGGGTACATGGTTTGTCTCCGGGTGATTCTATTTTTTCTGCTGTTTAGAGGAGTGGCCGTCTATTTGTTTTACCAGTCTTTCAGGCAGCCACCTGGCTGCCCCCTCCTTCCTTGGTGTCAAACAGGCACATTGATCATCGACCCCAGATAAGGACTGGGTCTGGGCCATTCCATTTGGAAGTGAGGGGGTCTTTCCACATGACTGTGGCATAGTTTTTATTTGTTTCAGGGTGCCAAAGGCAATCAGCAGTGGACTTGCCATAGGAGTCCAAGGTTAAGAAATTAAGAACAAACAGTGCATGATGAAGAATATTTCTTGGAGATCCTTTCATGGGATATAACTCTCCCTTCCTTAACTTATGAAGGGTGTTTTTAATAGTTTGATGGGCACGCTCAACAATGCCTTGTCCTTGAGGATTATAAGGAATACCAGTGATGTGTTTAATTTGTAATTGATGGCAAAATTCCTGAAAGTTTTTTCCAGTGTACCCAGGACCATTATCCATTTCTAAAACCTTAGGTTTGCCCATAACCGAGAGGCAATTTAAAACATGAGCTATAACATTTTTTGAGGCTTCTCCTGTATGTAAACTGGCAAAATTGAATCTACTAAAGCTATATATTTTTACATGAAGATATTTAAGATTGCCAAATTCAGGTAAGTGAGTAACATCCATCTGCCAGATGTCATTTGGGACTAGGCCTCTGGGATTAACTTCCAAATGGGGAGTGGGCAAGAGAGTGACACAGGCAGGACATTGTTTGATAATTTGGCGTGCCTGCTCCCTGGTGATTTTAAAAAGCAGTCAAAGCGTTTGGGCATTTAAATGATGGAGGGCATGTTTTTTTCTGGCCTGCTCAACAGGGTTTACTGAAATGGGGAATGCCAAGCGTATGGCAGCATCGGTACACGAATTTCCCACAGAGAGAGGACCCAGAAGGTCTGAGTGCACGGAGGTGACCAAGATAAAAAGTTTGGCTTCTAGAGTTAATTAACTCGTGGAGCTTGACAAAAAGAGGAACAGCATTTGTAGAAGACCTAATATAGGGAACCGTTTCAAGAAGTGGAACAGAGTGGGCAATATAAGCACTGTCAGTATATAGATTAAAAGGGAAATTTCCGAGAACCTGAAAAACCTTAACTACTGCAAAAAGTTCTACAAGCTGTGCCGATTTAAAAGGAGATTGGATAGAACTGGTTTCTCCATTGATAGTGTAAGCGGCGACCCCATTAGAGTAGCCATCTGTAAACACTAAATGTGCTTCTGATAGCGGTTGAGGGGAAGTAACTTTTGGGAAGATGAAAGGGTGAGTTTTAATAAATTTAAGTAACTTATTAGCAGGATAATGGTTGTCAATTATCCCAGAAAAGGAAGAATAGACAATGGGCCAAATATCAGTAGTTTGCATCAGCCATTCTAACTGATCTTCAGAATAGAGCAGTATTAATTTATCAGGATCTTATGTATTTTAGTGGCCAATGAAGAACGACGGTCCATCCAGATCTCCATACCTTTAGGTCACGTTGGACACCAGATATGTCCTGACCCACGGGACTTCAACAGGGTTCCTAAGGAGGAGATTGGAAGGAATGGGGGAAGGGAGGAACAGGAGACACAGAAATGAAGGCCAAGTCTGTTCTTCTAATCAAAGCCTCGTTTATTAGATTTTTTTAGCCAACTTATATAGGGAGAAGGCAGGAAACTGAAAAGCTTCTGTAAAGCAAAGGACACCATCATAAAAACAAAATTAATGCCTACAGATTGGGAAAGAATCTTCACTAACCCTTTACCTGACAGAGGGCTAATATCCAGTATATACAAAGAACTAAAGAACCTGAAAAGCAACAAACCAAGTAATCCAATTAAAAAATGGGGAACAGAGCTAAACAGAGAATTCTCGACAGAGAAATATCAAATGGCAGAGAAACACTTAAAGAAATGCTCAACCTCATTAGCCATTAGGGAAATGCAAATCAAAATGACCCTGAGATTTCACCTTACACCCATCAGAATGACCAAGATGAAAAACTCAAGTGACAACACATGCTGGAGAGGTTGTGGAGAAAGGGGAACCCTCCTCCACTGCTGGTGGGAATCTCAACTGGTACAACCACTTTGAAAATCTATCTGGCACTTTTTCAGACAATTAGGAATAGTGCTTCCTCAAGACCCAGCTATAACACTGCTAGGTATATACCCAAAATTTGCTCAAGTACACAAAAGGGATACTTGCTCAACCATGTTTATAGCAGCTTTATTTGTATATACTCGCTCATATAGACCTATAAGATATGATAAACATAATGAAATCTATACACCTAAAAATGATAATCAAGAGAGCAGACACGGGGTAAGATGATCAATCCTCATTTAGAAAAACAGATGGGATGTGCATTGAACGTATGACAGGAGTCTACCACAGAAGGCATCTGAAAGACTACCTAGCAGTGTTTCAAAGCAGACACTAAGACTCATAACCAAACCTTCGGGAGAGTACAGGGAATCATATGAAAGAAGGGGAGTTAGTATGATGGGGAGAGGATAGGAGCTCCACAAGGACCAAATATATCTGGGCACAGGGTCTTTTCTGAGACTGACATTCAACCAAGGACCATGTATGGATATAACCTAGAACCTCTGCTAGGATGTAGCCTGTGGTAGCTCAGTAACTAATTGGTTTCCCATAGTAAGGGGAACAAGGACTATTTCTAACAGGAACTCAGTGGCTGGCTCTTTTATCTCCCCACCCCCCAAGGGAGAAGCAGTCCTGTTAGGCCACAGAGGAGGACTTTGCAGACCTGATAAAACAGGGTCAGATGAATGGGGAGGAGGTCCCCCCCCATCAGTGGACTTGGAAAGGGGCAGGATGGAGATGAGGGAGGGAGGGTGGGATTGGGAGTGAATGAGGGAGTGGGATACAGCTGGGATACAGAGTTAATAAAATGTATCTAATAAGAAAAAATAAAAATTAAAAAAGATATCTTACAGATGCTCTAACAAATGGATGTCCTCACAATCTATCACCCATGAGTTAGGGTCTTAGATAACTCTTTCGCTAAATAGCTTTAGATCTCCATTAAATAACCTTTGCTCACTACTTGGCTTTGGCTTCAGTAACTACCTTTGTCTCCACTAGATAGCTTTGGCTCACTATTTGACTTTGGCTTCAGTAGATAGTTTTGGCTCCTGGCAGGATACCTCACTCAAATGATCATTTCTAGATTCCACCATTTGCCTGCAAATTTTATGATTTCCTCGTTTTTGATTGCTGAGTAATATTCCATTGTGTAAAAATACCACAATTTCTGTATCCATTCCTCCACTGATGGACATCTGGGTTGATTCCAGGTTCTGGCTATTACAAATAAAGTTGCTACAAACATGGTTGAGCAAATGTCCATGTTGTGTACTTGAGCAACTTTTGGATATATGCCTAGGAGTGTTATAGCTGGGTCTTGAGAAAGCAATATTCCTAATTGATTGAGAAAGCACCAGACTGATTTCCAAAATGTTTGTACCAGTTTACATTCCCACCAACAATGGAGGAGGGTTCCCTTTTCTCCACAACCTCTCCAGCATGTGTTGTCATTGAGTTTTTTATTTTAGCCATTTTGATGGGTATAAGGTGAAATCTCAGGATCCTTTTGATTTGCATCTCTCTGATGGCTAAGGATGTTGAGCATCTAAGTATTTCTCTGCCATTCTATATTCCTCTACAGAGAATTCCCTTTTTAGCTCTGTACCCCATTTTTTAATTGATTTACTTGATTTATTGCTTTTTAACTTCTTTAGTTTTTTATATATACTAGATATCAGCCCTCTGTCAGATATAGGGTTGGTGAAGATCCTTTCCCAGTCTGTAGGCTGTCATTTTGTTCTAACCATAGTGTCCTTTGCTTTACAGAAGATTTTCAGTTTCATGAGTTCCCATTTATTGATTGTTGCTCCTAGGGCCTGTGCTGTTGGTGTTCTGTTCAGGCCGTTTTCTCCTGTGCCAATGAGTTCTAGGCTCTTCCCCACTTTTTCTTCTAACCGATTTTGAGTATCTGGTTTTATGTTGAGGTCTTTGATCCATTTGGACTTTAGTTTTGTGCAGGGTGATAAATATGCATCTATTTTCATTTTTCTGCATGGAGACATCCAGTTGGACCAGCACCATTTGCTGAAGATACTGTCTTTTTTTCATTGAATGGTTTTGGCTTCTTTGTCAAAACTCAAGTATTCATAGGTGTGTGGGTTTATTTCTGGGTCTTTTATTCGGTTCCATTGATCCTCCTTTCTGTTTCTATGCCAATACCATGCAGTTTTTATTACTATTGCTCTGTAGTAAAGCTTGAGATCGGGGATGGAGATACCTGCAGATAATCTGTTGTTGTACAGGATCGTTTTGGACATTCTGGGTTTTTTTGTTTCTCCATATGAAGCTGAGAATCTTTTTTTTTCAAGTTCTGTAAAGAATTGTGTTGGTATTTTGATGGGAATTGTGTTGAATCTGTAGATTGCTTTTGGCAAGATGGCCATTTTCACTATGTTAATCCTACCAATCCATGAGCACGGGAGATCTTTCCATCTTCTGATATCTTCTTCAATTTCTTTCTTCAGAGACTTACAGTTTTTTTTTTTCAAACTGCTCTTTCACTTGCTTGGTTAGAGTCACCCAAAGGTACTTTATGTTATTAGTGGCTATCATGAAGGGTGCTGTTTCCCTGATTTCTTTCTCAGCCCTTTTGTCTTTGATGTACAGGAGGGCTTCTGATTTTTTTTTGAGTTGATTTTGTATCCAGCCACTTTGCTAAAGGTGTTTATCAGCTGAAGGAGTCTTCTAGTTGAATTTTTGGGTCGCTCATGTATACTATATATCATATATCATGTATGAATAGTGACACTTTGACCTCTTCCTTTCTGATTTGTATCCCCTTTTTCTCCTTTAGTTGTCTTATTGCTTTAGCTAGGACTTCAAGTACTATGTGAAACAGGAGATTTTTAATGCAAGGCTTACAACCAGTGATGAGGGATACATAAATCAGCATTTGAATTGCACATTAACCTTAAGCCTACAGATAACATTCTACCACTGAGCTTTTAAAATATATTGAGATGGTGTCATACTTAATTATACCAGGCTGGCATTTAAATCACTTTGTCGTTCAGACAAGCTTTGAATTTGTGATCCACAGGCCTCAACCTCTAGAATACTATGGCTTAATAGTCCTGATCCACCAGATTCTGGTAATATTTAGTAAGAATTTAAATTTTTTCAATCACCCTGTAAAGCAGCTTTGAAAGTGTTTATTAAGATAATCACATAAATTACTATGCTATACAAAAGTATTATTCATCTGCATTCAATCTAGAGAAACACAAACTTTTTGCACATAAAACTTGCAATATGAGTTTTATTCATAATAATCAAATCCTGAAACAATACAGTGTTACTCACTAGGCTATGAATCTCTAACATATACATGCCTGAAATATTACTCCACAATGTGAATGAAAGATGTAAAACTTCTAACTCTCTGTTTGATTATACAGAATCAAACAGTTATAGGGTCATAGACATAAGTAGAACTGAGACTGTAGCGCAAATGACTCCATGATGGAAGTATTATTCAAGCTGTAAAACTCAGCATATAGACAACAACACCTGTCAAATCTAAAACAAAGACTTAATCCACCAAAGTCCATAGTTCTGGAAAAGTCTCTAAATTTACTAACAGTGCTTTTTGGCTTCTGTGATTCTACTTCTGGCTAACTGTTCTTGTTACATGAAGTATGTCAATCCCAAGCATGGTTTCTATGCCTAAAAGCTCACACATAGAAAGGTTTTGGGTTGCAGTGAGATCCTGAACACCCTAATAACACTTTTTGTTGGCTTAGAGCTGTATCCAAGATGTCTTCTTTGGTGAATACCCACAACATATCTGGAGGTACCATTGAGATCCTGAATACTGGAGCTTGAGACTCTGGGGTGGTCAAGGAAGAGCAAGGAAGAGTGTGATGATCAGGGGATAACTAGGGAGTATGCAACCTGAGGGGTGCCCATTGATCAATTTCTTCCTAATGCTTCAGAGGAGTCTGACACCTCCACTTCCAAAAGAAAGAACAAATTACAAAGTCCTCTAGGTCTGTCACCTCTGGAAGTAATTCTAGTTGATACCTTTTCTATTTGGACACATAGGGGAGGTCAAACACAGCAATGGTCCATGTCAGATGTCATTCCCCCTGTCTCTTCAAGAATTCACACTTAGGACTGCATGGTGTCTACTCCAGGTTGTCATCTCTCTCTTTCTCTCTCTCTCTCTCTCTCTCTCTCTCTCTCTCTCTCTCTATCTCTCTGTGTGTGTGTGTTTTCTATCTTTTCCTGACAGTTTTGTTTCCCTGTAATGACCAATGGCTTTCTCTAGTGTGAGACCCTCCATCCACCTATCTTAAGACTTTTGCCCCCTACTATTGGAGACCTGAATGCTCTTGGCTCTGCCAGGACACCCAAAGTATCCAAACAACAACAAAAACAAAAAGAAACAAAAAACAACAGAAAATACTTTGTCTTCTCCAAGAGTGCTTGAGTTGCTTAACTACTGCTCATAGTCACAGAGTTGGTACTTGTGTAGAGGTGGGGAGGGGATGGCCTCTAGCAAGGGCCCCTGCCATGTGCTGGTTCTGCTCCTTTTTTCATAATTAATGTCTTCTTTTCAACCAATGATCTGTAAAGCCACCATTCACTTAAAAAAAGTAACAAAACCACTCCTGGGCTGTGCTGTGCTGGGGGATCACTGCCAGAAAAACAGCCTGGACAAAATGGACTTTTCCCTTCTGTCCAACACTGACCAATGCAACTTTAAAGAATTTTCACTAATTATGTCTTAGAAAGAGTTAATATAACTGCTAAAATGATTTCCTTTGTCACTCAGTTGGCCCCAGATATTTTTAAAAAGAAAGTTATAAAAATTAGAAAAATTCAAATATAATAAATAAGTCCCAGTTGCTGGAGGTAGCTCAAAATGTGTTTAAGAGCAGAGAATTGATTCGGACAATAACTTTCACATAAACTGAAAGTCACTATCACCTTCTCTGATGATGAGATATAGTTAGATTTATAGATATACAAGATAATTTTGGTGTCTTACCCTTTGTCAGAGAAATATCTCCTAGCTGAGAGCTCTGTTTCCAATCAAATGATACAGTTGGACCATCTCTCAGGTTAATAATAAAGAATTACCCTGGGTGTAGGTAGAAACCAAATGCCCAGGACTGGCCCAACACCAAGTTTCTATAGTTGTTCAACTAATTCAGCTACATCAGTCCATATTAAACAATACCCAATGACCCAGACACAAAAGAGGAAATTGCAGTCCTTACTGCCTGCCTTGAAGAGACAGTCATCCTGGTGCCCTGCCAGTGGCCCTGGAATGTGACTTTCTTGTCTAGGAAGTAAAGTGGGACCTCTGATTCTCATGTTTCCACAGAAACAGGTACACACTACCTTGGACCTGAAAGATGTGTTCCTCAGTATCCCATTGACAGAGGAAAGTCAACTTATCTTTGCTTTTAAATAGACAAATAAACGGTGGAAGGTTACAGAGGGCAACATGCCTGGACCAGGTTGCCTCTGTTTTTTTTTTTAATTAAATTTTTATTTTTTTAATATTAGTTACAGTTTATTAACTTTCTATACCAGCTGTAGCCCGCTCCTTCATTCCCTCCCAATCCCACCTTCTCTCCCTCATCTCCTCCCTGCCCTTTTCTAAGTCCACTGATAGGGGAGGTCCTCCTCCCTTTCCACCTGACCTTAGCTTATCAGGTCTTTTCAGGACTAGCTGCAATGTCCTCTTCTGTGGCCTAACAAGGCTGCTCCTCCCTCCATGGGGGAGGGTGTCAAAGAGCTAGCCATTGAGTTCATGTCAGAAATAGTCCCTGTTCCCCTTACTAGGGTACCCACTTGGGTACTGAACTACCATGGGCTACATCTGAGCAGGGGTTCTAGGTTATATACATACATGGTCTTTGGTTGGTCTTTGGTCTCATAAAAGACCCCTGTGCTCAGATATGTTTGGTCCTTGTGGAGCTCCTGTCCCCTCCAGGTCATACTAACGCCCCCTTCTTTCATATGATTCCCTGCACTACGCCCAAGGTTTGGTTATGAGCCTCAGCATCTACTTTGATACACTGTTAGGAAGAGTCAGAGGCCCTCTGTGGTAGGCTCCTGTCCTGTTATGTGTTTTCTCTTACTTCCAATGTCCATCCCATTTGTCTTTCTAAGTGAGGATTGATCATCTTACCCCGGATCCTCTTTTTTGTTTATCTTCTATAGGTGTACAGATTTTAGTATGTTTATCCTATCTTATAGGTCTAATACCCCACTTATATGTGAATATATAACATGTGTGTCATTCTGATTCTGGGATACCTCACTCAGGATGATCTTTTCTAGATCCCACCATTTGCCTGCAAATTTCATGATTTCTTTGTTTTTAATTGCTCAGTAGTATTCCATTGTGTAAATGTACCACAATTTCTGTATCCATTCTTCTGTTGATGGACATCTAGGTTGTTTCCAGGTTCTGGCTATTATGAATAACGCTGTTACAAACATGGTTGAGCAAATGTTCTTGTTGTGTACTTGAGCATCTTTTACATATATGCCTAGGAGTGGTATAGCTGGATCCCGATGAAGTGCTATTCCTAATTGTCTGAGAAAGCGCCAGATTGATTTCCAAAGTGGTTGTACAAGTTTACATTCCCAATAGCAGTAGAGTAGGGTTCTCCTTTCTTCAC
Organism: Psammomys obesus; assembly: GCF_907164565.1. Classification (NCBI taxonomy): domain Eukaryota; kingdom Metazoa; phylum Chordata; class Mammalia; order Rodentia; family Muridae; genus Psammomys; species Psammomys obesus. Next base: position 23,039,058 of record NW_026585894.1, on the reverse strand, counting down.
AACCTCTCCAGCATGTGATGTCACTTGAGTTTTTAAAGACATTAAATACAGACTTCCTGCTCTTCTATCTAAGGTTTTCTGGGAAACTGATTATAAAAGATCTACTGAAAGACTGCTGCAGCAGTTACAGACTTTGGGCTACAAATGATGGCTAAGAAAGCTCAGCTTTGTAGAAGGCTACCTATCTTCACTAAGAACTGAAGGGAAGGAAAAAGAGCCTATCTCAAAATAAGATTCCTACCATCCTTTAGATCTCTCTTCTAAAGACCAAGAGATAGTCTCATGAATTCTTAAGTGCAACTACATCTGGATATTAGTTTGTAGAAATAGCAAGGCCTCTGTTTACCAGCACACAGAGGAACACTAAAGTCCTGTTCAGTAGTGAGAATAAACAAAAGTCATAAGTGGTTTTAAACCTGAATTTGGGGTCATGTCAACATACCTGTCAAAATGTGTGAATTCTAAAGCCACAGAATCACCCACTTGTCTATGAGCTGTAGTAGCAACTGCTCATTTAATAAAAGAAAACAAACTACTTCTGGGTCAAGCTCTTATACTTACAGTACCCTACCAGAAGGTTGAGGCCCTCCTCCAAGAAGCGCCAGAATGCTGGTTGTCTAATGATTATGTGACCCAGTAACAGGCTGTACTCTAGGCTTACCCTTGAATCCAGTTTGAGAAACCTACCACCACCAATTAATTGGGTTACCCTCTTGCCTGATGACACTGGTGCTCATCATTGACTGTCATGAGATGAAAGATGAAACCAGTGGGAGCTGCAGTAGTTACATTAACCAAAATTATTTGAGCCCAAGTCAGGTATCACAGTTCAGAGAACATAACTGGTTTGACCCAGCCTCTCAGATGGGGAAAAAGCAAGTTCACCAACATTTATTTACGTATTCAAAGACTTTCAATTAGTATGCTTTTACTACCAGCCATGTCCATGGTGTGATCTATTCAGAGATAGGGCCTTTCACTGTGGGGGTAAAACAAACAAACAAACAAACAAAGGACATTAAAAAATCTTGACCCACCTAGAGGCTAATCCATCAAAGCCGTTATTCCCAGGGAAGTTTCTAAATGCACTAACCTTGCCTTTTGGCTGCTGTAGTTCTGCTTCTGTCTAATTGTTCTTGTTAAGTGAAGTGTGTCAATCCAGGACATATTTTTTTGAGCTTAAGAGCTCATCCTGAGAATGACTTGGGACTACACTGCGATCCAAACACCCAGTGCAGTTACCAGCCAGCTAATAAAGACTTTCTAATGGCTTAAACTCATGTCCAAATAGTCTTCTATGGTGAATAGCGCACAACAAAACAAACATGATATTGTAAAAGGTAACACATTAATGGTCTCCTCATACTACAAGTTTTAAGACACAGCATTTTGCAAATAGAAGACATATGACTGGATAATTATGCAGTTATAGAATTCAGTATGGTTTAGAAAAGGAAGAAATAAGGGATTGTGTTTGGCCATTATCAGACTGTGGTTGTGCATACTTGACTTTACAAAACTAATAAACATTGTGCAGAACTCCCCCTCACACATAAATACAAGTAAATGATATATATTTTATATCACCATAAAGATGCCTCTAGAGATAATATACTACAGTTTACAAATTATTACCTCTAAGCTAAAGAGGAAATTGTCTTTCATGGCACCAAAGACTTAAAGTTGAATTTTTTAAAAAAACATATCTCCATATTACATGTCACAATCACATATAAATCATAAAATAAAACTAAATTTAACAGTATAAAATTTAGTTACCGTTATTTATTTCTTCTAATACTGTAAGTATATGAACATATGATTAAATTATACATGAGGTTCAAAATAAAATGAAATTTAAAAATCTTATGGCACTTATTCACAAAACACTGGGTGGTAAAACCTTTATTCAAACTTCTAAATAATTCTACTTTTGCTGTGCTTTTAAAGGTAGATTTACTTCATGTATAATTGTGTATTTCAGCCAGATACTAAGAAGAACATGTAAAATCCTAAAGATACAATTCACCCTTTATGAATTTACTCAATAAGTTTGTGCTAGGCAGGCAGATTGATTTTCCAGTTTCTTGTCATTGCAAGTGTCCTCTGTTATATTTATAGGTAGCTGTAATTTGCCTGTAGGTTTTGTTTGTTTGTTTGTTTGTTTTGTTTTATTGTGGTAATGTATAGTCAGTGGTGCTTTCTTGGTTGACCTATGTAACAGCAAAATGTGAAATCAGCAGTAAAGTCTTTGATTTATTTTTAGCTATAACCTGTTCTTTGCTGTTGCTGTGTCAGGCTTTGGTATAATAAAAAATGTTAGCAGGTAATTTCTATTGTATTTGTATCTCCCTTCAGAATAAAGTCATTCAAATGTGTCTTTCCAAGTGAGTCACTCATGCATATTCTTTGCTAGGGTGTCAAGTTACTTTTCCCTTCCTTATGTGCTAGTGTTATGTATCTAATTGAATTAAAGCATAAGTAAAATAAAATCAAATCTTTTATCACAAGAGTTAAATTTTCATTGCTTCTCCAAGTAATAAATGCTCTGATGTATTATATTTCCATAACCTATTATGAACACATCTACTATTTAAAAGATTATCACAGAAAAAGAATTGGCAATGGGGCTGGACTAGATGGCTGCGCCAGGAGAACAGGGCGTCTGAGGAGCCAGAAAACATTTCCTGTACAGCGACCAAGAAACTGAACCCTCGGCCCTAAAACAACAGCGATCGTCTTTTTCAGGTGAGAGGAAAACCCCACAGCGCGGGAATCGGTCTGTACCACTCTCAGGTCCTCCAGCCAGAACCCAGAAGAGATCCCGGGTCACGCAGGGACTAGGTCCCCAGACCAGAGCCACATGTCTTCGTGTCCTAATCACTTTCCCAGGATGATCGGTGGGCACAAAAACACCAGAGATTGGGAGTCCCTGTCGCAAGAGAATCCACTGGGAAGGAAGGAAACTGTACTGACTCAAATCACCCAGTCCTTCCCTGGAAAAAGTCTCACAGACCTGCAGGGCCGAGCCGCCATCACTGAGATGTGCTCCAGACACAGGTACAAACAGTTGCTGCCCGCCAGATGTCCAACTGTGTCACAGAAGCAGATCACTAAATTTACAGCAAGAAACCCAGAAACAGGGCAGCTGTCTTCAGGACTTTCCTGGGTGAGAACCCAGGAGAACCCTCTCGACTAACAAAGACCACAGTTAACACTCAGGTCTCTATCCCTGAGGTGGGCAGCAGCAACTCCTGAAAAAAACTCCAGCCATCCAGGGACTATACCCAAAAAGCTGAGAAGACTTCCTTCAAGAAAAACCAGTTTTCTACCAAGGGAATTCTCTCCACCATAGGATCCCCAGAAACCACCAGAAAATAACGACAAACACCTAAGATAGCCCAGTGGGTAAAGGCCAGCGTAAAAGCTCAAGCAACAAAAGACAGAGCAATATGGCATCTCCAGAACCCAGTTACCCAGGGGCAAGAAGCAATGGACACCCCAGCATAACTGAAATCCAAGAAGATGACCTAACAACTATGATCATGAAGATGATAACAGAGGAAACAAATAAGATACATAAAGACATAGAGGAAGACAAACTCAAACAGAATATTGCCATGTGTAAAGAAACAGAGGAAGTTGCAGCCAAACAGTTTGTGGCCTTTAGAAAGGAAATACTTAAAGCACTGGATGAAATAAAAGAAACAGAGATTGGTTCAAACAAACAGCTGAAAGAAATGATGGAAAAACAACAAAATACAGTCAGACAGGTGAAGGAAATCAACAAAATGGCTCAAGATCTGAAGATAGAATTGGAAAAATTAAAGAAAACACAAATGGAGGAAATTGCAGAGAGAAAGAACTTAGGGAAGAAAACAGGAATTACAGAGGTTAGCATAACCAATAGACTACAAGAGATGGAAGAATCTCAGGTGTGGAAGATAAAATGGAAGAAACCAAAGTATCTGTCAAAGAAAATGTTAAATCCAAAAAGATCTTGACACAGACCATCGAAGAAATCAAAGACAATATGAAAAGACAAAACCTAAGAATAATAGGTATAGAGGAAAAAGAAGACTCCCTTCTCCAAGGCTGAGAAAATATTTTCAACAAAATCATTGAAGAAAATTTCCCCAAGTTAAAGGAGAGGCTAATAAGAATACATGGGGCCTACTGAACACCCAACAAATTTGACCAGAAAAGAAAATCCTCCCGCCACATAATAATCAAAACAGTAAGTATACAGAACAAAGAAAAAATACTAAAAGCTGCAAGGGAAAAAGGCCAAGTAACGTATAAAGGCAAACCAATTAGAATCACACCTGACTTTTCAACAGAGACTATGAAATGCAGAAGGGCCTGGAAGGATATCATGCAGACCCTAAGAGAACACAGATGTCAGCCCAGGCTACTATACCCAGCAAAACTCTCAGTCCTCATAGACGGAGAAAACAAGATATTCAATGACAAAAACAAATTTCAACAATACCTACACACAAATCCAGCATTACAGAAGACACTGGAAGGGAAAATACAACCCAAGAAAATTAGCTTCTTTCAAGAAAACACAGGAAATAATTAACCCTACTACAGTAAAACAAAAAGCAACCAAGCATACAACATTATGACCACACCCAACATCAAAATCAAAGGCTCTAACAGCCACTGGTCATTAATCTCTCTCAACATCAATGGACTCAACTCTCCAGTAAAAAGACACAGACTAACAGAATGGATAGGTAAACAAAACCCAGCAATCTGTTGCATACAAGAAAAACACCTAAGGCAAAAAGATAGACATTACCTGAGGATAAAGGGTTGGAAGACGACTTTCCAAACAAATGGACCCAAGAAGCAAGCAGGAGTAGCCATTCTAATATCTGATAAAATAGACTTTCAACCAAAATTAATAAAAAGAGATGAGGAAGGACACTTCATACACATCAAGGGAAAATTCCACCAGGAAGACATCACAATCCTGAACATCTATGCCCCAAATACAAGAGCACCCACATTTGATAAAGAAACATTGATAAAATTTAAACCACATATAGATCCCCTCACATTAATAGTGGGAGACTTCAACACCCCACTCTCAACAAAGGACAGGTCAACAAAAAAGAAATTAAACAAAGAAACAATATCTCTAACAGAGGTCATGAATCAAATGGACCTCACAGACATTTACAGATCTTTACACCCAAACACAAAAGAATTTAGCTTCTTCTCAGCACCTCATGGAACCTTCTCCAAAATAGACCATATAGTGGGTCACAAAGCAAGCCTCAACAGATACAAGAAGATTGAAATAATCCCTTGTATCTTGTCTGATCACCATGGAATAAAGCTGGACCTCAACAACAACAGAAGTAGCAAAAAGCCTACACACACATGGAAACTGAATAACTTGCTGCTAAATGAAACCTGGGTCAGAGAAGAAATAAAGAAAGAAATTAAAGTCTTCCTAGAACTCAATGAAAATGAAGACACCCAAACTTGTGGGACACAATGAAAGCAGTGCTAAGAGGAAAGTTCATAGCACTAAGTGCCTTCAAGAAGAAATTTGAGACAGCGCATTCAAGCAACTTAATGGCTCACATGAAAACACTAGAAAAAGAAGAAGTGGACAAACCAAAAAGGAGTAGAAGGCTGGAAATAATCAAACTCAGGGCTGAAATCAATTAATTAGAAACAAAACAATTCAAAGAATCAATGAAACCAAGAGCTGGTGCTTTGAGAAATTCAACAAGATCAACAAACCCTTTGCCAAGCTAACTAATAGGCAGAGAGACACCACCCAAATCAACAAAATCAGAAATGAAAAGGGGGACATAACTACAGACACTGAGGAAATCCAAACAATCATTAGGACTTACTTCAAAAGTCTATATGCCACAAAATTTGAAAATCTAAATGAAATGGACAATTTTCTTGATCGATTTGACTTACCAAAGCTGAATCAGGACCAGGTAAATCAACTAAATAGTCCTATATCCCCCAAAGAAATAGAAGCGGTCATCAAAAGTCTCCCATCCAAAAAAAAAAAAAAAAAAAATAACCCAGAACCAGATGGTTTCAGCGCAGAATTCTACCAGACCTTCAAAGAAGAGCTAACTCCAATTCTCTTCAAACTATTCCACAAAATAGAAACAGAAGGAACATTACCAAGCACATTCTATGAATCCACAGTCACCTTGGTACCTAAACCTCACAAAGACTCAACAAAGAAAGAAAATTTCAGGCCAATTTCCCTTTTGAACATTGATGCAAAAATACTTAACAAAATACTTGCAAACCGAATCCAAGAACACAACAAAGATATTATCCATTATGACTAAGTAGGCTTCATCCCAGGTATGCAGGGGTGGTTCAATATATGGAAATCCATTAATGTGATCCACCATATTAACAAACTGAAAGAAAAAAAAACACATGATAATCTCTCCAGATGCTGAAAAAGCATTTGACAAAATAAAGCACTCATTCATGTTTAAAGTATTGGAGAGATCAGGGATACAAGGCACATATCTAAACATAGTAAAGGCAATATATAGCAAGCCTATAGCCAACATCAAACTGAACGGAGAGAAACTTAAAGCAATCCCATTGAAATCAAGGACAAGACAAGGCTGCCCACTGTCTCCATATCTCTTCAACATAGTGCTGGAAGTCCTTGCTAGAGCAATAAGACAGTTGAAGGAGATCAAGGGGATACAGATGGGAAAGGAAGAAGTCAAATTATCACTATTTGCAGATGATATGATAATATACATGAGTGACCCCAAAAACTCTACCAGGGAACTCCTACACCTAATAAACACCTTCAGCAAAGTGGCTGGGTACAAAATTAACTCAAAAAAAAAATCAGTAGCACTCCTGTTTACAGAACACAAAAGGGCTGAGAAAGAAATTAGGGAAACAACACCCTTCACAATAGCCACAAATGCCATAAAGTACCTTGGTGTAACCCTAACCAAGCAAGTCAAACACTTGTATGAAAAAAATTTCAAGTCTCTGAAGAAAGAATTAGAAGAAGATATGAGAAGATGGAAAGATCTCCCATGTTCATGGCTTGGCAGGATTAACATAGTAAAAATGGCCATCTTACCAAAAGCAATCTACAGATTTAATGCAATTCCCATCAAATTGCCAACACAATTCTTTACAGACCTGGAAAGAAAAATTCTCAACTTCGTATGGAATAACAAGAAACCCAGAATTGCTAAAACAATCCTCTACAATAAAAGATCTTCTGGAGGTATCTTCATTCCTGATCTCAAGCTGTACTATAGAGCAACAGTTACAAAAACTGCATGGTACTGGCATAGAAACAGACTGGTGGATCAATGGAACCGAACAGAAGACCCAGAAATAAACCCACACACTTATGGACACCTGATTTTTGACAAAGATGCCAAAACTATACAATGGAAAAAAGATAGCACCTTCAACAAATGGTGCTGGTCTAACTGGATGTCTACATGTAGAAAAATGAAAACAGATCCATACTTATCACCCTGCACAAAACTGAAGTCCAAGTGGATCAAAGACCTCAACATAAAACCAGACACATTAAATCGGCTAGAAAAAAAAGTTGGGAATACCCTAGAACTCATTGGTACAGGAGAAAACTTCCTGAACAGAACACCAACAACACAGGCTCTAAGAGCAACAATCAATAAATGGGACCTCATGAAACTAAAAAGCTTCTTTAAAGCAAAGGACACAGTCATCAAAACAAAGCCACTGCCCACGGATTAGGCAAGAACCTTCACCAATCCTTTATCTGATGGAAGACTCATATCCAGCATATATAAAGAACTAAAGAAGCTAAAATGCAGCAAACCAAGTAATACACTTAAGAAATGGGGAACAGAGCTAAACAGAGAACTCTCTGTAGAGGAATATAGAATGGCAGAGAAGCATTTAAAGAAATGTTCAACCTCATTAGCCATTAGGGAAATGCAAATCAAAACAACCCTGAGATTTCACCTTACACCCATCAGAATAACCAAGATGAAAATCTCAGTGACAACACATGTTGGAGAGGTTGTGGAGAAAGGGGAACCCTTCTCCATTGCTGGTGGGAATGTAAACTAGTACAACCACTCTGGAAATCAATCTTGTGCTTTCTCAGACAACTAGGAATAGCGCTTTCTCAAGATCCAGCCATACCACTCCTAGGCATATATCCAAAAGAGGCTCAAGTACAGAAAAAGGACATTTGCTTAACCATGTTTTTAGCAGCTTTATTTGTAATAGCCAGAAGCTGGAAACAGCCCAGATGCCCCTCAACTGAAGAATGGATGTAGAAATTGTGGTACATGTATAAAATGGAGTATTACTCAGCAATGAAAAATAAGGAAATCATGAAATTTGCAGGTAAATGGTGGGACCTGGAAAGGACCATCCTGAGTGAGTTGTCCCAGAAGCAAAAAGATACATATGGTATATACTCACTCATATAAACATACAACATATGATAAACCCGCTAAAATCTGTATGTCTAAACAAACTAAGCAAAAGAAAGGACCCTAACTAAAATGCTCAGTCCCCATCCTGAATGGCAAAGAGGATGGACATCAGAAAAAGAAGAAAATAGGAAACAACCTAGGAACCTGCTGCAGAGGGCCTCTCAAAGCTAGAAGAAGAAAACAGGAAACAACCTAGGAACCTGCCACAAAGGGCCTCTGAAAGCCTCTGCCCTACAGACTATCAAAGCAGATGCTGAGCCTGATGGCCAACTCTCGGGCAGAGTGAATGGAATTTTAGGTAAGAAGTGGGAAATAGCAAGAGCTGGATAGGACAGGAACTCCACAAGGAGAGCAACAGAACCAGAAATTTGAACACAGGGAACTTCCCAGAGACTCATGCTCCAACCAAGGACTATTCATGGAGATAACCTAGAACCCCTGCACAGATGTAGCCCATGGCAGTTCAGTGTCCAAGTGGGTTACATAATAATGGGAACAGGGACTGCCTCTGACATGATCTGATTGGCCTGCTCTTTGATCACCTCCCCCTGAGGGGGGAGCAGCCTTACCAGGCCACAGAGGATGACAATGCAGCCACTTCTGATGAGAACTGATAGACTAAGATCAGAAAGAAGGAGAAGAGGACCTCCCCTATCAGTGGACTTGGGGAGGGGCATACATGCAGTAAGGGGAGGGAGGGTGGGGTGGGGAGGGGAGGACGGAGGGGTTTATGGGGGGATACAAATGAATAAAGTGTAATTAATAAAAGTTAAAAAAAGAATTGGCAATGGTATTGACAGTAATTTTTCTTTATTTTTTTCTTATAGTTCTTAGACATTGAACCTAGAATTTTGTGCATGTAGGACAAGTACTCTACTACTGAGTAACTCTCTACTCTTTTTACTTATTCATTGGTGATAACATCTTTATTACTTCCTTTTCTGTCACTTGATCAAACACCATGACCAAGGAAACTGATAGAAGGAAGATTTTATTTGGCTTATGATTCCAGAAATAAGAGTCAGTCATGGTGCGAAATCATGACAGCAGGAAAGCATGGCAACAGAAGCAATAACCGTAAAGCTCATACCATTAATCAATGAATCTTGAACTCACTCTGTTACCAAAGCAGGTCTCTATCATGTTAAGACTTCATGACTCAGTCTCTAAAATATCTGGCATCAAACCTGCACCACACACCTGCTGAATATTTAAGTAATTCAAGTAACTTGCCTATTATGACATTACATATGACTAGAAATAAAAGAATACCCACTGTATAATTCAATGCTTTGTTTCATTTAGAGATTGCATTTATTCTTGTAGCTCAGTCTTAGGTACACCTGGCTTTGAAATCAATACTTGTTATGACCTTTGTAGCCTAGGTAGGTCAGCTAATTTACTAATCTAGTATTTGTTTACCTTTGAAATATTTGCCATTCTAAAAAGTAATAATTTTCCTTCATCTGTTTTTAAATTTTGACTAAGGAAACATGGAGGAAAGTTTTTTTTTTAATTTCTCTTAAGTTTGTTTGTTTGCTTTCTGTTTCTTTAGCTCAATGATAATTTTGATAGCATTGAGAGAAAATCGAGAGGGTAAGCAAGTTAAAAAATCTCTGCTAGAAAGAGGAAGAAGAAAAGAGGGAGAAAAGTCACGTATTTTTTAATGGAGTTTGGCAGACATTTGCAATAGCATGGAAGAAGGGAGATGGGATTCACCAAAAGAATGAGAAAGCCCAGAACATTAGGTAAAGGATTCCCAGGCTTTGGTCAGTCTCCAAAGACAGCATTGTAGAAAAAAGGAAAAGGAAGTTAACTTTTCTGGCTTAGAACAAAGAAAAAATATGATCATGTTTAGAAGATCTGCATGGCAGAGGCTACTTGTTTTTAAAATAAATAATCCAACACTGCTAAACTTGAATTTTCAAAATTAGCATGTCTATAAGAAAACTAAGTTACTTAGGAGAAACAAGAGTCAATTAATTGACCATTTATTTCCAAAGTTAAGCAACTTCTCCTCCACTATTGTGCTACTTTCATATACCATGTATATCCATACATGGTATGACCATAACCAAGAACCCCTGCTCGGATGTAGCCCATGGTAGCTTAGTATCCAAGTGTGTTTCTTTAATAAGGGGAACAGGAACTATTTCTGACATGAACTCAATTACTGGCTCCTTTACCCCCCACCCCCCGAGGGAGGAACAGCCTTGCTAGGCCACAGAGGAAGACAATGCAGCCAGTCCTGATGAGACCTGATAAACTAGGGTCAGATGGAATGGGAGGAGGACATCACCTATCAGTGGACTTGGAAAGGGGGAGGGAGGAAATGAGGGAGGGAGGGTGGGATTGGTAGGGAATGAGGGAGGGTGCTACAGCTGAGATATAAAGTAAATAACCTGTCATTAATATTAAAAAATAAGATATTCGGCCAGGATGGCGACTAGCACGCACAGTTTCTGAGCTGTGGAAGAGCTGAACGCCTGAGTTGGTGAGTGGAAAAACTTCTGAAACCAGGAAAATGACAGTGAGGCTTTCAAAACGACAGGGAACTGCACAAGGTGAGAACTTTGGTCTTGGGTCACCTGGGGACTTGTTTGGGGAAGGCGAGTAACCATCCTTTGATCTCCCCTTTCTCAGACAACCCTCCTCCTCAAGACAGCCAACTCAGCGAGATTCTCAACTCAGACCGAACTGCATGGGGTCTGCAGCGGCTGAGGCAGAGCCCCTAGGCCCTTAGCAGCAACTGCCAGCTATACCAGTCTCAGAGTCCCGGACTCCCAGCACCATTCTCCAAGGCTCCTAGGTCTGCTAGCTGCCATACTGGCTCCACAGGGTCTCTCAGCCACTGACTGCAAGGCCCACCCAAACCCTCAGTGACAGATAATGCGCTTTATACCTACCAAAGCCCAGCAGTCCAGCCATAAAAGCTAGGCATACCAGGTACTGGGCCTCCCAGGCCTGGAGAGCACAGTGGAGAGCTCCCAGGACTTCCCAGAAGGCATCTGGACTGCCATCCCAGTCTCCAGCTGCAGGTGGACTTCCTAACCTGGTGGCTGCAGCAGCACTGAGCTGGCAGAGCATGTCAGTCCTCCAGCATAAGACCAAGCAGGGCCAAACCAGAGAGCAGAGAGCCTGGATACCCCGGTCCCGGCCGATGTGACCTGCTTAAGATTGAGTAAGCCCTTGAGTGTCTGCAGAGCCTCAGACCCAGGGTCCTTCTAAAATAGAAGCCAGGCACCAGACCCCTCCCACCCACATACCCACTGTGGGAAACAGAGGGTCACTTGGGTCATTGAGGCCCCTGCTCTTCTGGTCCAGACCCATGGCACTATCATCTCAGGGTCCCAGGTCTGCTAGCCACCATACTGGCTCCACAGGGTCTCTCAGCCACTGACTGTACAACTCACCCAAACCCTCAGTGACAGATAAGACAGTATATACCCACCAAAACGAAGCAGACCCATCATACAAGCTAAGCACACCAGGCACTAGGCCTCCTAGGCTTGAAGAGCATAGTGGAGGGACCCCAGGACTTCCCGAAGGCATTGGGACTGGCATCCCAGCCTCCAGCTGCAGCTGGACTTCCAAGCCTGGCGGCTGCAGCAGCAATAAACTGACACAGCATGTCAATCTTCCTGCATAAGACCAAGTAGGGCCAAATCAGAGAACAGAGAGCCCGGATACCCTTATCCATGCCAATGTGACCTGCTTGAGAGTGAGTGCACACTTGAGTGTCTGCAGAGATCCAGATCCAGGGTCCTTCTAAAATAGAAGCCAGGCATCAGACCCTGTTTCCCACATACCCACTGTGGGAAACAGAGGGTCACTTGAGACATTGAAGCCCCTGCCCTGCCGGTCCAACTGAGGAGTTAAGGCAGTTGATGCCGGAAATTGTGCCGCGACCATCACCAGCGCCTGCTACATATACAGTGTATGCACAAATAACCCCCTAGAAGCCTGCAAGGCAGAGCCCCTCCCACATACTCAAGGGTTCAACATTCTCTATCACTCTGTCCCCTGAGACACACTTCCACCCACCCTTACACACACACACACACACACACACACACACACACACACACACACACACGCCTGCATTTGCCCTTTTAAGCCTGCTTACTTTCTACCCACAGGTACAGCAAGTGCAACAAAGCACACTCTGAGGCCACGGGACCTCTCTAAGTTTCCTGAAGAACTCTACAGACACCAGAGAGAGAAAGTGCCAGTCTGAACTGCAAAATCCAGAAACACACAGGGAAGGTTTCAGATAAGCCAATAGCCAAGGGTCAGCGAAAGAACACATCCAACATAAATCAGGACATCATGACTTCATCAGCAACCCCCAAAATTGATGGATACTCCAATTCATCAGAAGCACAGGAAAATGACTTTAAAGCTATGCTTACCCAATTATTTGAGGAAATAAACAATTCTCTCAGAGCAATAGCCATGCAAATAAATACAGACAGTTAAAGAGGAAATGAACAAATCTGTCAAAGATTTAGTCAGTCAATTAGACATAAAGAAGGAGGAAATGGACAAAATTCTTAAAGAAACAATTAGCCAAACAAATAGAGGCACAAGTAGAGATACAATTAGTGGCATATAGAGAGGAAATGAACAAAAAAATAGAGACCATCATAGACAGACAGGAATCCACATTCAAACAAATGAAGGAAATGGTGCAAGGCATGAAAACAGATTTAGAATCAATAAAGAAAACACAAATGGAGAAAACCCTGGAGCTGGAGAACTTGGAGAAAAGATCAGCAACCACAAAAATAAGCATCACCAACACAAGAGATGGAAGAGAGAATCTCTGATACTAAAGATACACTCGAAGAAATTGATACTTCTCTCAAAGAAAAAAGTAAAATCAGAAAAGTCCCAAACACAAATATCCAAGAAATCAAGGACACCATGAAAAGATGAAATGTAAAAATAATAGGAATAGAGGAAAAAGAAGATTTAAGGTTTCAAGGTCCAGAAAATATTTTCAAGAAAATCATAGAAGAAAATTTTCCCAACTTAAAGAAAGAGATGTCCATAAATATACAAGAGGCCTGCAAAACAAATAGACAAGACCAGAAAAGAAACACATCAAGCCACATCATAGTCAAAACAATAAATCTACAGAATGAAGAAAAGTTATTAAAAGCAGAAAGGGAAAAAGGCCAAGTAACATATGAAGGTAGTCCTATCAGAATCACACCGGACTTCTCATCAGAAACTATGAAAGCCAGAAGGGCCTGGGCAGGTGTCATGAAGACTCTAAGAGACCACAGATGCCAACCCAGACTATTATAACCTACAAAGCTTTCAATAAACATAGATGGAGAAAACAAAACATTTCATGACAAAACTAAATTTATGCAATAGCTACACAGCAAATCAGCCCTACAGAAGATACTAGAAAAAAATTTCAATCCAATAAAAACAACTTCACCCAACAAAACATAGCACACAGATAATATTGCCACAAAAATTAAAAGAAAACAAGCAATGGAACACAGTAAGACCACTTACTACAATGTAAAAGGACCTAATGTTCATTGGTCACTATTATCTATCAACATCAGTGGACTCAACTCTCCAATAAAAAGACACAGACATACAGAATGGGTGTGGAAAAAGGATCCAACATTCTACTACATCCAAGAAACGCAACTCCACAACAAAGATATACACTACATCAGAGTAAAGGGCTGGAAAAATGTCTTTCAAGCAAATGGACCCAGAAAACAAGCTGTGGTAGCTATCCTAATACCTACTGAAATAGACGTTCAACCAAAATTAATCAAAAAATATGAGGGACAATACATTCTCATCAAAGGAAAAAAAATACACCAAGAGGACATAACAATTCTGAACATCTATGACCCAAATACAAAAGTGCCTACATTCATAAAGGAAACATTATTAAAACTTAAATACACATCGATCCCAACACCTTAATAGTGGGAGACTTCAACACCCCACTTTCACCAAGGAAAAGATTATCTAGACAGAAGCCTAATAAGGAAATAAAGGCACTTACAGAAATCCTAAATCAAATGGACCTAACAAATGTCTACAGAACTTTCCACCCAAAGACAAAAGAGTATATCATCTTTTCAGCACCTCATGGCACCTTCTCCAAAATAGACCATATAGTTGGTCACAATGCAAGCCTCAACAGATACAAGAAGATTGAAATAATCCCCTGTATTCTATCTGACCACCATAGACTAAAGCTGCACCTCAACAACAATGGAATTAGAAAGAAAAAAAAAAACAGCCTACAAGCACATGGAAGCTGAACAACTTGCTGCTAAATGACATCTAGGTAAAGGAAGAAATAAAGAAAGAAATTAAAGACGTCCTAGAATTCAATGAAAATGAAGGTACAACATACCCTAATTTATGGAACATAATGAAAGCAGTACTCAGAGGAAAATTCATAGCACTAAGAGCCTTCAAGAAGAAATTTGTGACATCTCATATAAGCAACTTAATGGCTCACCCAAAAGCTCTAGAAAAAAAAAAAAGAATCAAATACACCCAAAAGGAGCTGGAAATAATCAAACTCAGGGCTGAAATCAATCAATTAGAAACAAAAATATTCAAAGAATCAATGAAACCAAGAGCTGGTTCTTTGAGAAAATCAACAAGATAGACAAACTTTTAGCCAAACTAACGAAAAGGCAGAGAGAAACTATCCAAATCAACAAAATCAGAAATGAAAAGGGGACATAACTACAGACACCAAGGAAATCCAAACAATCATTAGGTCAAAAGCCTATATGTCATGAAATTCGAAAATCTAAAAGAAATGGAAAATTTTCTTGATAGATTCCATCTACCAAAATTAAGTCAAGATCAGGTAGAAAGATTGAATAGTCCTATATCCCATAAGGAAATAGAAGCAGTCATCAACAGTTACCTTCCAAAAAAAGCCCTGGGCCAGATGGATTCAGTGCAGAATTCTACCAGACCTTCAAAGAAGTGTTAACTACAATTCTCTCCAAACTATTCCACAAAACAGAAACAGAAGGAACATTACTAAACTCATTCTATGAAGCCACAGTCACCTTGATACCTAAACCACACAAAGACCCCCCCCCAAAAAAAAAAAAAAAACAGAACTTCAGATCTATCTCTCTTATGAACATTGATGCAAAAATACCCAAAAAATACTTGGAAACCGAATCCAAGAGCACATATAAGATATCATCCACCGTGATCAAGTAGGCTTCATCCCAGGCATGCAAGGGTGGTTCAATATATGGAAATCCATCAATGTAATCCACCATATAAACAAACTAAAGGAGAAAAACCACATGGTCATTTCCCAACAGATCATCTGCAGGTATATTCAGCCCCGATCTCAAGGATTACTACAGAGCAATAGTAATAAACACTGCATGGTATTGGCATAGAAACAGAAAGGAGGATCAATGGAACCGAATAAAAGACCCAGAAATAAACCCACACACCTATGAATACTTGAGTTTTGACAAAGAAGCCAAAACCATTCAATGAAAAAAAGACAGCATCTTCAACAAATGGTGCTGGTCCAACTGGATGTCTACATGCAGAAAATGAAAATAGACGCATATTTATCATCCTGCACAAAACTAAAGTCCAAGTGGATCAAAGACCTCAACTTAAAACCAGATACTCAAAATCGGCTAGAAAAAAAAAAAAAGTGGGGAAGAGCCTAGAACTCATTGGCACAGGAGACAACTTCCTGAACAGAACACCAACAGCACAGGCCCTAGGAGCAACAATCAATAAATGGTACCTCATGAATCTGAAAAGCTTCTATAAAGCAAAGGACACTGTGGTTAGAACAAAACGACAGCCTACAGACTAGGAAAGGATCTTCACCAACCCTATATCTGACAGAGGGCTGTTATACAGAACATATAAATAACTAAAGAAGTTAAAAAGCAATAAATCAAGTAATCCAATTAAAAAATGGGGTATGGATCTAAACAGAGAATTCTCTGTAGAGGAATATAGAATGGCAGAGAAATACTTAAAGAGATGCTCAACATCCTTAGCCATCAGGGAGATGCAAATCGAAAGGATCCTGAGATTTCACCTTACACCCATCAGAATGGCTAAAATCAAAAACTCAAATGACAACACATGCTGGAGAGGTTGTGGAGAAAGGGGAACCCTCCTCCATTGCTGGTGGAAATGTAAACTGGTACAACCACTTTGGAAGTCAATCTGGCGCTTTCTCAGACAACTAGGAATAGCGCTTCCTCAAGATCCAGCCATACCACTCCTAGGCATATATCCAAAAGATGCTCAAGTACACAACAATGATATTTGCTCAGCCAGGTTCACAGCAGCTTTATTCATAATAACCAGAACCTGGAAACAACCCAGATGTCTCTCAACGGAGGAATGGATACAGAAATTGTGGCACATTTACACAATGGAATACTACTGAGCAATTAAAAACAAGGAAATCATGAAATTTGCAGGCAAATGGTGGGATCTAGAAAAGATCATCCTGAGTGAGGTATCCCAGAAGCAGAATGACACACACAGTGTATACTTACTTATAAGTGGATACTAGATCTATAAGATAGAATAAAAATACTAAGATCTATATACCTAAAGAAGATAAACAAGAAAGAGGACCTGGGTAAGATGATCAATCCTCACTTAGAAAGACAAATGGGATGTGCATTGGATGTAGGAGAAAACAAGTAAGGGGTAAAATGATCAATCCTCATCTAGAAAAACAAAGGGGATGCACATTGGAAGTAGGAAAAAACAAGTAACAGGACAGTAGCCTACCACAGAAGGCACCTGAAACACTCTACCTAGCATAGTATCAAAGCCGATGCTGAGACCCATAAACAAACCTTTGGCAGTGTGTAAGGAATCATATAATAGAGGGAGGAATTAGTATATCCTAGCGGGGACAGGGAACCCCACAAGGTCCAAATATATCTGGGCACAGGGGTTTCTATGAGAATGTTTATCCAACCAAGGTCCATGCATGGATATAACCTACAACCCCTGCTCAGACATAGCCCATGGTAGCTCAGTATCCAAGTTGGTTCCCTAGTAAGGGGGGCAGGAATTGTTTCTGACATGAACTCATGAGCCTTCCCTCCCTGTAAGGGAAGAGCAGCCTTACTAGGCCACAGATAAGGACATTGCAACCATCCTGAAGATACCTGATAAGCTAGGTCCAGAGGAAGGAGAGGAGGACACCCCCTCTCAGTGGACCCGGAAGGGGGCAGGGAGGAGATGAGGGAGGGAGGAGAGGATTGGGAGGGAAAGAGGGAGAGGGCTACAGCTTGGATAAAAGTGAATGTATAAAATTATTTAAAAATAAAAAATACTAAAAAAAGAAATAGGTTGATGATGTTTGTTAATCCTTTTCATCTTTTTTTAAAATCTGATTTTAGTACTTTAGATTCAGGGTCCAATTTATTATAATATACAACTTGAGAAAGCCCAATGAAAAATGAATGAGTAGTTCAGAGATGTTAAAGGTGTTGGCTTGAACCAGCCTTGGATACGGGCCTGGGTGGTAGCTGAGTTAGTCACACTGCTATCTCTTTTGTACCCACCCCATTAAGGCAAGGTCTCCAGTACTTTCCCAGCTAGTTCACTCAAGTGTCCATCTGGTATGTTTGGGTGGGGAGTGAGGTCAGTTTTCTTGCTCTCAGACCCTTCAGGCCAATTCTCCTGCTTTCCTCTGCTCAGGCCAGTTCATGTGAGCCTTCGCTGCCAGGGCCAGCTCTGCTGTGTTGCCCAGGCAAGTTGCAAGGTCCACTCTGTAGATCCAAAAATGCAGGATCTCTGTGACACAGGGCAACAAACAGGATATTGAAGAGCAGTCCTGGCCAGGAACAAATATTAATAGGGTAGCAGAAGCCAGAGTCCTCAAACTAGACCAATGATTCATTGCAAAGAACATTTGCAAATAAAGATATTTGGACAAAAGTGTATGCCATGTGAAACACCAAGACACACTGAAGCTTCTTTGGCAAGATATTTATTTCTGTTGTTTTGTTTTTTGGATTTTTGTTTGTTCTTTTTTTTGTGTTCTTTGGTAGGGATGGTTGCAAGGGCAGAATACAGTTATTAAGGGACAGGGAGATGAGTAGGTTTGGGGTGCATGATGTGAAATTCACAAGGAATCTATAAAATGTTTAAATAATGATTCAGGAAACAGAAGACTGGAGAAGTAGTACAGAAATGGGTCCAGAAGAATTAATATCAGACATTAAGACTAAGCCATTTAACATAACAAGGTCTATGAGTATGAGGCTTTTCATTTGAGAGGGAATCTGATAAATTCTTATTTGGTTTGAATTTAAAATGTCACCTACTGCTTTACGATTTGAATATTTGCTTCTTGTCTAGTGACACTGTTTAAAAAGTTATGCAACCATTTAAGGTAATACCTGGCTGGCAGAAGTGATCCTGTTTTAGGTTATAGCTTGGTACTGGTACTGGCATGACTCTCATCCTCCAGCCATATGAACAGTAGCTGCATCATGTTTCAGCCATCATGGACAGAGTAATCCCATTATGCCTTCCTCACAATAATGGATTAAAATACCATATGTATTGCTGAGTAATATTCCATTGTGCAGATGTACCACAATTTCTGTATCTATTCTTCAGTTGAGGGGCATCTGGGTTTTTTCCAGCTTCTGGCTATTACAAATAAAGCTGCTACAAACATGGCTGATCAAATGTCCTTACTGTGTACCTGAGCCACTTTTGGATATATAGGAATGGTATAGCTGGATCCTGAGGAAGTGCTATTCCTAGTTGTCTGAGAAAGTGCCAGATTGATTTACAGAGTTTGCAGGTAAATGGTGGGAACTGAGAAAGATCATCCTGAGTGAGCTATCCCAGAAACAGAAAGATGCACATGGTATATACTCACTTATATAGACATATAATATAGGATAAACCTACTAAAATCTGTACATCTAATGAAACTAATCAAGAGGGAGGGCTCTGGCTAAAATACTCAATCCCCATCCTGAAAGGCAAAGAGTATGGACATCAGAAGAAGAAGAAAACAGAAAACAAGTTAGGAACCTGTCACAGAGGGCCTCTGAAAGGCTCTTCCCTGCAGACTATCAAAGCAGATGTTGAGACTTATGGCCAACTGTTGGGCAGAGTGCATGGAATCTTATGAAAGAAGTGGGAAACAGTAAGATCTGGAGATGACAGGAGCTCCACAAGGAGAGCAACAGAAGCAAAAAATCTGAGCACAGGGGTCTTTCCAGAGACTCATACTTCAACCAAGTTCCATGCATAGAGATAACCTAGAACCCCTGCACAGATGTAGCCCATGGCAGTTCAGTGACCAAGTGGGTTCCATAGTAATGGAAACAGGGACTGTTTCTGACATGATCTGATTGATGTACTCTTTGATCACCTCCCTCTGATGGGGGAGCAGCCTTACCAGGCCACAGAGGAAGACAATGCAGCCACTCCTGAAGAGATCTGCTAGACTAGGATCAGAAGGAAGGAGAGGAAGACCTCCCCTATCAGCAGACTTGGGGAGGGTCGTATGTGGAGAAGGGGAAGGGAGGGTGGAATTGGGAGGGGAAGAGGGTGGGGTTTATGGAGGATACAAAGTGAATAAAGTGTAATTAATAAAAATTAAAATAAAAAAGCAAAAAAACCTCATATGTAAATGGATTTCAGTACATATATTCAGTATCACTGATGAAAGAGTGGCTAATATATATATATGATGAAAAAGTAGCTATATATATATATAATATATACAGATTTTAGTATATATACATATATATGTATACATTTATATTTATATTTATATATTCAGTCTCACTGATGAAAGAGTGGCTAATATGAACGTTATCATATAAGATTACATGTAAATGGGCATTATGAAAGCCATAGTCACAGTGCTTGGTATAACAGATATATTTAGTAATAGCATAATAGAGTTATTTAGTATTCTGAACAGAGACCCTACCCATCTACATTAGGTCATGTTTTTCTTTTGTTAAATTTTTATTATTAGTTACATTTTATTAACTCTGTATTCCAGCTGTATCATGCTCCCTTATGTTTTTTTTGGTTTTTTTTTTTTGTTGTTTTTTAATAATCAACACATCACACAGAAAATGAGGTTCTAAAAGGAATGGACCTTTACATAAACCAAATACTACTAAACAAGTAACCTCAGTAATTTTTCCATGACTGATGTTCTTATTTTAAAAATGGAGAAATGGATTATTTTCAGTTATGTAAAAATTCCTATAATTTTTGATGAGTAACAACTACTTCCTTAATTTAATTCAGCAATATTTTCACAACATATACCTTTGTTAAAAATTAAGCATGTGTTACTATATACAGTTCAAATCATACTAAAAATAATCTATTTAAAATGTTTCTTAGGAGGCAGGAGGCATCCAGCAGAATCTGCCACAGACCACATTGTCTGTACCCCAACCCGAGATCGGGGCTGAGAAAACCCAGTCCTTTTGGGCACTCCCCCAAACGCCGCCATAACCCTGCCGCAGTGGAGTGGAAGGATAAAGAGGCGCACAGCGGCTTCACAGTGCCTGAACTCCAGTGCTACCTGCCACTCCTAGCAAACAAACTATAGCTCAGGATCTGGGACTGTGGTCATTCTACACGTCCTGAGATTATCCTGGGTCCAGCGCAATAAGGTCTAGCAGCAAGTTCTATCAACAGCGCCCCCCACCCCGCAGAGAAACGCCTCCAGCTCAGGATTGGACTGAGAAGCCCCAACCCCTGCTGGCACTCCCCTGAGAGCACCTCCATAAGCTTGACCTAGCAGAAGAGAAGGTCAGAGGGGAAGGACAGAGAGGCAGCCTGCCAAGGACACAGCGTAATAGTGGCTTGCAGGCCACTGCAATATTCAGAGAATCCGCACATGCACACTGCACCTGCTAAAAGCGCACGCGAATAGCGCCAGCGTCACATTCTTTACTTAGGCAAAACTGAAAACAAAGTGCACACTCCCAAAGCAGTGAACCTCTCTCATCTTCTTGAAAAAACAGTCCAGAAAACAGAAAGAGAGGATCATAGCCCAAACTACAATCTCGAGGAACAACCAGTGAGAATTATAAATAACCAGATGGCTAGAGGCAGACATAAGAACACTCCCAACAAAAATCAGGACACAATGACCTCACCAGCAACCCCACAAAACCATGGACGCTTCAATTCACTAGATATACAAGAAAACGACGTCAAAACTATGTTTCTCCAGCTACTAGAGGCCCATAGAGATGAAATGAACAAAGCCCTCAGAGAAATAACCAAAGAAATCGAGACTAACCAAGAGGAAACAAATCGTGCTCTCAGAGAAATGACCACGAAAATTGAGGCAAACAGAGAAGAAATGCACAAAGCTCTCAAAGAAATGTCCACACAAATGAAGGCAAATAAAGAAGAAATGAACAAAGCTCTCATAGAAATACAGGCAATTATACCCAAAGAAGTAGAGGCACAATTAGTGATACATAGAGATGAAATGGACAAAAAAATAGAAGCTATCATTGAAAAGCAGGAGTCCACATTCAAACAGATGAAGGAAATGGTGCAAGACATGAAAACAGAATTAGAATCAATAAAGAAAACACAAATAGAGAAAAACCAGGAGCTGGAGAACATAGAGAAAAGATCAGGCACTACAAAGGTAAGCATCACCAACAGAATACAAGAAATGGAAGAAAGAATGTCAGGAGCCGAAGATACACTTGTGGAAATTGACACGTCTCTCAAAGAAAAAATAAAATCAGGAAAGTTCCAAACACAAAACATCCAAGAAATCAAGGACACCATGAAAAGACAAAACCTAAGAATAATAGGAGTAGAAGAAAAAGAAGACATCAGGCTCAAAGGTCCAGAAAATATTTTCAAGAAAATTATAGAAGAAAACTTTCCCAACTTAAAGAAGGAGATGGCCATAAACATACAAGAGGCCTACAGAACACCAAGTGGACTAGACCAGAAAAGAAATTCTTCACGTCACATCATAGTCAAAACACTGAACCTACAAAACAAAGAAAAAATTTTAAAAGCAGCAAGGGATAAGGGCCAAGTAACATATGAGGGTAGAAATATCAGAATCACACCAGATTTCTCAACAGAAACTATGAAAGCCAGAAGGGCCTGGACAGAAATCATACAGTCTTTAAGGGACCACAGATTCCAACCCAGACTACTATACCCAGCAAAACTTTCAATCAACATAGACGGAGAATTCAAGATATTCCAAGACAAAACCAAATTTAAACAATATCTACATAGTAACCCAGCTCTACAGAAGTTACTAGAAGGGAAACTCCAAACCAAAGAAAACAACTACATCGAAGGAAACAGAGGACATAGATAACTACACAACAAAAAAAACAAAAGAAGACAAGCAATGAAACTCAGTGACACCACCAACACCACATCTAAAATAAGTAACAATTGTTGGTCACTAGTTTCTATCAACATCAACGGACTCAACTCCCCAATTAAAAGACACAGACTAACAGAATGGTTGCGGAAAAAGGATCCATCATTCTGTTGCATCCAAGAAACACACCTATGCAACAAAGATAAACACTACCTCAGAGTAAAGGGCTGGGAAAATGTCTTTCAAGCAAATGGTTCCAGAAAACAAGTGGGAGTAGCCATCCTAATATCTAATAAAATAGAGTTTCAACCCAAGTTAATCAAAAAAGATAAGGACGGCCACTATATTCTCATCAAAGGAAAAATCCACCAAGAGGACATCACAATTTTGAATATCTATGCCCCAAATACAAGAGCACCTACATTCGTAAATGAAACAATATTAAAGCTTAAATCACACATTGATCCTAAAACCCTAATATTGGGAGACTTCAACACTCCACTCTCACCAAGGGACAGATCAACTAAACAGAAAACAAATAGGGAAATAAAAACACGTACAGAGACCCTAAATCAAATGGACCTAATAGACGTCTACAGATCTTTTCATCCAAACTCAAAAGAGTATACCTTCTTTTCAGCACCACATGGAACATTCTCCAAAATAGACCATATAGTTGGTCATAAAGAAAGCCTCAACAGATACAAAAAGTTTGAAATAATCCCTTATATTCTATCTGACCACCATGGACTTAAGCTGGACCTCAACAACAACAGAAATAACAAACTGCCTACAGGTACATGGAAACTGAACAACCTGTTACTCAACGACAGCTGGGTTAAGGAAGAAATAAAGAAAGAAATTAAAGACTTCCTAGAATTCAATGAAAATGAAGGCACAACATACCCAAATTTATGGGACACACTGAAAGCAGTGCTCAGGGGAAAATTTATAGCACTAAGTGCCTGCAAGAAGAAATTCGTAACAGCACATACAAACAACTTAATGGCCCAACTGAAAACCCTAGAAAAAAAAGAAGCAGCTGCACCCAAGAGGAGCAGAAGGCTGGAAATAATGAAACTCAGGGCTGAAATCAATCAATTAGAAACAAATAAAACTATTCAAAGAATCAATGAAACAAAAAGCTGGTTCTTTGAGAAAATCAACAAGATAGACAAACCCTTAGTCAAACTAACTAAAAAGCAGAGAGAATCTATCCAAATCAACAAAATCAGAGATGAAAAGGGTGACATAACTACAGACACAGAGGAAATTCAAACAATCATTAGGTCATACTACAAAAGCCTATATGCTACAAAATTTGAAAATCTAAATGAAATGGACAATTTTCTTGATAGATTCCATCTTCCAACATTAAGTCAAGATCAGGTAGAAAGACTGAACAGCCCTATATCCCCCAAGGAGATTGAAGCAGTCATTCACAGTCTCCCCTCCAAAAAAAGCCCTGGGCCAGATGGTTTCAGCGCAGAATTCTACAAGACCTTCAAAGAAGTGCTCACACCAATTCTCCTCAAACTATTCCACAAAATAGAAACAGAAGGTACATTACCAAACTCATTCTATGAAGCAACAGTCACCCTGATACCTAAAACACAAAGACCCAACAAAAAAAGAGAACTTCAGACCTATCTCTCTTATGAACATTGACGCAAAAATACTCAATAAAATACTTGCAAACCGAATCCAAGAACACATCAAAGATATCATCCACCACGACCAAGTAGGCTTCATCCCAGGCATGCAAGGATGGTTCAACATACGGAAATCCATCAATGTAATCCACCACATAAACAAACTGAAGGAGAAAAACCACATGATCATCTCCTTAGATGCTGAAAAAGCATTTGACAAAGTCCAACACCCATTCATGTTTAAAGTCTTGGAGAGATCAGGAATACAAGGCACATATCTAAACATAGTAAAAGCAATATACAGCAAGCCTATAGCCAACATCAAACTCAATGGAGAGAAACTTAAATCAATCCCACTGAAATCAGGGACAAGACAAGGCTGCCCACTCTCTCCCTACCTCTTCAACATAGTACTTGAAATCCTAGCCAGAGCAATAAGACAACTAAAGGAGATCAAGGGGATACAAATCGGAAAGGAAGAGGTCAAAGTGTCACTTTTTGCAGATGATATGATAGTATATATGAGCGACCCCAAAAATTCAACCAGAGAACTTCTTCAGCTGATAAACACCTTCAGCAAAGGACACAAAATCAACTCAAAAAAATCAGAAGCCCTCCTGTATACCAAAGACAAAAGGGCCGAGAAAGAAATTAGGGAAACAACACCCTTCACTATAGCCACTAACCACATAAAGTACCTTGGGGTGACACTAACCAAGCAAGTGAAAGGCCTGTTTGAGAAAAACTTCAAGTCTCTGAAGAAAGAAATTGAAGAAGATCTCAGAAGATGGAAAGATCTCCCATGCTCATGGATTGGTAAGATTAACATTGTGAAAATGGCCATCCTGCCAAAAGCAATCTACAGATTCAATGCAATTCCCATCAAAATACCAACTCAATTCTTTACAGACCTTGAAAAAAAGATTCTCAGCTTCATATGGAGAAACAAAAAACCCAGAATCTCCAAAACAATCCTGTACAACAACAGATCATCTGGAGGTATCTCCATCCTGGATCTCAAGTTGTACTACAAAGCAATAGTAATAAAATCTGCATGGTATTGGCATAAAAACAGAAAGGAGGATCAATGGAACCGCATAGAAGATCCAGAAATAAACCCACACACCTATGAATACTCGATATTTGACAAAGAAGCCAAAACCATTCAATGGAAAAAAGACAGCATCTTCAACAAATGGTGCTGGTCCAACTGGATGTCCACATGCAGAAAAATGAAAATAGATCTCTATTAATCACCCTACACAAAACTAAAGTCCAAGTGGATCAAAGACCTCAACATAAAACCAGATACTCTAAATCTGTTAGAAGAAAAAGTGGGGAACAGCCTAGAACTCATTGGCACAGGAGACAACTTCCTGAACAGAACACCAACAGCACAGGCTCTAAGAGCAACAATCAATAAATGGGACCTCATGAAACTGAACAGCTTCTGTAAAGCAAAGGACACTGTCATCAAAACAAAACACCTGCCTACAGATTGGGAAAGAATCTTCACTAACACTTTATCTGACAGAGGACTAATATCGAGTATATACAAAGAACTAAAGAAGCTGAAAACAGCAAACCAAGTAATCCAATTAAAAAATGGGGAACAGAGCTAAACAGAGAATTCTCGACAGAGGAATATCGAATGGCAGAGAAACACTTAAAGAAATGCTCATCCTCATTAGCCATCAGGGAAATGCAAATCAAAACAACCCTGAGATATCACCCTACACCCATCAGAATGGCCAAAATGAAAAACTCAAGGGACAACACATGCTGGAGAGGTTGTGGAGAAAGGGGAACCCTCCTCCACTGCTGGTGGGAATGTAAACTGGTACAACCACTCTGGAAATCTATCTGGCGCTTTCTATGACAATTAGGAATAGTGCTTCCTCAAGACCCAGCTATACCACTGCTAGGTATATACCCAAAGTTTGCTCAAGTACACAAAAGGGATATTTGCTCAACCATGTTTATAGCAGCTTTATTTGTAATAGCCAGAACCTGGAAACAACACAGATGTCCATCAACAGAGGAATGGGTACAGAAATTGTGGTATTTTTACACAATGGAATACTACTCAGCAATCAAAAAGGAGGAAATCATGAAATTTGCAGGCAAATGGTGGGACCTAGAAAAGATCATCCTGAGTGAAATATCCCAGAAGGAGAAAGACAAACACGGTATATACTCACTTATATAGACCTATAAGATATAATAAACATAATGAAATCTGTACACCTATAAAAGATAATCAAGAGAGTGGACATGGGGTAAGATGATCAATCCTCGTTTAGAATGACAGATGGGATGTGCATTGAACGTATGACAGGAGTCTACTGAGCACATTGTAAAGACTCTAACTAGCAGTGTTTTCAAAGCAAAGACTCATGACCAAACCTTTGGCAGAGTACAGGGAATCATAAGAAAGAAGGGGAGTTAGTCTGATGAGGAAAGGATAGGAGCTCCACAAGGAGCAAACATATCTGGGCACAGGGTCTTTTCTGAGACTGACATGCAACCAAGGACCATGTATGAATGTAACCTAGAACCTCTGCTCAGATGTAGCCTGTGGTAGCTCAGTAACCAATTGGTTTCCCATAGTGAGGGGAACAAGGACTATTTCTAACAGGAACTCAATGACTGGCTCTTTGGCCTCCCCACCCCCCAAGGGAGGAGCAGTCCTGTTAGGCCACAGAGGAGAGCTTTGCAGCCAGTCCTGAAGATACCTGATAAAATAGGATCAGATGAATGGGGAGGAGGTCCCCCCTATCAGTGGACTTGGCAAGGGGCACGGTGGAGAGGAGGGAGGGAGGGAGGGACTGGGAGGGAATGAGGGATCGGGACACGGCTGGGATACAGAGTTAATAAAATGTAACTGATAAGAAAAAAATAAAATACAAAAAAAATATTTCTTAAACTGCATATTTTCAGACTTTCTTTACCACATCTGGGAAGTGAGTCTCTGTTGCTTATAAACATGTCCATAATTATTTGAAAATAAAGTAGCACAGAGCTGGGGGAGAGTGATGGACACTTTTGACTCTTTCTGCATGAAAATTGTGTCAAAGTAAACAAAACCTCAAAGAGTGGTTTTGCATTCAACTTTTTTCTTTTATTTTTTTAATTTTAATTTTTTCTACACAATTTAGTCATTATAAATTTCCACTGAAACCCCTCTCTCAACTCCCCCAAGTCCCACCCTCCTTTCCTCTCTCTTCCCTCTATCCCCTTCCTCTAGTCCACTGAAAGGGGGAGTTCTCCACTTTGCCATCTGCCCATAGCTCGTTAAGTCTCATCAGGACTGCCAGGATCCTCTTCCTCCTTCCTCCGTAGCCTGGTAAGGTTGCATCAACAGAGGCAAGTGATCTAAGAGTAATCAACTGAGTCCATGACAGAGGTAACCCTTGTTCCCCTCAGAGATACACATGGAAACTGAGTTGCCAATCAGTCACATCTGAGCCGAGGGTCTAGGTCCTCTCCATGTATGGTCCTCTATTGGTGCATCAGTCTCTGTAGAACCCTCTGGGCTTAGATCCTTTAGCTTTTTCGGGCTCTTTGTGGGGCTTCTATCTCCTCCATGTCCCTCTATTCCCATCCCTCTCTGCTTCCATAAGACTCCCTGCACTCTGCCCAAAGTCTGGCCATGAGTCTGAGCATCTGCTGAGATCCATCTTTCAAATAGATTCTCTGAAGTCGTGTTCAACCTCAAAGCTCAGTCACCATAGCTGCAGGTTTTTGGGAAGCAGAATGGGAGGGATACTAGTGTTGTCGTGAGCTGCATCATTTTGATTCTCCCCATAGTTCTTAGATATCAAATGCGTTATATAGCTAAAGGACTTTTGCATTCAGATGATGCTTCCATTACCTTTTCAACTGAGTTGATAAAAAAAAGAGAGATGACATTTCATAGTACTGAACATATCTAAAATCACTACAGTTAATGAAAGGGGTGTTGATAGAAAGCTTCACATATCTTTGGGGATTTTGTTTGTTTGCTTTTTTTGTGAGAAACTCTTTTTTAACTTTTATTAATTACAATTTATTCACTTTGTATCCCCCAATAACCCCTCCGTCCTCCCCTCCCAACTCCACCTTCTCTCTCCCTTCTTCACGTATGCCTTCCACAAGTCCACAGATAGGGGAGGACCCCTCTCCTACCTTCTGATCTTAAACTATCAGATCACATCAGGATTGTCAACTTCTGTGGCCTGGTAAGGCTGCTCCCCCATCAGGATAAAGTGATCAAAGAGCAGGACAATCAGATTATGTCAGAGGCAGTTCCTGTTCTCAATACTATGGAACCCACTTGGAAAATGAACTGCCATGGGCTATAACTGTGTGGGGGTTCTAGGTTACCTCCAGTCATGGTACTTGGTTGAAGCATAAGTCTCTGGAAAGACCCCTGTGTTCCTATTTTCTGATACTGTTACTCTCCTTGTGGAGCTCCTGTCCTCTCCAGATCTTACTATTTTCCACTTCTTTCATAAGATTCCTTGCACTCTGCCTACAGTTGGCCATAAGTCTCAACATCTGCTTTGATAGTCTGCAGGGAAGAGCCTTTCAGAGGCCCTCTGTGACAGGTTCCTAACTTGTTTTCTGTTTTCTTCTTCTTCTGATGTCCATCCTCTTTGCCTTTCAGGATGGGGATTGAACATTTTAGTTAGGGTCCTCTCTTTTGCTTAGTTTGTTTAGATGTACCGATTTTAGTGGGTTTATTCTATATTATATGTTTATATGAGTGAGTATATACCATGCGTGTCTTTTTGCTTCTGGGACAACTCACTCAGGATGATCCTTTCCAGGTCCCACCATTTACCTGCAAATTTCATGATTTCCTTATTTTTCATTGCTGAGTAATACTCCATTGTATAGATGTACCACAGTTTCTGCATCCATTCTTCAGTTGAGGGGCATCTGGGCTGTTTCCAGCTTCTGGCTATTACAAATAAAGCTGCTACAAACATGGTTGAGCAAATGTCCTTTTTGTGTACTTGAGCCTCTTTTGGATATATGCCTAGGAGTGGTATGGCTGGATATTGAGGAAGCGGTATTCCTAGTTGTCTGAGAAAGCACCAGATGGATTTGCAGAGTGGTTGTACAAGTTTAGATTCCCACCAGCAGTGGAGGAGGGATCTCCTTTCTCCACAACCTCTCCAGCATGTGATGTCACTTGAGTTTTTGATCTTGGCCATTCTTTTTTTGTTTTTGTTTTTTTGTTTTGTTTTGTTTATTAATTACACTTTATTCACTTTGTATCCCCTCTGTGGTTCTCTCCCTCCTCCAGTCCCAATCCCTCCCTTCCTCCACCCTCTGCATGCATGCCCCTCCCCAAGTCCAACTGGTAGGGGAGGACTTCTTTTCCTTCCTTCTGATCCTAGTCAGTTAGGTCTCATCAGGAGTGGCTGCATTGTCTTCTTCTGTGGCCTGGTAATGCTGCTTCCTCCTCAGGGGGAGGTAATTAAAGAGCAGGCTAATCAGTTCATGTCAGAGACAGCCCCTGTTCCTATTACAATGGAACCCCAGTTGATCTTGGCCATTCTGATGGGTGTTAGTTGAAATCTCAGGGTTGTTTTGAATTTCATTTCCCTGATGGCTAATGAGGTTGAACATTTCTTTAAGTGTTTCTCTGCCATTCGATATTCCTCTATTGAGAATTCTCTGTTTAGCTCTGTTCCCCATTTTTTTTTAATTGGATCACTTTGTTTGTTGCTTTTCAGCTTCTTTAGTTCTTTATACATACTGGATATTAGCCCTCTGTCAAATAAAAGATTGGTGAAGATTATTTCTCAATCTGTAGGCATTCATTTGTTTTGATGACGGTGTCCTTTGCTTTACAGAAGCTTTTCAGTTTCATGTTGTACCATTTATTGATTGATCTTACAGGCTGTGCTGGTGGTGTTCTGTTAAGGAGGTTCTCTTCTGTACCAATGAGTTCTAGTGTCTTCCCCACTTTTTCTTCTAACTGATTTAGTGTGTCTGGGTTTATGTTGAGGTCTTTGATCCACTTGGACTTTAGTTTTGTGCAGCATGATAATTGTGGATCTATTTGTATTTTTCTACATGTAGATATCCAGTTAGACTAGCACCATTTGTTGAAGATGCTGTCTTTTTCCCATTGTATGGTTTTGGCATCTTTGTCAAAGATCAAGTGTCCATAAGTGTGTGGGTTTATTTCTGGGTCTTCTGTTTGGCTCCATTGATCCACCATTCTGTTTCTATGCCAATACCATGCAGTTTTTATGACTGTTGTTCTATAGTACAGCTTAACATCAGAGATGGAGATACCTCCAGAAGATCTTTTACTGTAGAGGAGTGTTTTAGCAATTCTGGGTTTCTTGTTATTCCATATGAAGTTAAGAATTTTTCTTTCACGGTCTGTAAAGAATTGTGTCAGTAATTTGATGGGAATTGCATTGAATCTGTAGATTGCTTCTGGAAAGATGGCCATTTTTACTATGATAATCCTGCCAAGCCATGAACATGGGAAATCTTTCCATCTTCTGATATCTTCTTCTAATTCTTTCTTCAGAGACTTGAATTTTTTTTCATACAAGTCTTTGACCTGCTTGGTTAGGGTTACACCAATGTACTTTATGTTATTTGTGGCTATTGTGAAGGGTGTTGTTTTCCTAATTTCTTTCTCAGCCCTTTTGTCTTTTGTATACTGGAGGGCTAATAATTTTTTTTTAGTTAATTTTGTATCCGGCCACTTTGCTGAAGATGTTTATCAGCTGCAGGAGTTCCTTGGTAGAATTTTTGGGGTCACTCAGTTATACTATCATATCATCTGCAAATAGTGATAATTTGATTTCTTCCTTTCCAATTTGTATCCCCTTGATCTCCTTCAACTGTCTTATTGCTCTAGCAAGGACTTCCAGCACTATGTTGAAGAGATATGGAGAGAGTGGGCAGCCTTGCCTTGTTCCTGATTTCAGTGGGATTGCTTTAAATTTCTCTCCATTTAGTTTGATGTTGGTTATAGGCTTACTGTATATTGTCTTTACTATGTTTAGATATGTGCCTTGTATCCCTGATCTTTCCAATACTTAAAACATGAATGGATGTCGGATTTTGTCAAATGCTTTTTCAGCATCTGGAGAGATTATCATGTGGTTTTTTTCTTTCAGTTTGTTAATATTGTGGATCACATTGATGGATTTCTGTACATTGAACCACCCCTGCTTACCTGGAATGAAGCCTACTTGGTCATACTGGATGATACATCTTTGAGGTGTTCTTTTATTCGGTTTGCAAGTATTTTGTTGAGTATTTTTGCATCAAGGTTCATAAGGGAGATTGGCCTGAAATTATCTTTCTTTGTTGGATGTTTGTGAGGTTTAGGTATAAAGGTGACTGTGGCTTTATAGAATGAGTTTGGCAGTGTTCCTTCTGTTTCTATTTTGTGGAATGGTTTGAAGATAACTGGAGTTAGCTCTTCTTTGAAGGTCTGGTAGAATTCTGTGCTGAAAACATGTGGTCCTGGGTTTTTTTTGTTTGTTTGTTTGTTTTGTTTTTGTTTTTGTTTTTTTTTATGGGAGACTTTCGATGACCACTACTATTTCCTTAGGGGATATAGGAATATTAAATTGATTTACCTGGGTGGATTCAGCTTTGGTAAGTGGAATCGACAAGAAAATTGCCATTTCATTTAGGTTTTCAAATTTTGTGGCAGATAGACTTTAGAAGTAAGTCCTAATGATTGTTTGGATTTCCTCATTGTCTGTAATTATGTTCCCCTTTTCATTTCTGATTTTGTTGATTTGGATGATGTCTCTCTGCCTTTTTGTTAACTTGGCTAAGGGTTTGTCTATTTTGTTGATTTTCTCAAAGAACCAGCTCTTAGATTCATTAATTCTTTGAATTGTTTTATTTGTTTCTATTTGATTAATTTCAGCCCTGAGTTTGATTATTTCCAGCCGTCTACTCCTTTTTGGTGTGTCTGCTTCTTTTTCTAGGATTTTTAGGTGAGCCATTAAATTGCTTGAAAGAGATGTCTCGAATTTCTTCTTGAAGGCACTTAGTGCTGTGAACTTTCCTCTTAGCACTGCTTTCATTGTGTCCCACATGTCTGGGTATATTGTGCCTTCATTTTCATTGAATTTTGGGAAGACTTTAATTTCTTTCTTTATTTCTTCCCTGACCCAGCTGTCATTTAGTAGCAAGTTGTTCAGTTTCCATGTATGTGTAGGCTTTTTGCTATTTCTGTTGTTGTTAAGGTCCAGCTTTATTCCATGGTGATCAGATAGGATACAAGGGATTATTTCAAACTTCCTCTATCTGTTGGGGCTTGGTTTGTGACCAATTATATGGTCTATTTTGGAGAAGGTTCCATGAGGTGCTGAGAAGAAAGTAAATTCTTTTGTGGTGGGTGAAAGTTTTTGTAGAAGTCTGTTAGGTCCATTTGATTCATGATGTCTGTTAGAAACATTGTTTCTTTGTTTAATTTCTGTTTTATTGATCTGTCCTTTGTTGAGAGTGGGCTGTTGAAGTCTCCCACTATTAATGTGTGAGGATTTATGTGTGTTTTAAGTTTTATCAATGTTTCTTTTACAAATGTGGGTGCCCTTGTATTTAGGTTGTATATGTTCAAGATTGTGATATTTTCCTGCTGGAATTTTTCTTTGATGAGTATGAAGTGTCCTTCCCCATCTCTTTTGATTAATTTCAGTTAAAGGTCTATTTTATTAGAATGGTTTATCTATTTTTTAGAATGGTTCCTCCTCCTCCTTGTTGGTTCCATTTGCTTCACAAACCATCTTCCAGGCTTTTCTCTCAGGTAATGTCTATCTTTGTGACTTAGTTATGTTTCTTGTATGCAACAGATTGTTTGGTCTTGTTTATGTATCTGCTCTGTTAATCTTTGTCTTTTAATTGGATAATTAAGTTCATTGATGTTGAGAGAGATTAATGACCGGTGGCTGTTACATCTTTTGATTTTGATGTTGGCTGTGGTAGTGTGTTTGTGTGCTTGGCTACTTTTATGTTTGCTGTAGTGTGATTATTTATTTCCTGTGTTTTCCTGAAAGTAGTTAGTTTTCTTAGGTTCTATTTTTTCTTCTAGTATCTTCTGTAATGCTGTATTTGTCTGTAGATTTTTTTGAAATCGGTTTTCTCTCATTGGATATGTTGTTTTCTCCATGTATGAGTACTGAGAGTTTTGCTGCGTATAGTAGCCTGGGATGACAGCTGTGTTCTCTTAGGGCTTGCATGATATCTGTCCAGGCCTTTCTGGCTTTAATAGTCTCTGTTGAGAAGTCAGGTGTGATTCTGATGGGTTTGCCATTATATTTTACTTGGTCTATTTCTCTTGCAGCTTTTAGTATTTTTTCTTTGTTCTGTGTACTTACTGTTTAGGTTATTACGTGGCGGGAGGATTTTCTTTTCTGGTCTAATTTTTGGGTGTTCTGTGGCCTCTTGTATGCTTATAGGCCTCTCCTTTAAGTTGGGGATATTCTTTTCTCTGATTTTGTTAAAAATATTTTCTGGACCTTAGAGATGGTAATCTTCTTTTTCCTCTATTCCTGATATTCTTAGGTTTTGTCTTTTCATGTTATCTTGGATTTCTTGGATGATTTGTGTCAGGAATTTTTTAGATTTTTTATTTTCCTTGACGCATACATTGATTTCTTCCATTGTATCTTCCACACTTGAGATTCTTTCTTCCATCTCTTATAATATGTTGATTATGCTTACCTCTGCAGTTACAGTTTTCTTTCCTAAGTTCTTCCTCTCCATGATTTCCTCCATTTGTGTTTTCTTTAATTTTTTTCCAATTTTTTCTATCTTCAGATTTTGAACTATTTTGTTGATTTCCTTTACCTGTCTGACTGTATTTTGCTCTTTTTCCTTCAATTCCTTCATCTGTTTGTTTGAACATTCCTCTGTTTTGTTTTTTTTTCTTTCAGTGATTTATTCATTTCCTCTCTGAAAGCCACAAACCGTTTGACTGCATCTTCCTGTATTTCTTTACTGATGGCTATAATCTCTTTGACTTTATCTTTCTGTAATTCTTTACACATTTCATTTGTTTCCTCCATTAACCTCTTCATGAGCATAGATGTAAGGTCATATTCTTGATTTCATTTATGTTGTGGTGTCCAGGGCTACTTGCCCTATATACCTGGGTTCTGGGGATGTCATATTGCTTTGTTTTTTGTTGGTTGTGCTTTTATGCTGGTCTCTACCCATCTGGCTGTCTCAGGTATTGGCTTTTAATTTCTGGTGCTTGCTGGAATCCTGGGGTGAGGAGAATCCCATAAGGAAGGTTCTGAAGGAGGCCTCCTATGCTTTTTGGGTATAGTCAACATAATGGCAGTGCTTCTCAGTAACTGCCACAGTTAACATCAGGTGTATGGAGCTGTGTGATAACTGCTCTCCTCTTATTAGAAGAAGTCCTGCCGCTGGGTTTCTTGCTCTGAATTTAGTGGGCTGCTGTTGCTGCTCTTATGCTGTGTTTCCTGGGTGCAGCCCTCTTGAAGAACCACGGAGCCCCATGGTTTTGTCAGTTTAGCTAGTGATAACTGGTCGCACCTTGGAGCAGTATCTGGGAGCTGATCCACTGGCTCTCAGGCTTCTGTAGGTCTGAGATGGGAGCTGCGTGCCCCAGTACCCTAGTGGTTACCAGTGGCATGTGAGCACAGTGCTCATGTGTGCATCTGGAGGCTAGAGCCTGGAGCCTGTGGGAACCCAGAAACTTTTCTGGAGCTGGGTATTCTGAGGTCAGACCTGATGTTTTCAAACCTCTCAACAGGAAGACCCAGTCTGTGGTGTTTTGGGGTCCACTGTTCCGTTTGGGATGGCGAAGAGAACACACAGGCAGAATGGCTCCACCTTGCTGGCCATTGGGCACCTGAGTGCTTGGGTGCCTGGGCACCTGCAGGAACCACGGAACTTCTCCTGAGAACTTTTTGGGGTGGGTGGAGTGGTCAGCTATGTGCCCTGTTTTCAGACCTGCTGTTTTCCTGACTGTGAGGTTTCCTCCTGACAGAGAAACTCAGTCTCTGGTGCCATGGGTCTCACAGTTCAGTCTGAGACAGTGATCAGAGCAATCAGGCATGTGGCTCTGGGCTGGCAACGAATCGCTCACTGAGATCCAGGAACTGTTCTGATGTTTAGATGGGTGACCTAAACCTGATTGATTCCCACACAGTGGGGTTTCCTCTCACCTGGGAAACAAAATTGCTGGTATTCTAGGTCTCAGAGTTTTGTCTGTGGGTCACTATTTATCCCTGCTGTACTCTGGTCAGAAACAGTGTCCTCCCAGAGCTGCCATCTTGGATCCCCATAAATTATTTTTTATTAATTACAGTTTATTCATTTTGTATCTCAGCTGTAGCCCCCTCCATCGTTCCCTCTCAACCACAGGCTCCCTATCTCATCTTCTCCCATGCCCCTTCCCAAGGTCACTGATAGGGGAGGTCCTTCTCTCCTTCCACCTGAACCTAGCCTATCAGGTCTCATCGAGAATGGCTGCATTGTCTTCCTCTGTGGCCTGGTAAGGAGGCTCTCCCCTCAGGGGGCATTGATCAGAGAGCCAGCCACTGAGTTCATGTCCCATTAGTAGGGGACCGACTTGGAAACTGAGCTACCATGGGCTAGATCTGTGCAGGGGTTCTAGGTTATCACCATGCATGGTCCTTGGTTGGAGTATCAGTCTCAGAAAAGACTTCTGTGCCCAGATTTTTTTGGTTCTGTTCCTTGTGGAGCTCCTGTTCCCTCCAGGTCTTTTTCTCTCCCCCTTCTTTCATAAGATTCCCAGCATTCTGTCCAAACTTTGGCTATGAGCCTCAGCATCTGCCTTTATACCCTGCTGGGCGAATTCTTTCAGAGGCCCTCTGTGGTAGGCTCTTGTCCAGTTCCCTCTTTTCTCCCTCTTCCCATTTCCATCCCATTTGCCTTTCTAAATGAGGATTCATCTCTTACCCAGGGTCCTCCTTCTTGCTTATTTTCTTTAGGTATACAGATTTTTACTATGTTTATCCTATATTATATGCCTAATATCCACTTATAAGTGAGTATATACCATGTGTGTATTTGTGCTTCTGGGATATCTTACTCAGGGTGATCTTTTCTAGTTCCAACCATTTGCCTGCAAATTTCATGATGTCCTTGCTTTTAATTGCTGAGTAGTATTTCATTGTGTATACCACAATTTCTGTATCCATTCTTCAGTTGAGGGACATCTGGGTTGTATCCAAATTCTGCCTATTACGAATAAAGCTGCTATGAACATGGTTGAGCAAATGTCCTTGTTAAATACTTGAGCATATTTTGGATATATGCTTAGGGAGTGGTATCGCTGGATCTTGAGGGAACACCATTTCAAACACCTTCATCAGCTCCCAAAGCAGGCAAGAACTTATGTGTTCTCATGATCAGTCCATATTTCCCTTCTCTACAGTCCCTATCAATAACTACTCTCTTTCTTCATAAATGAATCTATTTGAGAAATATCATGGAACTGAAACCATGACAAGCTTACTTTGATTTAGAAGAGTGTCTTCAAGCTTCATCCTTTTTGTAGTGTGTATCAGTATTTTATTCTACTCTATCACTGAGTAAATAATACCCCTTGAACAGCTGCTTCATACATTCATCATTTGATGGATATTTGAGTTGTTTACACTCCATTAATTGTAGGATGTTAATTCAAAACAAGAAGAGCTAAGTCTTAAGGAACCTGTCTTTTTTAAATTTTTTTTATTAATTACACTTTATTACATTTATTCATTTTGTATCCCCCCATAAGCCCATCCCTCCTCCCCTCCCAATCCCACCCTCCTTCCCCTTTCTGCATGCATGCCACTCACCAAGTCCACTGATAGGGGAGGTTCTCCTCTTCTTTCTGATCTTAGTCTATCAGTTCTCATCAAAACTGGCTGCATTGTCCTCTACTGTGGCCTGGTAAGGCTGCTCCCCCCTCAGGGGGAAGTGATCAACGAGCAGGCCAATCAGATTATGCCAGAGGCAGTCCCTCTTCCCATTACTATGTAACCCACTTGGACACTGAACTGCCATGGGCTACACCTGTGCAGGGGTTCCAGGTCATCTCCACGAATAGTCCTTGGTTGGAGTATGATTTTCTGGGAAGTTCCCTGTGTTCAAATTATCTTGTTCTGTTGCTCTCCTTGTGGAGTTCCCGTCCCCTCCAGCTCTTACTATTTCCCACTTCTTACATAGAATTCCTTTCACTCTGCCCATCAGTTGGTCATCAGGCTCAGCATCTGCTTTGACAGTCTATACTGCAGAAGCTTTCAGAGGCCCTCTGTGGCAGGTTATAAGGTTGTTTCCTGTTTTCTCCTGGCTTTCAGAGGCCCTCTGTAGCAGGTTCCGAGGTTGTTTCCTATTTTCTTTTTCTTCTGATGTCCATCCTCTTTGCCTTTCAGGATGGGGATTAAACATTTTAGTTAGGGTCCTCTCTTTTGCTTAGTTTGTTTAGATGTACCGATTTTAGTGGGTTTATTCTATATTATATGTTTATATGAGTGAGTATGTACCATGCGTGTCTTTTTGCTTCTGGGACAACTCATTCAGGATGATCCTTTCCAGGTCCCACCATTTACCTGCAAATTTCATGATTTCCTTATTTTTCATTGCTGAGTAATACTCCATTGTATAGATGTACCACAGTTTCTGCATCCATTCTTCAGTTGAGGGGCATCTGGGTTGTTTCCAGCTTCTGGCTATTACAAATAAAGCTGCTACAAACATGGTTGAGCAAATGTCCTTTTTGTGTACTTGCGCCTCTTTTGGGTATATGCCTAGGAGTGGTATGGCTGGATCTTCAGGAAGCGCTATTCCTAGTTGTCTGAGAAAGCACCAGATGGATTTGCAGAGTGGTTGCACCAGTTTACATTCCCACCAGCAGTGGAGAAGGGTTCCCCTTTCTCCACAACCTCTCCAGCATGTGTTGTCCCTTGAGTTTTTCATCTTGGCCATTCTGATGGGTGTAAGGTGAAATCTCAGGGTTGTTTTGATTTGCATTTCCCTAATGGCTAATGAGGTTGAGCATTTCTTTAAGTGCTTCTCTGCCATTTGATATTCCTCTACAGAGAATTCTCTCTTTAGCTCTGTTCCCCATTTTTTAAGTGGATTACTTGGTTGATTGCTTTTCAGCTTGTTTAGTTCTTTATATATATTGGATATGAGTCCTCTGTCAGATAAAGGGTTGGTGATGATTCTTTCCCAATCTGTAGGTAGTCGCTTTGTTTTGATGACGGTGTCCTTTGCTTTACAGAAGCTTTTCAATTTCATGAGGTACCATTTATTGATTGTTGCTCTTAGAGCCTGTGCTGTTGGTGTTCTGTTCAGGAAGTTGTCTCCTGTACCAATGAGTTCTAGGGTATTCCCCACTTTTTTTCTAGCCAATTTAATGTGTCTGGTTTTATGTTGAGGTCTTTGATCCACTTGGACTTCAGTTTTCTGCAGGATAATAAGTATGGATCTATTTTCATTTTTCTACATGTAGACATCCAGTTGGACCAGCACCATTTGTTGAAGATGCTATCTTTTTTCCATTGTATGGTTTTGGCATCTTTGTCAAAATCAGGTGTCCATAAGTGTGTGGGTATATTTCTGGGTCTTCTGTTCGATTCCATTGATCCACCATTCTGTTTCTATGCGAGTACCATGCAGTTTTTATAACTGTTGCTCTATAGTACAGCTTGAGATCAGGGATGGAGATACCTCCAGAAGATCTTTTATTGTAGAGGAGTGTTTTAGCAATTCTCAGTTTCTTGTTATTCCATACAAAGTTGAGAATTTTTCTTTCCAGGTCTGTAAAGAATTGTGTTGGCAATTTGATGGGAATTGCATTAAATCTGTAGATTGCTTTTGGTAAGATGGACATTTTTACTATGTTAATCCTGCCAAACCATGAGCATGGGAGATCTTTCCATCTTCTGATATCTTCTTCTAATTCTTTCTTCAGAGACTTGAAATTTTTTTCATACAAGACTTTGACTTGCATGGTTAGGGTTACACCAAGGTACTTTATGGCATTTGTGGCTATTGTGAAGGGTGTTGTTTCTCTAATTTCTTTCTCAGCCCTTTTGTCTTCTGTATACAGGAGTGCTACTGATTTTTTTTGAGTTAATTTTGTATCCGGCTACTTTGCTGAAGGTGTTTATCAGCTGTAGGAGTTCCCTGGTAGAGTTTTTGGGGTCACTCATATATACTATCATATCATCTGCAAATAGTGATAATTTGACTTCTTCCTTTCCCATCTGTATCCCCTTGATCTCCTTCAACTGTCTTATTGCTCTAGCAAGGACTTCCAGCATTATGTTGAAGAGATATGGAGAGAGTGGGCAGCCTTGTCTTGTCCCTGATTTCAGTGGGATTGCTTTAAGTTTCTCTCCGTTCAGTTTGATGTTGGCTATAGGCTTGCTGTAAATCGCCTTTACTATGTTTAGATATGTGCCTTGTATCCCTGATCTCTCCAGTACTTTAAACATAAATGGATGTTGGATTTTGTCAAATGCTTTTTCAGCATCTAGGGAGATTATCATGTGTTTTTTTTTTCTTTCAGGTTGTTAATATGGTGGATCACATTGATGGATTTCCATATATTGAACCACCCCTGCATAC